>NC_057764.1:18212176-18812176 GCF_010389155.1 Erigeron canadensis
GGAGGCCTGTAGTTAGTTAGTTTCGCAACATAGGTTTCGTCCACCCACCCAATTGTTAACGTGGAAGTTGGTTGTCTTTGTGACAACCCCACTTCCAGTCCGACCACGGGTGTTCTAGCTACCTTACTTAGGTCGTCTCCATGGCACTACCCCTTTTTATTATTATTGTTACGGCACTTGATTGACAGCTCGTGCAAGATTTATCTATTTATTATTGACTTCGAAAAATGGTAGTAGTAGTGGCTCAAGCATTTACTCATCAAGGTTGATTGAATTATACCCTCGTGGTTATTGATAGAAATTTCACTACGTTGATTATAGTAAGTGGAACATACGCTTTCCAAATGCGACATTGGAGTATACTGGAAATTTGGTGACTCTCAAATTTTTGGTTATGATGGATATATATATACACTTTATGTTGTTAGTTAAAAACCTATGACTCACTCAACTCTCGTATTGACACTTCTTCTTCTTCATGCTTTTCAGGTTAAAGATTTAGTGCGTAGCGTGGACCACCCCTTTTGGACTCTAATATGCTTGTATGGTTGGACGAGTATTGCAAACATTTATCATTTTAATTATGAATTTGGTTGGGTAATGGATTTGGACGTCATCTTTAATTTGTAATCTTTTGATTTTGAATGTCATTTGAAACTTGAGTTGATGTTTTATTCACTTTTGTACCATGTCGTTCTGTGGCATCTCGTGTTTCCGCCTTAGTCGGGGTGTTACAGAAAAATGGTATCAAGAGCCAAGGTTATAGAAATTTTTGCTATAACCTACGTATTTTCAAACGAGTCGAATATTTCTTAAACAATTGAGTTTCATCATAAGTATTCTTGTTTTACTTATGCATAGCCTGATCAACTATGCCTAATTAAAAATTTAATATGGATGATCGAAATAGTTGTTTAAGGAATATTAAAAGGAGTCTTTTGAAAATAAAGCTTTAAAAACGATTCTTGGTGCAAAAGATACATAACCAAATCCAATGTTCGCATTACTTATTAGAACCCTTAGTTAATACCCCCACTTGCTAGCATTACTTTGCCTATTTAGACATAATGCACAAGTTAAATTCTAGTCATTTCGTTGATTCTAAATGGTCGTGTGGGTCATGAGTGTCGAGTTGGTCGTTGATAGTCTTACTAATTATTGTTGGGTACGTCGGTGGTGGAGTTCATAATGTTTTCGGTTTGTCAAGCTTGTGATTCGTAAGTCGAATTGGTTGGTTGTCGTCAAATGATAAGGTCGTCTCGGTCCGTCCAGTCGTCTTGCTGTCCGCAAATGGTCACATGGGTCCAATGGTCAGTCGGTTGCAAATGGTCGTCTAAGCGTCAAGTGGAGTCGTCATCTATGCTTTATGTGACTTGTGTAGAATATTATGTCGCAAAGGAGTGAAGCCTCAAGAAACTCCAATCAAGTAAGGACATTTATGCATTCGTGGACATGGTCAGGAGAGGCGACAAGAACAAGAAGAAGCGAGGAGACGGAGCCCACGATGGACTCCCAACAGCCCCCACAACGAGAGGAGGAGGAGGAGTCCGAGCCCACGGAAGACCCATCAAATGGTGGTGGTGCTAGAAGCGTTGCTTCTAGCCAACCGGTACGTCGTTTGCCTACTCCACCACGGCCACCATCAGCCCCTAGAGCTCCCACACCGCCGAGACAAAATGCGGCCATGAATGTAACGATGGACGCTTCCCAACTCACGACCCATACTTCCATCCACGCCTCCCCCGCGATCATCCTTATCACCTTGGGCCAAGACTAGGAGAAAACCCCCACCGTCCCGTCTATGGAATACCCCTCCACCTCCCATGGGTATGACTCGGGAGGAAAGGGAACGAGTGTGGGACATAGCCGTGGGCTAAGGATGCCCGAGTGAGGGTTCGACATCAAGAAGTCATGATGGAAAGAACCTTGGGAGCCATGAGGCGAATGGGAGAAGATACCGGCATGGTAATAGATGGAGTGCGCCGGATTTATGAAGTGATATTCATAATGGGATGTATTCTTGCAGCGGTGTGTTCCATTGTGGTAGTTCTTGTGCTTAGGAAATGACCCTAAGGATGTTTTGTTCATGAACTTATTCGGTAGACAATTATTTGTACTTTGTTGTGATTTCCTTGAACTTGTTTGTGATTGTGTGACTACGATCACTTGTTTGTGGGCTTATGGCAATTTTGTAAACTGATGTTGAATCATTGGAATGGAAGCTTGATGCCTTTTTGCTTTTATATGATGTGTTAATCTATGTGTGTTATGGTTATACTTGTTACAAAGTGAAAAGTTACAGCAGGAAATCAGTTCTGACCACTTTTGGTAAAACGGCCATATCTGGAGTTCTATTTGGTCTTTTGACCTGATTCCAATTGGAGATGAAATCTAACTCATGGGGCTACATTTTATATTTTATGAGTTTTGCCCAGTTCGTCCATCTTGGGTCACATTTTTGAGCTTCAAGTTCGTATACAGATTCTGGAAAAATCTGTCAAAAGGCCCAAAAACAAGGACATGCTTTAAGCTTACCCAACCACTTGTAATTCATAATGATAAGTAGGTTGTGATTAAAGGAAGGAAAATGAATTTAGGAATATATAGGTATACCTATGCATACAAACGTGGCCTTATTACACTAAGTAACCTAAACGAACACGTGTGAGATCGGAAGTTGTGAGTCGGGTCCATGTCACATAATCCTTTATACAAATGACTAAACTATGTTCTCCTTTGTAGAGACATGGCACCACGAAGGACCGTTGAAGAGACAAGCGCTGAGGCTAGACGCCAAGAGGAAGAAGCTCAACGAAGGGCTGAGTTGGCGACTCTCATATCTCAACAAATCAATGCTGCCATGCCAAACATTGCCACTCAAATCGCTGAGAACGTGACTGCTACCATCAACTTGGCAAGAAGGCAAGAAGGTGGAGGAAACGCCACTGACCGAAATGCTTACAAGACTTTTACGTCTTGCAACCCCAAAGAGTTCTATGGGACGGAGGGTCCCGTTGGGTTACTTACTTGGTTTCAAAGCATGGAGGCAATCCTAAATATCATTGATTGTGCGCCAGCCGACCGCGTCAAGTTTGCGGCAAGTAAGCTCCAGGGGAGGGCACTCACATGGTGGAACCTCCAAGTCACCACGAGGGTGCCGCCACGATGAATGCTTTGACCTGGGAGCAGCTCAAGGAGGAATTGAAAAGGGAGTATTGCCCTAGACCTGCCGTCCAAAAGCTGGAAATTGAGTTTTGGAACCATGCCATGAAAGGAATGGAGTTAGAGACATATGCGATTCGTTTTCACGAGTTGTGTGTGCTGGTACCTGATATGGTGACTACTGAAGCCAAGAAAGTTGAGAGGTATATTTACGGATTGGTACCGGAAGTAAGATTGATGGTCACGGCAGCAAACCCCACCACACTGGAAGAAGCAATAAGTTTGTCAACAAGATTGGTTAATGACTTGGTCAGGACTGGGAAATACTCGCGAGGCGAGTCAAGTTCAAGGCAAGGAGGAGGAAGCCGATTTGGTGATCGTAAGGAATGGGCCTGATAAAAGGCAAAAGATTGTAAGGAATTATGGAATCACCAATGGTGCGGCACAAAGATGTAACCGATGTGGCAACACCCATCAGGGGAATGTAGGCTATGCTCGATTTGCCGCTCATTTGGACACCTTGCTGCCACTTGCCGTAGGGGAACAAGAGTTGGAGGAAACCGGGGAACTTGTCATGAATGTGGAAGCACGGAGCATTGGAGGAATGCTTGTCCTAGGTTGGGACGAGCTCAAGGCAATCGAGGGAATGGAAATGGAAACCGTGGCAACTATAGGAATGTTGGAATCGTGGGAACCAAGCAAACCGAGGCAATAATGGGAATCAAGTGAACCGAGGTAATGGAGGAAATCAAGCAAACAATGGGAATCAAGGAATCAATGCCAACCAGAATCGTGGGAACCAAGGAGGTCAAGCTAGAGGACGCGTGTATGCAATGGGTGCGAATGAGGCACGTGATGACCCAAATGTCATCGTAGGTACGTTTCCATTAATAATGTTTATGCCTCTATGCTATTTGATTCTGGAGCCGAAAGAAGTTTTATTTCTTTTGAATTTAAGGAAATGATTGGTAAGAAACCTAGTGAGCTTGATGAAACTTACTATATCGAATATGCTAATGGAAACGAGTATAAGGCCAAGGAAATTATTTTTGATTGTATGTTGACTTTAGACGAGGAGGATTATAGTATAGACTTGATTCCCATTGAGATAGGAAGTTTTGATGTGATAGTAGGAATGGATTGGTTGTCTAAGATGCGTGCAGAAATACTTTGCCATGAAAAGGTCATTAAAATTCCCTTAGATAATGATGAGGTGCTTATAATACAAGCCATAGGGCGGGGGTCCAACCAAGATAGTGTCATCTATGAAAGTAAGGAAATATTTACGTAAGGAATATCACACATACTTGGCACAAGTAGTGGATAAGCAAGTAAAAAGTAAGGACCCTCATAAGGTCATGGTGGTTAGGGACTTTCTAGATGTGTTCCCTGACGAACTACCTGGACTCCCACCCACGAGGCAGGTGGAGTTTATGATTGATTTAGTTCCCGGGCAGCCCCCGTAGCTAAAGCACCGTACAGGTTAGCGCCCTCCGAGATGCGAGAACTTTCTGAGCAATTGCAAGAATTGCTTGATAAGGCTTAATCCAACCTAGTTCTTCGCCATGGGGTGCTCCAATTCTTTTTGTCAAAAAGAAAGATGATCTCTGAGGATGTGCATAGACTATAGGGAGTTGAATAAGCTGACGATCAAGAATAGGTATCCGCTGCCACGAATAGACGATTTGTTCGATCAACTTCAAGGAGCGTCGCATTTCTCGAAAATCGATCTTAGATCCGGCTATCATCAGTTGAGGGTACGAGAAGAAGATGTACCTAAAACGGCTTTCAGAACGCGCTATGGGCATTACGAGTTTCTGGTGATGCCATTTGGTCTCACAAATGCGCCCGCCGTTTTCATGGATCTAATGAACCGAATTTGTAGGCCATACTTGGACAAATTCGTCATAGTATTCATTGATGATATTTTGATATATTCTCGTAGTAAGGATGAACATGAGAAGCATTTAAGAATAATATTGCAATTACTTAGAGACGAGAAGTTGTATGCTAAGTTTTCTAAGTGTGAATTTTGGCTCCGCCAAGTTCAATTCCTTGGACATCTCGTAGACGAAAAGGAATTCATGTCGACCCATCTAAGATAGAGGCGATTAAGAAGTGGGAGGCACCAAAGACGCCAACGGAAGTGCGTAGCTTCCTAGGATTGGCAGGTTATTATCGAAGATTCATCCAAGGATTCTCCAAAATTGCGGTACCTCTGACCCAATTGACCCAAAAGTCAAGAGAATTCATATGGGGTGAAGAACAAGAGCAAGCGTTCCAAACGCTTAAGAACATGTTGTGTGAAGCACCCATACTAGCGTTGCCGGATGGAATGGAAGGATTTGTGGTATATTGTGATGCGTCGAATAAAGGACTTGGATGCGTGCTTATGCAAAGAGACAAGGTCATTGCCTACGCGTCTAGACAATTGAAGCCACATGAGAAAAATTATTCGACACACGATCTGGAGTTAGGAGCCGTAGTATTCGCCTTGAAGATATGGCGACATTATCTCTATGGCACTAAATGCACATATTCACCGACCACAAAAGCTTGCAACACATCTTTGATCAAAAGATGTTGAATATGAGGCAAAGGAGATGGATGGAGCTGCTGAATGACTATGAATGTGAAATCAAGTACCATCCGGGAAGGCAAACGTCGTTGCCGATGCACTTAGTAGGAAGGTGAATACTAAGGTGCCAAGGGCAAGAATCAGCTACTTACAAGTAAGAATGTCTCTAAGAGATCGTTTCTTAGGAGACCAAGCAAAGGCCTTTGAAGGGAAGAACATTAAGGATGAAGCCTTGTGCGGTATGGAAATGAGGTTTGACAAGGATGATGAAGGAATCTTATACTTCAGGGAAGAGCTTGGGTACCGAAGGTAAATGGTTTAAGGGATGTACTTATGAATGAGGCTCACAATACGAATATTCAATTCACCCAGGCGCGGATAAGATGTATCAAGGCCTAAGAAAGGATTTTTGGTGGCCTGGAATGAAAGGGGACGTAGCCCGATATGTGAGCCGATGCATGACTTGTGCGATGGTCAAAGCTGAGCACCAAAAGCCATCTGGTCTTTTAAAGCAGCCAGAGATTCCCGAATGGAAGTGGGAGCAAATAGCAATGGACCTAGTGACAAAATTGCCTCGAACAAAGAAAGGTCATGATGCTATATGGGTGATTGTTGATCGTCTTACGAAATCAGCCCATTTCATCCCCATCAAAGAAGATTGGAACACCGAGCGCCTAGCTCGCTTGTACGTCGAGAAGATTGTAACACTACATGGCGTGCCTTTGTCCATAATATCCGATCGGGATGGTAGATTTACCTCACGTTTTTGGGGTCACGTGCAAGAAGCTATGGGCACAACACTAGCATTAAGCACGGCTTACCACCCTCAAACGGATGGACAAAGTGAGCGAACAATACAAACGTTGGAGGATATGTTAAGAGCCTGTGCATTAGAATTTAGTGGAAGCTGGGATGAGCACTTGCCTTATGCTGAATTTACATACAATAATAGCTATCACTCTAGCATACAATGTGCACCGTTTGAAGCTTTATATGGACGCAAGTGTAGGTCTCCGATGTGTTGGATAGAGACGGGCGAAAGAAGTCTAGCTACCGTCGATTTTGTCCAAGAAACAACGGACAAAGTAGCTATCATTAAAGAAAAGCTTAAAGCCGCCAGAGATCGGCAAAAGAGTTATGCGGATCAAAGAAGGAAGCCCCTAGAATTTGAAGTCGGCGACAAAGTGCTCCTAAAGGTGTCGCCATGGAAAGGAACAGTGAGATTTGGTAAGAGAGGAAAGTTAAGTCCTCGATACATTGGGCCATTTGAAATTGTGGCTAGAATAGGCCCTGTGGCCTATAAGTTGAAATTACCCCAAGAATTGGGAGATGTTCATGACACTTTCCATGTGTCAAATTTAAAGAAATGCGTGGCGGATGATTCGAAAGTAGTTCCACTCGAGGAACTACGAATGGAAGATAAGCTCCAATTTCGCGAGGAACCAATAGAAGTTCTTGACCGCGATGAGAAACGCCTTAAGAGGAGCAAGATCCCTATAGTTAAAGTCAGATGGGATACAAAGCGCGGACCCGAATTTACATGGGAGCGCGAGGACTTCATACGTGAGAAATATCCGCACTTACTCCCTAAGCAAACTCAAATTCCGGGACGGAATTCTTCTAAGGGGGTAAGGATGTAACAACCGTACTTTTAATATTATATATGTGCTAGTTAGGTTGTCTACGTTCCCGCAAGCCATAGTTATACTTGAAGCTAGTAGGTAATGCCCCAAATTAGTAATCTAAAGCTATTGATTAATTCTAAATTCAATTTAATAAAATACGATTGAACAAAAACCTTAATGATCAAATCAAGTTATAATTAATAAAGCGAGTCTCACAAGTTGAGATAACAATTAGAAATCCTTATAAATATCCAACAAATTGTACCATCAATCCAACTAAATAATATTTGGTCACAAGAAATGTCATGAACAACTTAAAAATATTATAACTCATAAAGCATATAAAAGTGTTTAAAAATCTCTAAGTGTATATATATATGCTTAAAATAAATACAAGAATGCAACTAATAAGCCATGTAACAAATTTAAAACACAAAAATGTATACATACATACACATATACATGACACACACATAGACATATGCTAGGATAAGCATGCATTTATATTACAACTAAACTTACATTACACTTATAAAACAAACACAAATATATATACATACAACAAATATACTTACACAACTTTTAAAAAAAAAAAAAAAAAGGGGAAAACCCCTTGAATACCCCATGTGGCCGTCCCCCCCCCCCCCCCTCATCACACACACATACATCACCATTTTGAAATATACATGCACACTCTTTGTCTTGGAACTTCCACTTTTCACACACACTTCACATACATCATTTTCTCCCAAGAAAAACTCTTCCATACTCTTCCTTTCTCTCTCAAAAACGGCAGCCATCAAGGGAGCAAGAACAAGGCAAAAATCCAACTTAAACTTATACTAATAATAAGGTTTAGGCTAGATTAATAAAGGTTGATTCAAGCATAGTTTAAGGGTTGTATTAGGGCTTGAATAGGGTTGTTGGAGGCCATATTAGTCACGAAAATCTGCCCTTTTTCCATCTCCAAAAAGTGTCCTTCAAGGGTATAATCTTCATCTCTTTACTTGCTTAATCTTGTTTATGTTCATATTAAAAAGGTTTCATCGAAAGATTTTATTTTCTTTATGTTTTCTTTATGAATCTTCAAGTTTCCTTTCAAATATACACTTAATGAGGGCAAAGTTGATATGGTTTTTCTCCTCATGCTCATGCATGTTGAATCTATGAAGAAAAGTCCAATGATTCGACTAGTTTAAGACCCAAAAGTGTGGTTGTGTGTTTAATAGTCTTAGATATGATTTTTCCTTTGAAAAATGGTTATATTCATACATATTATGAAGGTAATATTTCTGGAAATATTTATAAAATATAGATTTTATTGATAAAGTGTTGGATCTATGAAAGTTAGCATCAAAAAGGTGGATATGTGTTGATTAGTTGTAAAGTAACTTTTTATATAAAAGATGAACATATTTTATATAATGTTTATGTATATATTTCTGGAAATTTCATAAAAATACATTTTTATGTTGATGGATTGTTGTTGGATAAAGATTTGTTGTTAAAAATGATGAGATGATTACATGCATGCTAGATTTAAGAAAGTTGGATTGTTGTTTGGATTATGAGGTGAAGCTAGACTTGTGTCAACTGAAAAATAGGTTAAAAGTCATGCAAATATTCTGGAAAAATTCACAAAATATCAATTATATAAAGCTTGGGTCAAAACAAGTTAAAATATGCTTGAAATCGAAAACCGAAAGCTTGTTAAAATGCATTTTGAGCACACACATGCACCATAACTTTATGACCATGAAAATGTGATGAACATACTGGAAATACGACATATTAAAAGTATAAAACTCAATTCATTTGATGCATGGCAAGAATAAGCTCAAAAACCGTCTTTTCGGGTCAAATAATCACTAACCGAAAGCACTAAATTGCACATATCACACCACCACCACCATCACGACTTGAACCACCAAAATATGATGAACTTACTGTGAATGTTGAATTTAGGATGAAAATCCATTTTGAAGTACCTTAATAGCCTAAGAAATGAGGCTAAAATCACTATTTCGGTAAACGATTTTCAATTATAAAATCCTCAATTTAAGCAAGACACAAGAGAGGTTGAATGGTTACAGATTTTTATTGATAAAGGTGCCTAAAAAGGCCTAGAATTTTGGACTAAAACTCTTGTGGTGATTTGTAAGGATTTCTATGATTTAATGAATTAAAATGGTAATTAAAAGATATATAAATCAATAAATAATTATATAAACCATGAATCTGATCAAAGCCACTTAACCAATGATAAAAGTGACTAAAACCTACTGGGGAAAATAACTACAAGCAAGGGAGCAAGAATTATACAATTTAAAAGTAAATTATTAAGTAAAAGTCACTAATTAATCATTATTAAATAAATAGAAATAAGGCACAAATAAATATAAGAATCACAATGTTACAAATAAAAAGGCTTGAAAATCAGTAGATAATCCATATATAATTATCTATGAATTTAGAGATAATTTAAGGACTTAAAAATAATTATAAGGAATTATTTGATTAATAAACCAATAAAATAAGTAAATAATTAATTAAATAATATTAAAAATAAATAATTATAAATCAGCAAGATATATCAATATTGATATTATGAGAACACAAATGTCAAATATGGTTATTAAACAAAGTATGCAATGGAAAATATATATAAAACGAAGTTAAACTACCGAAATTTCAATAACCGAACAAAAATCGTATGAATGACCTTTACTACCAAATGTCTTCCAACCAAATGAGGTGAACAACATAATGTACTTGAATTCCATAATTTAAACAACAACCAAAGTTGGGCAAGTCTACTAGCATACGTCTCATGATCTAGTTTACTAGTTCATGTAACACACACTTACGTTGTGCATATTTCGAATACCATGGTTTAGGCTTGCTTGAGGAAAGACACCACTAGCCAGAGATCTCGCTTTTGATCAGCCCTCTTTCACTCTCAATTCAAGTGAGTCATAGCCCCCTTTCAAACTATTTATGTGTTTTAACTATCGGGGTGAAAAGCATGATATATAAGCTAAATTGCTTTTATTATTACAAATATATGAAATGATTCTTGATATTATGATTATGAAATGAAATTGTTTCGTATGTTCATTATGATAAATGATTTATATGATGAGCTTGAGTTCTGTCAAACCGCTTTCTTCGGTTCACTACTATTTACTCCGATTATGGAGGCCTGTAGTTAGTTAGTTGCGCAACTAGGTTTCGTCCACCCACCCAATTGTGTAACGGTGGAAGGTTGGTTGTCTTTGTGACAACCTCCACTTCCAGTCCGACCACGGGTGTTCTAGCTACCTTACTTAGGTCGTCTCCATGGCACGACCCTTTTTATTATTATTGTTACGGCACTTGATTGACAGCTCGTGCAAGATTTATCTATTTATTATTGGACTTCGAAAAAATGGTAGTAGTAGTGGCTCAAGCATTTACTCATCAAGGTTGATTGAATTATACCCTCGTGGTTATATGATAGAAATTTTACTACGTTGATTATAGTAAGTGGAACATACGCTTTCCAAATGCGACATTGGAGGTATACATGGAAATTTTGGTGACTCTCAAATTTTTGGTTATGATGGATATATATATATATACACTTTATGTTGTTAGTTAAAAACCTATGAACTCACTCAACTCTCGTAGTTGACACTTCTTCTTCTTCATGCTTTTCAGGTTAAAGATTTAGGTGCGTAGCGTGGACCACCCTTTTGGACTCTAATATGCTTGTATGGTTGGACGAGTATTGCAAACATTAATCATTTTAATTATGAATTTGGTTGTGTAATGGATTTGGACGTCATCTTTAATTTGTAATCTTTTGGATTTTGAATGTCATTTGAAAACTTGAGTTGATGTTTTATATTTAAATCTTTTGTACCATGTCGTTCTGTGGCATCTCGTGTTTCCGCCTTAGTCGGGGTGTTACAATTATCATGAAAAAGGTTAGTGAATTTGGTTTTGAAAATGATGAAGGACTAAAACTGGATCTTTTAGTTCGAATTGAGGCTGACATATCATATGTTGAGACTGTGCGTTCAGAAGGTATTAAAAATTTTGAAATAAATTCTTCTGAACTGAACGCCAGTCAGGTCAGATTGAAAGAACTGAAAGATGTTCAGTTGACTCTGAAAAGTTATCAATCAATGGTTTCAAAATTAGAATTAGAAAAGGAAGAACTGAAAATCATTTTAGAAAAAGAACAAAAAATAATAAAATCTTGGATGAAATCACCTTTTCCAGAAGCTGCCATAAAGAAAACTTTTGAAAACCAAAGAATCGCTTATGGCACTGGTGATCTTCATCTTGCCTCTGTAATAACTGATTTTGATGCTCTTCCAAAAGAAATGAGACCAGAAATTGTTTTAAAGATCTTGGAAAATCAAAATGATAACTGATCAAGCCCAGGAACAACATGAGGGCAAATCTGAAGCCTGTCAGACCAGTGCTTCAGACAAGAAGGCTAAATCCAAGAAGCCCTCCCCTCAATCTTCAAATCAGGTTTCCAAAAACCAGAAAAAGAAGAAGAATGTCATCCCTGCTGAGCCTTCTACCTCAGATTCTGGTAAAGCTCAGGTGTCTGATCATGAATCTATTTTGTTAAGAATTGAGAGTCAATTTCAAAACTTGGCTAGGCAAGTGCAAAGCTGTAACGCACGATTGAAAAATGTTGAAAGCACTCCCCAAAATCCCAAACAAAACCCAAAACCTTTTTCAAAGAAAATCAAACAAGAAAAGCAAAAATCTGAGAAGAAAAAGGTTTCTGCGATCATTAAACCAACTGTTTTTGTATCATCAGAAGTTATGACTGAAATTCCCTTTGATCCATCTGTTCCACACATACCAAAGAAATCTGAGACTGTTCAGGGAAAGTCCAGTGAACCCATCAAAAGATGGGTTCCCAAAAAGAACTAATTTTTGTGTATGTGCAGGGTGACCGCAAAAAGAGATACACTACTTCTTTGCAGGCCTTGAGCCAGAAGGACCTTCAGTAGCTTTTCTCTTAGGAGAGCTGATCTTTCCAAATAGCCTTTCCTCCATCTCAACCTTGGCCTTCATTTTCTGTTGGATCTTCAGCATCCAGGCGCCATTCAGATGAGACTTCGGTTTTCCCTTCAGCGCATTGATCATCTCCTTATGCTCAGAATACCCAAACTTATGCACCGACACTTGCTCATACTCTTCTTCAGCTCTACCTTCTCTTTTCACAGTCAGATTAAACAGCTTCAGACCATCTTCCTTCAGAATTTGCACATCCAGGATCTTTGCAGGATGACACCTGTGTTTCATGTAGTAATCATACTGATCCTTCTCATGTTTATCCTTTACCTGAGAAACTTCTTTGGAAATGGGTATGAATGTAGAAAGGTCAGCATCTCGAGCAGTTTTTCTTGAAGTCCTTGGGCAGTAAGTTTGGGCTTCTGGGGTGGCCTGCAGATTTCCTTTTCAGCTTTCAGAACACTGGACATTATTTCTTTCTTTTTAATCTCCATCTCTTTCTTTCTATTCTTTATCAAGTCTTCAATAGATATCTTGAAAGTGAGATGGTCCAGTTTCTGTTCCAAGGGAGAATACTTCATCCCATATTCATATTCTGCCATATCTACCAAAGCTTTCTGCACTCTTGAGTCATGCTTGATCTTCTGATATCTTTCTTTAGTAAGACCAAGAGCTGTAGCATCCACCAGATCAATGGTACCCATTGCCAAGTGTTGGGCCCTTTCTCTTTCTTGAGTCTCTCTCCACATAATGAATTGATTGGAGACTTGTTTTTGAAGGGCTTCCAACTTTTTCTGATCAGCTTCCAAGTCTGGCAATGGATAACCATGCTCATCCACGTTTTCACCAACCACAAAGCCAGAGTCCTTGGCCCCCTTTTTCTTTGGCTCCTCAACCATCTTTGCTTTGCCTTTATCTTTCCTTGATAGTTCAGATGATTGAGGTTCAGATTGTACCTTTGGTTGTTCCCCCTCAGATCCAGATGTCCTTTTGGTTGCTTCAATAAGTTCTTGAGAGCTGGCCAGCAACCCAATTGGCACATCAACAGTTATTTCTCACAACGTGCGGGTTTAATCTAGTTATTCTACAAAGCATTTGATGTGGAGTCTTAAAAGTTTAAACTTTGAAAAACTACAATTACGTCCCATTTCACTAAACAATCATGTGTATAGTAAGTTTATTACGAGTAATATATAGCAATTAACTTGAAAAATGCTAAGTTGATAAATAATATACAAATATATTTTTCACCGATCAATCAAAACATTTTTTTACCTATTATCTATCTCTGGATTAGTCCACGTTTCATGACATATGTGTGTATAACTATTTGTTTGTACATTATAATTATACTCAAGAGCAACACCCCCTTCTTCCTCCTTTTACCTATTAAAAGCCTACTGAACTATTTAAACTATTTTTTTTTATAATTTATTGACTAGTTAAAGATCTCTACATAATATATGACGATAATATTCTCAATAAAATTATTTACAACTTACATCTATCAACCCTTAAAATAACTATAATACTCCTCGAATTATTTTTATATTAGTAACCTCACTGCTATCTCCGTCACCGATGCCACTGCGGCCACCACTTGTCACTGGCACCACCACCGTCCCCACCACTCATCGTCTCTGCCACCACTACCACATCGCAGCATCCCATGAAGATGCAACTAGTAATTTTTAAATCTAGCATTCCTTATTCAACATTATCAACAATTAAAAAAAAATACTTACTTTAATTAACCTAATATATAGCTAGATAGTTTTAAACACCACCATAAAAACTAAGTTAAGTTAGCCATGGCAGAATTACTTACGAGTCAAGACAGAACATCTACAAACAATATTGTATTTATTCACACTTTTAGTGAGTGTGAACAAATCAAAAAATGTCATGCTTTTTTGTGTGTAAAAATATATATACAAATAAAAGTGTGTATGTTGAGTCTTGGATTCGCTGACCAGACTTGGTCGCTGACGTAGGTCGTTAGCGAGTCATTAGTGAGTCCAGTGACTCTCTTCAGCGGGTTGTATGCTGCCCAAATTGTATGTCAAGGCGGGAAGATTTCAATCAAGATGAAGACAAAAGTCACATGATGGTTCTTCCAACTGTAATTTGCCTTGTATGGCAAAAGTACAATTGGGACCAAAGCAAGGGTTTTCTCTTTCATACCCGATTTGGTAAAGAAGACAAAAGCTCCTGCATGCAAGTACTTCGAGCCAATGGAACGTCGACAACCACCATCAAGTCACTATCAAGGGAAAGTTGTGTTGCCCTAATTCTCCTCTATAAACGGCAACACAGCCGCAACACATACTTTGTGTTTGTCACTATAAAAAGTGTGTCACTTTACTTGTAATTGTTCAAGTTCTTAGTGTGTCTAGACTTAGCAATTATTTTGTTCATTTGTTTTCTTGTAAGTCAAGTTGTAATCTCGACTATGTTTCATCGTTTAATCAATGATACATATGATTAGACTTGCCTAGATTTCTTGCATTTGAACGTGTTATTGTTCTTGTTATTTACTTTCTGTTCTTTACTTTTTGCCTAGTTAATTATAATACAAGTTATGCATTCGTAAACTATCAAGTGGTATCAGAGCCATCGTTCCTAATTCATTGGAACAAGTTCTGTTTGCGTTCTTGTGTTTACATTAATTCTTGTTCTTCTCTTCTTTTCTTGAAAAATCTTTTTCTCTAAAACAAGAACATGACTTATGTTCCCACCCTTGTGAATCAACGTGACTTTGGTTACATGTCTGTTCCTCCAAAATTTAAACCCAAAGACTTTGGGTCTTGGAAGGAAAGAATGCTTCTTCACATAGTAGGGGTGGAACCTTACCTAATGACCATCTTAACTGTTGGTCCCTACATACCTACATATGTCTAAAGAACTCCAGGAGCCACACCTGAAGCTCCTGAGATTGTAACTGATCTAGTAAAACCAGAGGTTCAATGGACTGATGATGAGCGTAAGCTGGTCAATCTTGACTCCAAACTTAAGAACATGATTGTCACCACTCTCCTTACTGACATCATGAAGCTCATCATTAAATATCCCTCTTCAAAAGAAATTTGGGATATACTGTGCAGCATGTACGAAGGTTCTGTTGACACAATCAAGACCAAGAAAATAGACCTTAAACGGGCCTATGAAAACTTCTTTTCCCTTCCTGATGAAAGTCTCAACAGCACTTATACCCGGTTAAAAAGGTTGCTGAATGACATAACAAATGTTGGCATAACTCATGATAACTTTGAAGTGTGCCACAAATTCATTGATAGTCTACCTCTTAAATGGCAGAATTTGAGGCAAATCCTTCGCACCACAACGCAGATTCAAGAGTATGATCTTGAGGAACTCTTTGGTGTTCTTCAACTTGAAGAAAAGGTTTTGGCTCAAAATATACGAGCTGCTGCTGATGCTCTTAGACATGTTGGTCCCTCTTCTTCTTCTTCTTCTTCTTCCAGCATACCTGCTTATTCTGTCACTAACCCTCTTGCACTAGTCTCTGCTGAGCCCATCAATCTCAATGATGGTGCCAGCACCTCTAATCTTCCTGCTCCTATTCAGTCTCTTGTTGACGAGCTTGATGTTGATGAAAAACAAGAGATGTTTAGTAACTTCATGGATTTTGCCCTCCTTGATGGAAAGAAATATTCCAGAAAATGGAACAATCGTAAGTCGATTGCTTCCTTTAAACCTCCTGTTGACAAATCACAGGAGGAATGCTGGAGGTGTGGCAGAAAAGGCCATTACCAAAAGAAGTGCAAGGTTTCTCTTCTAACCCCTGCTGCTCCTAAATCTAACTCTTCTAAGCCTGTTGATGAGTACAAGAACAAATACTATCAGCTAAAGGCTAAGATTGCTGAACCAGAGGAAGTCAAAAATACTAGCAAAAGGGCTGGTGGCTGAAGAACATGATTGGGCTGACTCTGATGAGTCTGATGATGAAGAGTATGTGGATGCAATGTGCTTGATGGCACTTGCTGATGGTGATGCACTGACAAAAGACCAAGTCTCCTCTAGTCAATGGGTGAATGTCACTGTCAAAAAGGTACATTCTCTTTCTTTTGCTTCTGATGAGGATAAGACCAAACTTCTTGAGTCTTTGTCCTGTGATCTTCAGTTCGTAGAATCTCTACATGCTGAACTTCAATCAAAGCTTAAATCTGCCACTTTAAAGTTAAGTGATAAGTCAGAAAAACTCAATAAATTGAAAAACGTTCATGTTGAACTTCAATCACTAATAATGCTAAAATTATACATACTTTATGAAGCATTATCTGGTCTTTTTACTGAATATTACACGCATTTGATCATGAATGAATGTATTTTAGATACTTATTATTTGCATAAGTGTTTTGTAGGTAAAAATAAAGATTGAACAAGAATTGGTAAAGAAACGGATCAAAAACAAGTCAAACGGAAAAGAAAATCAAAACTGCACTAAAGGACAAAACAGGAAGGACCTCGATAGAGGGATCCTGACCTCGTTAGAGGAGGACCTCGACAGAGGGAGGTAGACCTCGACAGAGGACTTTGGACCTCGTTAGAGGGACGTGCAGATTCAAGTTTTTGGAGTTAATTTTCTTATCTGATACGTATGATTTGACGACACTACACTCAATGGAGCTGGTGAAGAATAGTATTATTGCTTTTAATGGGGAACATGCTACCCCATCAATAATGTCACGTCAACGGGGCTCGTTTGCTTTCCGTGGCTATAAAACGAAGACGTAGATGAAGATGAAGAATGTGCACCTAGGATCCAAAGTTACTTACAACTCCCATTTCTCTTCAGTTTCTGCACCAAAACCACCATCCTTCACAACCCACAAAGCAAGTTTACGTTACCGTAGTCTAGTCACCAAGTTTCCATTAACATACGCAAGTTTTCAGTTTCACCTTGGTTACGTTTCACAAACACCAACACCTTAACTTTTATTTTCAATCACAAACAGTTCCTAAACACCGACAAAACATTTACCCAAAGTCTCGTAAAGTTTCGTTGATCCATATTCAAGTTACCATTAACGACCTCGAAGCTTTCGACTTTGTTTAAACTCTTGTTCCCAAAACACAAGCACCTCAAATCACTTAGTTACTATATTATTAAGCATTTAAAGTGTGTTGTAATGTCCATAAGGTTATTTTGTTAATTCTTGTGCATCCGCTTACAACAAGTTTTCATTTGTTTGATATTTCTACGTAAAAGTTATGTTATAATAGTTGTTATATATTGGGTTTTGATAGTTCTATGTCCATGAAAAGAATCATGAAGTTTCGTTATTGTTCATTCATACGCATGTAAGCATGCGTTGTTTTCTCGCAAGGTTTTTGAAATAGTTTACGGATTAATTATTAAGGTTTCTAGTTGTTCCAAGTATTTAGATAGCTAGATTAAGAGTTAGTCTAGTTGTGTTAAGAAATAGAAAGATTAATAGTTACAAGAATAGCTATTTTAGGTGACATAAAGTAGCTAGTTGGAGCATAGTTTGAAAGGTATATGTTCATGAGAAGTTGAAGAAGAAAGAACATGAAAATATCTATTATGTTTACTTTCACAAGTAAAATATCCAAGGTAAGTGTAAGGTGCCCTATCGTTGCGTGAATCGTAATAAGATGTGATTCGTTATGTCAAGAGTGTGGAATCCTCTTGAGATAACTAGATTGCTATTGCCTTTTGTTAATTAATAAGTAATTAATCAACCCAAGGAGATGCACAAGGCTTGTGGTTCGTGTAGAAGAACACACGAAGGAACAATTAACCTTAGCTCTGAAATTCGTGAATAACTATCAAGGATTCGAAAATCATTAACCTAATTTCGTAGATTAGGTCTTGTATTTATACTAATTCATATTGGGTTGTGTGGGCTTAGGCCTTAATCGAAGGATTAGGCCCGAAACAATAATCAATCGATCTGCCTCGTGCTGACGTCAGCACGAGGCCAGTCCTACATGCTGATGACGTCAGCACGAGGTTCGACCCTTTGATTCTTTGTTTCACTTTGTTTGGCTCGTACATAACATCTAATCATCGTTTAAGTGTTCTACGACACTATGTTCTTGTACCTGCAAAACAATATATATCACACAAACACAATACAAAACATAAACAGATATAATATTGAAGTTCAACCGTAATCATTAAATATCAACACAAGTTCTTATTTAAATGATTACACACAAGTTCCTAAAAACATAAACGATAATCAAATCTACGTTGCGATTGTCACAACGAATCTGCATCTACAGTAAGTCAGTTTCTATCCATGATTCCTACAAAGGTTAGTTTTTACATATTTAGTTTGAATAATTGAATCCGTGACAACCCAATTATAAAATAGATTTTGGGTAGAAATTAAAGGTCAAAGGTTCAAAATAATTTAGAAAATGCTAAAAAGGATTTTCAATGATTCAATGACAATATTTAATTAAACCAGTTTAATTATTGTAAATCTTTTCAAATGGATCATAAGTAGTTGATAAGCAACGTGACAACTCGGTCATAAAACCCCCACTTTTCTAGATTAAACATAATACTTTTATTAAGATTGATAAATAAATTAACGCTTTCCCTGTGTTCGATCCTGGACTTACTGGTAACTATATTATAAACAACAAGGTACACTGCCTGTGTGTAATAGTCTAGATATTAGTATAGCCTAGTTTTATAAATTTAAAACTTGGTTGATTTTCATGAGCAAAAAGATTAAATAAAAGTAAGAGGGAAAATTACACATCAATCACATGAGTTGCTGACTCAAAAAGTTCAGCTTGAAAATGAAAAACTCAAGCTTGAAATCGCTAATCTTAAGAAGATTGTGACCTCCTGGTCAAAGGCTTCTAAGTTTCACCATCAGTGCTTAAGTGAACAAGTCCCTGCCCAAGTTAAGGCAGTGATTGGTGGCGACTATGACGCTGCTGTTTCACTTGCTGACTCATTCAATGATGAAGCGAAACCTCAAATCTCAATTCCCCCATTGTTAGGTCCAGATTTACTGGACTCGCTCCAGATGTAACTACTGGAGCCCTCTGAAGATTTGTCCATAAATTATGTGAAGACCAGTGAACAACTTACTTGTATAGGAATCTGGATTCCACCAGATTTGTTCACTGGACTTCACCCCAGTCAAGATCTCTCCACTGAAGAACATTCTCACTGAAGTCGAAGACTGAAGTCTGAAGAAAGAAGTCTGACAAATAGCGGAGCTCACTGGAAGACTTACCAGATCTCCTGACCGGAGTCCTTGTCAGTGTTCTAGACCTTACAAGTCTGAACACTGATTACAAGGAATTGACTTTATGCCTTTACATGCCTTTAACCGGACAATCCATATGTCTTTTGTTAAAAGCCTTACACGCATGTAAAGGTGGTTGGTTAATTAGAAGACAAGTCACTGTCATGTGACTTTATTCTTGTACTTTAATCAATGCTTTTAAGGAATTAATGTAATTTCCTTAAATGCATGTAACCATATTTGTATGGCAAAAAGAATATTATATTTATTCTTTTTGCCTATAAATACCAAGTCACTTCCTCATCCAAAGAATATACTTTTGCAATTTGGTGCCTTTGCTCAAATACTCTCAATCTAAACAGTCATACTTCACAACTTTAAGTATCTCGATCAAAGAGTTTATTTAGCAAAGATTAGATCACTTGTAATTCATAGGTTGTTTAGATACTTACTTTGTAATATCTTGTTCCGCAACAACCTTGTATTTTATTTAACATCAATAAATAAAATACATTTGAAAATTACATTGTGTCTCACAATTTACTTATTTGTTTATCTTTATATTGCTTAAGTACGTATTACGTTATATATATTCTTGCATTTATATTAATCGTAATACTAGTCCAATCTAGTGCTTACTTGACATTTAATACTAGTCATCTCTAGTGATTACTTGACTTGTTATTCTACACTTGTGGGTTAAACCATCGAGTGAGGGACTTCACATCCATCTGTTGTATCTCTTCTGAAGAGATAAAGATATGGTATTTTGTCAAAGGACAAAATACATATCATAATGAAATGGAAGCTGGTGCTACCTCTTCCTCATCCAGTGACCCTTCTATTCCTGCTAAAGAAAAAGGTACAAGCTCTTCTGCTAGTACCAGCAACCTCTTCTCTCATCTTCACATTGGTGGCATGATGCCAGATGAAGGAAGAGTTCAATACTTTTTCCGGGGAATCGTTTAAAGGTGACATTAGTAGTGAGGGTTTTAAACCTATTGCTCCCTAGCAGCTCTCCATAGGAGCAGCCGAACCCTTCAAGCGAAGTAAAATTCCTGTTCTCAATGACTATAGCACTACTCAGAGGGCTAATTCTGTTAGTCATTAACCCCAACCTATCTCTTCTCTTATTTCTTCCTCTATTCAGCAAGCTTCTACCCATGCTGGTGACAAAAATGACCAGCATGAGCGTCTTATGAAAAGAGAGAGGAACATTGGTCTGAGAGAGAAAAGGAGACTTGTCAATATTGACACTACTTTAAAAGTCATGATCCTTGGGGCCGTTCCTGAAGCTCTAATTCCTACACTAGTGCTTTATCCCAGTGCCAAAAGCATGTGGGATGAACTAGTGAACCAGTATGAAGGTGGTGGTGATACTATTGTTACCAGGAAAGTGGCTTTAAATAAGAAGTACGAGTCATTTTTTGCCCTACCCAATGAATCATTAACTGGTACCTACACCAGATTTATATCTATCATAAACCAGTTAAGAGGGCTGGGGTAGAGAAGGACAAGGACATACTTCTTGAAAATTTTTGTGATATTCTTCCTTCAAAATGGTCTCATATGATCGTGGTCTTGAGACAAGGTAAAACCTTGCATTCCCATACTCTGTCATCTTTGTATGGAGCCTTCAGATTCACTGAAGAGAATCAACCCCAGAGAATTGAGGCAGAAAAAGATGCTATTAATCATGCTTCCAGTAGTTCCCCAGTGGTTAGTCATACTGAACCACCATGTGCAACATTAATGTCTTCCGAGAATGTATTTTCTATGAAGAAGATGATGTCTGAATTAATGGATTCTGGAGTCATGAATAATATCTGTCCAGATTATGATGAAACTGACAGTGATGATCTAATGGCTATGATGGCTAAAACGTTTAACCGGTTCAAAGCCAGAGCTAACAGACCCACTGGACACAATGCACCCAGTTCTTCCATTGATAAGACCAATTTGACATGCTTTAAGTGTGGCAGAAAAGGTCATTTCATGAAAGAGTGCAAGTCCAATCAGTTTGTCTCACAATCTGGTCCATCACCTTCTTATAACAAGCCTGATGATAGCTACAGATTAAAATACAAAATGCTTAAGGCTCAAATTGCTCTCATGTCTACAGAAAAAGATAATAATAAATGCATGGTGGCAAAGGAAGAATGGGTTCCCTCTGATGACTCATCAGTCGATGATGAAGAGGAAAGAGATTGCTGTTACATGGCTCTAGCTGATGAAGAGCATTTGGTGAAAGAAGATGTCACATCTGGGAGATGGGTGGACATTGTCATTAAAAAGGTAATAGATTATGACAAAGAAACTGATCCTGAGTTAAAATTGGACATTGCTGAAGCTTTAAACTCTGATTTAATGTTTGTGGAAACTGTTCGTTCAGAAATGTCAAATAATTTTGAAACAAATTTTTCTGAAATGACAAACTTACAATCTAAGTTAAAAGAATTGCAAGATATTGAACTAGCTTTCAAAGCACAAGTTTTGGTTACTGAACAACTAGTCCAAGAAAAGGAAGAACTGGAAAATCTTTTGTCAAAAGAAAAAATTGTTATCCAGTCATGGCTTGAGACCAAGAAACCATATGATGCTGCACGTAACCAGTACCCTTCCCAAAAGCGTGCATATCTAGGGGGTGATGTTAATGCTGATGCATTAATACCTGTTGTTGACCGACTGCCTGAAGTGTTAAAACCTAGCACTATCTATGATGAACCAACAACACCCAAAACTTGTATTATTCCTCCTGTTCAATTGTTTGAGGTTAAGACTGGAGCTCCACAGATGAATGCTCCAGTCAAGAAGGTTAAGCAGAATAAACCTTTGCCTCAATCATCTTCTAAAGAACCCCAGGTTCAGAAAAAGAAGAATGTTGTTCCTCCACCTAAGCCAAAAGTACAGTCAACTGGAAAGGCTATGGTATCATCTGAAGAAAATATTTTGTTAAGGTTAGAGAGTCAGTTTCAACTACTGGCTCGACAAGTTCAAAGTTGTAATGCAAGAATTAACAATTTTGAGGGTACTTCATCTGGCCCTAAACAAATTACAAAACCTTTTTCAAAGAAAGAAAAATCGAGCACACCTATTGATAAGCAAAAGAAAAAGGTTTCAAAACTGTCAGCTCCAGTGGTGTTTACTGAGAAACCCACTATTTTTGAAAGTGAAATCAACTAGATACCTGCTGGGATCCATCCTTGTGGATCCAGAGAACCCATCAGTCAATGGGTTCGCAAACCTTTAAACTAATAATCTGGTGGATGTGCAGGGCGATCGAAAGAAATATATTTGGTATCCTGACAGCGCTACTGGCAGGACAATTACCGGATGTAAAACCCTGCTGGAGGAGTTCGAAGTTTCAGACGGACCCTCCATTACTTTTGGAAATGATGGTTCTGGAAAGACCGAGGGATATGGTGTTCTGAACAATGGTCAAGTCAAATTCAGACGAGTGGCTTATGTAAATGGGTTGAAGTATAATCTCAGAAGTGTGAGTCAGTTGTGTGATGATGGCTACCAGGTGTTATTCAACATCTCTCAAGGCATCGTATTTAATAAGGATTGGAAGGTAGTATTGATTGCTCCCAGAAAAGGGAATGTGTACATAATGGATATGGAAAGCTCTCCTTCAGAGCAGTGTTTCTATACCAAAGCTGATGAAGACACAAACTGGCTATGGCATAAAAGGTGAGTTTTTTGCCAAATTGGTGTAATGGAAAATTTTATTTACCAAATTGGTATAGTTTCAAAAATATTTACCATTTTAGTATAAAACTTAATTAAATATTATATTTAATATTTATTATATATAAAAATAAAAAAGAATCCCTGATGAGAAAAACTCACGACTCTTTATCTTTTTACATCTTGTTCTTCTTTAAACCCTATTATTATCAAACTAAAGAACATCTACCATCATCTCTCTCTACAAGGCCCCTCTCTGCTATCGCTTTCATCTCAAGATCATATCAATCTGTTTTTGCTGGTCCAGGTTAGTTTTAAACATTAATTTGGTTTTTGCTACTTGCCTCTCTTTGTTGTGATTTTCGGGTTTTTGGTCTATAATCGCCCCCTTTTATTTTTAGTTACTCTTAGCACAATGAATATGAACCAATTGAACGCGGTCTCTCACATGACTCAAAATGAAGATTTCGATATTATATCTCGTACTGCCGTTGTGAACAATGATGATAATAATATTATAGAAGAAGAAATTAATATGGAACATGTTTTTGAGGAAGATGGAATAGAAGATGAAAGTGAAACACAAAGAGAAAAAGATAAAGCAGTAGATTGTAACATTGAAATACCTTCAATTTACACCAACTTAGATGAAAAAAGTTTGCATGCTGATAACAATTGGTTGAAGTCATATTCTAAAAGTAAAAATGATTTTGCTCTTGAGTTGGGAAAAGATTCTTTCAATAACAAAGAAGAATTTATTAGAGCTATTAAGCTCTATTTTATCAAAACTCATAAACATTTTGAGGTTGTTGAGTCATGACCAACCATTTGGTCTATAAGATGTAAGCTACATGAACAAGGTTGCAAATGGACACTTCGTGGAAGTAAACGTGAACGTAGTGGATTATTTGAAATCTCAAAGTATACTGGTCCACACACTTGTTTACATTATAAGATTAGCCAAGACCATCCAAACCTAGACTCAAGTGTGATTGCTCAAGAGATTCAACACCTTATTAAAGCAGAACCTTCTACTAGTATTACTGTTCTAAGAGCTGAAATAATTGACAAGCTAGGGTATACTCCTACATACAAGAAGGTGTGGGTAGGAAAACAGAAGGCTATTGAACACGTCTTTGGGGATTGGGATGAATCATACAATATTTTACCTAAGTTTTTGATGGCGTTACAAACGTTCAATCCTGGTACCATTGTTGAATGGTGTGTGTTGGAAGAGACGGGTCAAGATCAAGTGGAATTTAGACGTGTTTTCTGGGCATTTGATCCTTCTATTAAAGGCTTTAAGCATTGTCGCCCGGTGATTAGCATTGATGGCACACATTTGTATGGAAAGTATAAAGGTAAAATGATGATTGCAATGGGAGTTGATGGCAACAATCAAATTTTACCACTTGCTTTTGCTATCGTTGAGAATGAATCTTTCGCTAGCTGGAATTGGTTTCTTTCACATATCAAGAGACATGTGGTGAAAGATGTTGACGGGATCTGCCTAATATCCGATCGTCACCCTGGAATCTTGAAGGCTGTTAATGAGCAAGGATCTCCTTGGTTAGAGCCTCGTGGTTATCACAGGTAATATTATTAGCTTATCGTCTATAGATATTATTGTCGAACATTAATTTTTTTTAACAGTATATATATATAATTTTTATCACGGGTATTGCTTAAGGCATTTCATCAACAACTTTAATGATAAGTTTCGCAGCTCACAGCTAAAGACTTTAGCTTACCGGGCTGGTAGTCAGAATCAAATTCGTAAGTTCAATTCTATTATGGAAGAAATTGGAACAATAAACCCACAAGCACGTCAATGGCTTGAGGGACATCCACGTGATAAATGGACACTTGCATATGATGGAGGGAAACGAAATGGGTTGCTCACTACAAATTTGTCGGAGATTTTCAATAGTGTACTTAAAGGTGCTCGTTTTTTACCAATCACAGCATGTGTTCAACTTACATTTTATAGATTGGTTCATTATTTTGAGGTGAGACGTCCTTTGGGGTCTAGTGCTCAAGCCAATGGAGATATATATACTCCTCATGTTACAACAAGACAAACCGCTTTAATGTCAAAGGCTAGTGCACATTCATTGAGATCATTTGACCGACAAAAAGGAGTATTTGAGGTGATAACTCAAAGGGGAAAAAACATCCAGGTAGTTAATCTAGAATTACGAAGCTGCACATGTGGCAAATGGGATATATATAAGTATCCGTGTTCTCATGTTTTGAGTGCATGTGCTAAACTTTTGTTGAACCCGTGGCAATATGTTCATGAGTGTTACTCAATTATAAATTATTGTGCAACTTGGTCATCAGAGTTTTCTCCAATTCCTCATGAAGCGTACTGGCCACAAGCACCAAATATAGCATTACTTTCCAATTCCGAACTAAAACGAGATAAAAGGGGTCGCCCTCGATCAACAAGGTTACGAAATGGAATGGACATCAAAGAAGGAAAAAAGTCGACCAATTGTGGAATCTGTGGAGAACGTGGTCACAATCGAGCAACATGTAAATCTAAGCTTAAAAAGGTGAATGCTTAGTGGGTTGAGGTATTTTGACAATATATTTGATGTTTATTTGTCATTGATATTTTTGCATTTTGTTTTAGTCTTTTTAATGTACTCCTGTTGGATTCGTGGTTAGCATATTTTGCTGTTTTTGCAAGATCAATGTTATGGTCATTGGCTATGGTCACTTTTATACAAGATCGATATTCTGCTGTTGCTGCAAAATTATGTTTAAGTAGTAATTTTTGTTTGGTGGAGTACTAGAGTCTGATGTATCAATATTGTTATTTTGGAAAATTTGTGTTGCAGTTCTTGTAATTTAATGCGCAGGTATGTATTCTGCATCTTGTGAAGAAGTTTTGGTGATGATATGGTCATAACTTAGTTACAAGTACATGAGGGGACCATTGCTTTTTGTCTAATGTTGTATGTATATTTCTGCAAACCCATATCATGGTTTTTCTTAAATCATGTTCTGCAAACTCATATATGGTTTCTAGTGCAGACCCATACTATCTCTTTCTAGGTTTGTTTTGTACTCTTTTTTAGTAGTTTTACTTTTTGTATTACATTCATACTCATCTATATTGGAAGAAAAATAAGAGTGATTGGAATGGTCTATATTAAAATAAAATAACAATTGGAATAGCAGTTAGCAAGTCTTTGTTTTGTTTGTTTTTATATATAATAGATGTTTTGTTTGTTTTTATATATAATAGATAATTAGATATGATGATTAATTGAGTTTTATACTAAAATGGTAAATATTTTTAAAACCATACTAGTTTGGTAAATAAAATTTTCCATTACACCAATTTGGCAAAAAACTCTAGTAACGAGTCATTTTATTTGTTTGGGCCCATTTTCATTTTCTTAATGGGCTAACTTCATTTTATTTTAGACCCATCTTATATTCTTAATTTTGGGCTTGACAAATTATGTTTTGATTTTTTAAATTGCTTCTAATTTGTCTACAAAGATCACTTATTTTAATTGCATATTATCATTTTTTAAGTTTGTAACATTTTTACTTTATCTCATGTTATTACAAGTGAATTATTACATAGTATATATATATATACAGATAACAGTAGGATGTATGTTTTGAATATATACACCTAACCATCTCCGAAAAATTTGTTTGCAATACTTATTAGTTGCAATGTTATTTCGGTTGATGTTTTATTATTATGGATTATTTTTGTTTCACTTTCTATTTTCAATGATTTGAGAAGTTAGCTTTAATTTTGTTTGTATTATTATGTTTGTATTTTTATTTTAAAGATTCTACTTTTATACTTATTATCTTTTAAAATTTATATAATATATTAATCTGTAATAAAATTTTATTGTCGATTTTTTCTAATTTATAATTGCTTACTCATTAAAAAAATCAATATCAACTCAGGTTTTGAGCTATATAATGTTTCTAAAAGCATGTAATAATTTTTATATAGTACGAAACACAATAAATATAATGTCTCCCGGGACAACGATCGGGTAACGTATCTCATTATAACACTATTTTTCAAGATATGAGAGATCAAACTCTTTACACGTTACCAAGCTTAAAACTCGGACGGGCACACCTATTTCAATGGATGTTGCCCATTCACCCGTTGTATGCCGTTAAAAGAAATATAAATAAAGTAATAAATAGTATTAATGATATATAATATGAAATTAAATACCTTAAATACAATAATATACAATAATTAAACCCTGAAGACAACTTTTAACCCAAATATTTTTCATTTTTTATTTATTTATTTATTTATTTTTTTTGTGATCGGCACCCTACTATTCATAAGCCTTATCTATAACTCTATAAGGCCTTATAACCTTATGAATTATGAAAAAATTTTGAACTTTATTTAGTTGAGTGAATTTCTTTAAGGATTCGTCTCCCCATATTTTTAGCGGCAAGAATTAACAAACTTTGACCCAATCTTTTCTCATCGAGAAAAACAATACTAGTATATCTGAGGTGATTAAAAGCACACAGCAAATTCCAACTGTCCTACCTTTTAAAACAAATATATACAAGATTCCATACCTTTCAATTCATATACCAGATTCTGTTTCCTTTCACATATATGTATATATAGTTGAAACTATTGGTCTAAAAAGTAAAAGGGTATCTTTCTAATCTTGTTAAGTTTTCAACTTATATACAACTCAAATTCTCACAGTTCACATTAACACATAGTGATCCCACTTGGGTCTATACTCCATCTTGATATCTACTTCTTGTTTTTTTGTTACAAATATATGAATTTTAACAATCATTATTCAACGCTAGAACTGTCATTTTTTGTTTGTTGTTGATTTAAAGGTCAATTTCTTTTGTTTTTGGATAGTACAAAAGCAAACACTTTTATAAAGAAGAATTTTGGGTTCAAATACATCATTCATACCAACATCCAATATTGTTTGCAAATTCAAGGTGAGCTTTCTGAAAAACACACACACTATATATATATACTGTATGATTCAGTGATGTTTATATTTCTATGATTTTTTTTGTTTGGTATAGATTGGAAGCCATGAATGTTGCTGGTCCCAATGAAGCACCAGTGAGACTTGAGGTTTGTGCCACAATATCCTTATTATTATTTTTTTTATCAAATCTCCTTATATTTTGGAGCAAAAAATATATGTATATGGTTTTAGCTTCTAAATAAGATAAGTTATGATGATGTATATATATTACAATTTCAGGGGAAGTCTGTAGCAATTTTTGTATGTTGGATTCTTGGATTTGGATCTTTGGTAGCATGGAATAGTATGTTAACTATAGGAGATTACTATTATCAAGTATTTCCTGTAAGTTCTTTTCTCTGTGTTTATATATATGTTTTTGCATTTAGTACCTTTATAATTGTTAGTAATATTTTGTGTTTATATATCTGTTTTTGCATTTAGTACCTTTATAAATTGTTAATAGTTTGTGTATTTATTGTGTGTTGCTTAGGATTACCATCCATCAAGGGTCCTTACCCTTGTCTACCAACCGTTTGCTATAGGAACAATGGCCTTACTTGCTTATAACGAATCAAAAGTCGATACAAGAAAACGTAACATTGCAGGATACATTTTGTTCTTTTTGTGCACTCTAGCCCTCATTGTGGTAAGCTCAATTTGGTCTTTTATTGGGACATGTTTGATTATGATTCTATATGATAAGTATTGGTTTTAAACATGTTTACAGATAGATTTAGGGTCATCCGGGAAGGGCGGAATTGGGAATTACATTGCTATATGTGTTTTTGTCGCGGGTTTTGGTGTAGCTGATGCTCATGTTCAAGGTGGAATGGTTGGAGATTTGGCTTTCATGAAACCAGAATTCATGCAGGTTAGGTTTTTTGTCGCAAATTTGTGCATATTGAACATGAAATCAGTGAATCATACATAGGTACTTTGTAGTCTTAAACCACATCCAAGTTGGCCTAGTGGGTAACACTGGTTCAAAATTTGAATCCCACTAGCTTATCTTGGAGGTTGCCATGGAAAGTTTCCGAAATAGTCACAGTATACCTGCTTAGGCCATGTACATCTAAATCAAAAAAAGACTTGCATTCCCTAGGTATATGTATAGGAAAAACTTACGTTTACCCGTTTTACAACATAGGCACTGTAGTTTTATTATGTAAATAATCAAAGATTTCAAAAGAAATACAGTAGTTGATATAATAATGTTTGCTTCC
The DNA here is from genome assembly GCF_010389155.1 of Erigeron canadensis. Lineage (NCBI taxonomy): Eukaryota > Viridiplantae > Streptophyta > Magnoliopsida > Asterales > Asteraceae > Erigeron > Erigeron canadensis. The sequence goes on from NC_057764.1 coordinate 18,241,754, forward strand.
ACCGATCTTGCAGTCATTCTTTGCTGGTTTAGCAGCATCAGGAGCTCTAACCTCTGGTTTAAGGCTAATCACAAAAGCCGTCTTCGACAAATCTTCTAATGGTTTAAGGAAAGGGACTAGTAAGTTCTTATTTCTTATTTATCTTTAAATAACTGGGGATTGGATATTGTTCTTGTGTAACTGCTGATCTTTGATGATCAAAGTTTAATCTTATTTTCCTTTTATTGCAGTGTTATTTTTATCGATTTCTACATTCTGCGAGTTTCTATGTATTTTCCTCTATGCCTTTGTATTTGCTAAATTACCAATTGTGAAGTATTATCGCGCGAAAGCAGCACGAGAAGGATCAAAAACTGTTTCCTCTGATCTTGCTGCTGCAGGAATCCAAGCTGAACCTAATGGCATGGTAAAACCTTCATTATTACCTTTGAGAAGATACAACTTTCGAAGTTAAGAAATCATGTGTTGAATAAATAATACTTCATTTTTGCAGGCTGATATTGGTGATAAGCTTCCTGAGCGATTAAGCACCAAAGAATTGTTGGTCAAGAATATTGATTACGCACTGGATTTGTTTTTGATATATGTCCTTACTCTGTCTATTTTCCCTGGCTTCTTGTATGAAAATACAGGACACCATCAACTGGGATCATGGTAATCTGGCTTAAAACTATATTATGTCTGTTTATTAATCAAATCATTTTGATAAACTCTGTACATGACTCAAAATGCACGGGTTGGATAACGGGTCAAATATTTATGATTTTTTTTTCTTGAATGCTATTAACAGTTGATATCTAATTCTGCCTAAGAAAGTATATTCTTACCTTTATGAGAATAACTATTATTTTTCTGACAATTTAGGAGGTTTTAAGGATTGTGAATAAATATTTGGTGAGTTTCAACCCAGTCGCAATATTGCTCGTTTTTAATAATTTTACTATACCCATTGGACAAGTTTCTTAATGTAGAACCAAAATGGACCTCCTTACCAATAAATGAGTCGAAATAGCTACCTCATCTAACTGAATGGAGTTATCAGTCCTCAATCTAACATTGGCATTTTCTGTAGGTACCCCCTTGTTCTAATAGCTATGTACAATGTCTGGGATCTCATATCAAGATACATTCCTCTAATTAAATCAATCAAAATGACATCACGAAAGGGGCTAATGATTGCTATATTGTTACGTTTCTTATTTGTTCCCGCCTTCTATTTCACTGCAAAATACGGTGATCAAGGTTGGATGATTATGCTTATATCCTTGCTCGGATTGACAAATGGTTATCTCACCGTATGTGTCATGACTGTAGCTCCTAAAGGATACACGGTCAGTTAACTTTTACTTAAAACATATCAATTTTTTTATTAAGAATTGCGGTAAAGACTCTTGAAACACTGGGTTTTTGTGATCATTTTTGCAGGGTCCAGAGGCGAACGCTTTAGGAAACATCTTGGTGTTGTTTCTTCTTGCTGGAATTTTTGCCGGAGTCGCTCTTGATTGGCTCTGGATAATTGGTAATGGAAGCTTTTGAGTAATAAGTTGTCTTAGTTGAAAATAATTTCAGCTTTTGTTTAAATTTTTAGTTAGCTTTAGTTGTTTTCTTTTTGATTTTTGATTGTTTGAAATGGTGGTCTTGCAACTGGTTATCGTGGTGTAGCTAAGTTATATAGAAATTTTTAATGTATACACGAACTATAGATACTCTCAAGGTATGTTCTCCAAGCGTGCCCAAGAGACATTATTTTTGTGAACGATTTATAAAAGTCCTTTATTAAATTTAAAATTTTAGATAACTGTATTAGTAGAAATAATGAATAATGTCTAGCAATAACTATATGAATATTGATAACACTTTTAAGAAAATGAGATAATGTGTTCCGAACATAATATGTAACAATGAAAGAAATATATGATAACGAAATATTAATAACTAGATTATTTTTCCGCGTAATATGCGAGTTAGATATATTCAACTTTCATAAAAACATAAAGATTATTCTAACATGTGCCCACAAAATACATGTTTAGAAAAATTAAATTAAGTTTTCTTTAAGTAAAAAAAATATATATAATCATTAATAAAGTATAAAATTTACCATTATATGATTAAGATAATCGTATTCTAAGAAATTTTAACTTTATTTAATGTTTCTAAACATGTGTTTTTATGGGTACATGTTAGAATATGATGATGTCATTGGTTAATAAGTTTTGTATCAAAGATGATTAATAAGATATGTGTGTTATGTCTTTGTATATTGATATTGTAAAGTAAAATATTATTTTCTATATTTACTAGTATCAAATATCAAATTCTAGCTAATAAAGTAACATGAAATTACATTGATGTAACTCATTAAATATTACTCTATCCGTCCCATTTTAAGTGTCCTATCTTAACTTTTCAAGTTTTTTTCTTTCAATTTGACCGTAAATATTTGATGTGTTATATAATACTTGATATAAAATATATCAATGGATTGAGGCTTAAAAGTATTTTTCATTAAAAAAAATTTCATCAACAACTATATAATACAAATAAAGATATTTACGGTCAAAGTTGAAAGAAAAAAAACTTAAAAAATCAAAATAGAATACTTAAAATTGGACGGATAACATAACTCATACCTGTTAAAGTCATGTTCATAATAATAATAACACACAAATAAAAATATATATAATCATAGGATATTTGTTCATTGGATAGAAAATAAAAACACAAATTTAACAAATTAATATGATTTTATGTTATTACATACTAATTTAAAACAATAATAAAATAGTATATTACATATAATGTGTTTGTGAATTAGATCGGAATTAAACACGGATTATAAAGATTATATCTTTTATTTATTTATTTACAAAAGTAAGTTTAAAAATCACATAGAAATTAAACTTGTTAGGCGTGCACATTAGGAATAAATTTTAGTTATTATGTAACTTTTGTTAAATTTAAAAGTAATATATAAGTGGGATATAATTTGACTAATTATATAAAATATAAGTAAAAACTTTTATGTTAAATTTTGTTAAATTTTGTCATGTACGTGTTAGTTATAATACGAAAATAAAAACTATTATGTTAAATTTTAAAATGAAATTTTTAGTGTGAAAATGATAGAGATCAAACCTTTTGGTGTCCAAAAGTTAAAACAAGAAATCAGTGTTAAATGTAATATCTATAAAATGACGGTAACAATAATAATTAGAAAAATATGACACTGATATGTTATTCATATAAATATAACACTTTAACAACAATAATATAATGTGTTACGAACATAACATGTAATATAGTTATAGAAATTATAAAATAAAAATAATATAAAGTATAAAGAGAAAAAAGGAATGTACAAATTTTCATGGGTGAAATTAAAACGTGAGAAACAAAACAATGTTTGATAAAATCAAAAACTACATTTTACTTACAAAAATAATTTTTATTTTTCCATAGTTTCAATGCCTCGCCGTTGAAGTAAAGAATACTCAAAAGTAAGTCAGGCCCGTAAAAGAATAACCAAACAGTTTTGGTCAAAGCCCAAAACCATAAGCCCTCTGCTAATTCGAGATGATTGTAATAATTATATTGAACGAGATATGTCACCCGGCGTTGTTCCGAGAAACATTTCATTCATTGTATGTAAAATTTGATATCGACCTCTTTACCATTTCTTATATTATAGCCTCGTGTGTACTTGTACTTTTGAAATTGATGGAGCTGTTTTAAGTAATTTTGAACAAATAAATAAAATGACGAAGTTAATAAACTAGTACTAGCATAGTCAATGCGCGTTGCAACGAATATTATTAAGTGGGTGCAAATGAAAGAGAGAGAGAGAGAGAATGAGGGAGGGTTACATGGGTGTGAATAACTACAAATGAAAGGGAGAGATTTTTCTTGTGAGAAGAGTATTTTGGACAAATCTCTCTTTTTATTTTGATTCGATTAACTTTTGAATAAATTTTATAACAAAACGTAGATAAAATTAGCACATCGCAACGATCTTTTTAGAATTTAACAAAACATTACATTTTAAAAGACCTAAAAAGAGAAAATAAATATGTTTAAATTCATGTTAATAATAACATACTAATAACAACTTTTCAGAAATCTTTTATCGACGCATAAATGAATCTCTCGCCACTTAAAAACATTGAATCATTAATAAAATTTAAAATATGTAGATAAAAATAACCACTTATAGATAAATTTGAAATTTACAAACTATTATGTTTAAAAACATACTAAAGAGAAAATAAATGTTGGTGTTAAAAAGTAAGTTGAAAAACAAAACTATTTTTTGGTATTACAAAAGTAAATCGTTTGTGACTGATAAATTTGAAACTATACAAACTATTATATTAAAAAAAAAAAAAAAAAACAAAATAAAAGCTAATGTTAAAAACTTAAAAAACAGGTTTATAGAAAATATAATAATGGAATATTTCAAAATCACTACCCAAAAATTAAACCGAATTTGAATGGTTTGTTGAAAAATTGACAACCGTACATGGTTTTAATATGTACATTAAAAGTTTAGTTTAGATTGAAATATTTCAAATTCATTTTGGTCCAACTTTTTATGAAAAGCCAATGATGACCAAGCCATTGGATTAAACACTCACGGTTTATCCAACTTCTTCAGTAAGATTCTCAAGGATGCCAAGTGTTCGTAGTTTTTCTCTCTAAAAATAGTATAACTCATGGTCACAACTCATGGTCAACAATAACATTTCGTTGTTTTCATAACACTTCATAATTATATGGTGAGGTTTTTCCTGATCTTTTATCCCGACTAAATATTCGGAAAAAAACCCAACCAAATTAGACTGTTTACGCACCTATAAATACACACATTTGTTGGGGAAAATGATCCTTGGCATGACTTTACCTATATTAGGTACTGTAATGTTAAAAAAAAAGTTACAAATTAAACATTTGAATTTGATAAACATACATAATCCTTTAAAATTTACATAATCCCCCCTGAAATACACTTATTTTACCTAAGATGGATACCGCATGTTTTACTTAAGCTTTCCCCTATTTGGCTATTTGTTGTGAGTGAAACTAAAAACAATTTGGCTGTTCCTTCACTTCATTACTTCTAGTTTAAAAGTATTCTGAGTTGTTTTCTTATATTACTTACTGACTAACTAGTGTTATGTCCGGCCGTTGGCTGGGGATAATAACCATATATCAACTTCAATGCGGGTCTTAAACTTTAACATGTCAACCGTTACTATCAAACTAAGAAAAAACATCTAGTTAAACAATACACAACAAATCTTAAACACAAGTTTTTGATAATTTTTGGTAAAATTTACAGCTAAATATAAAATTGTAAACTTTTTTAGAAAATAAAAAATTAAAACCTAAACCTTTGATGGTAAAAAAAACTAAGATATTATAAATCCTAGAAAAAAGAAGAAAATTACTCTCAAAGGTAAAACTTTAATGGTAAACAAAAGTTTAAAGATTTAATAGGTAAAATGTGAAACATTAAAATGTTAAGAAGATTGCAAAACCGCTAATCAAAAAGTCAAAAAAAGGAAAAAAAAACAAAAAACAAACACCAAGCATGCAAGCAAGATGCTGAGCTAGCCGTTAGCCAGTGATGAGCGAGATATTTAACTATATTTTCCTAACAAGTTTTGAATTTATAAAGTACAAGGTTAACTTATCTACTACACTCACTCATGGGCAGTGGACCCATTCGTTCATAGTATAGTAAATAGGTAAGACCAAGATCGTTGGCAGGGTCGCTTGCACTACCTAATCTAATAATGTGTGTAATTCTAGTTGTTTTGAGAGTTTATCACTAACTCCTAAATAACTAATACTTTAAAGTAAATATCCGGTATTACCGGGGCAGGTCGTTTCTGAAGAAACAACGTAAAATTATGAAAAACCAAATAACAGTAATTAAATTAAAATACTTGTTTGGCATCTCCGATCTTATGGTACGACCAAATACTATTCTACCTACTTGCTAGTCTGTTGGAAACTTAATCACGACTTAGATTCTCGTTAAATTCACTTTGCCTAATTACTAGTGTTGTCGCTAGACTCACACTAACCTGTAAACAAATTCTTGTTAGATTCATTGTTTATGCATTATTGACATAAAGTTTGTGTTACTAGTTCATCTTTTAGTTACCCGGCTCTTAAGCCATGACCAAATAATAATTATCTCCGGTGACCACAGTGCTCGATTCCAAGTCAATGGATGGCGTCTGATATTGTTAAGCTTCATGTTCTATTCATTCTAATTATTATGGTTCTGTTTCCCTCGGTTACAAGTGAATCACTTTTTACTTCTAGTTATAGACGGACTAGTTGTTTTCTGTTGTAGCATATTAGTCCTAATGTATGATCATAGACGACCATCAGAATTAAACTAATATATTCGGATATAAAACCAATAATAATATGAAGAACTAGGAAAACAAAGATCTACGATAAGCAGTAAAACACACTCCAACAGATTCTAACAAATAAAGTAAAACAATAAACGTTTACATAATCATATTAATCCAAACAAGTATTCAGCCTACTAGCTGGACATTATTAAAGGAATAACAAAGTCTGAAAAGATGAAAGAAATTCTTTATCAAACTGAAAGTAATTAAAAGATAAGATCTACACCGCGGATGAAGATCGGAAGGTGTTAGAAGCTCCAAAACCTTCTTGGAATCTGCAACTATGAACTAGGGTTGATAGTGGGTGGCTAGGGCTGCTGAATCGGCTCTCTCCTGTGTTTTGAGGGTTAGTTCGGCTTAAATAGGTTTTAAAGTCGGTTGCTGATCTGGGCCGCCCAGCGGCCATGGCTGGCTTGCCAACGGCGCTGGGTCTGGGTTTTGATGGGCCAGTGGCGTTGGTCGTCTGGAGCAGCGCTGACATGGTGGCCAGCGGCGCTGGTGGCTGTTCTTCCTTCTTGTGCGTCTTCGTTTGGCTCCCGAATCACTTCCTTGTGTCTTGTAACTTCATAGGCTTCCTTCTTGAGTCACTTGATGTCATTTACCTTCTCTCGCATCTTCCGCGAACCTGCGTAAACATACGATTCATTAAGTTCCAATAGTTCCGGAATAATAACTCATTTAGACATAGAAATGAAGCCTTTCGATAGGGGATTTTATCGCAATATGGACGCTTATCATATACCCCCACACTTAAGTCTTTACTTGTCCTCAAGCAAATAGTCCAAGAAAAATAAAACAATGATGAGTGGACATCTTAAGTGTTAAAGCATTTGATTTGTCGTTTGTGTATAATTAAAAGCAGTCAAGTTTTAAATTTATAAAATCAAGGATATACCAAACTAAACACACACTCACGGACAATGGATCCGTTCGTTTGTAATATAGCTATTAGGTAAGACCAGGGTCGTTCATAGGGACTATGTTTAAGAACTAAGCAAGACTAAGTAATTCTAAGATTTGTTGGGGGTTTTGTGATCGGGTTGTCATGTTGCTTTTGAAATCAGTTAGTAAAAAGATTTAGTTAGTAATTTCGAGGAATTAATCGAAAGAGAGTTGTTTTAAACAGAAAGATTAAAAGTCATCTACCTCGAATCAGATCAATGACATGTTTCAGGTTGCACTAGTCAATACAATAGTTGGGATCTAAATAAGTAACTAGACTCGGTCACGTGGGTACCACCCTATCCGCTAATAAATCCGTGTCTCCTATTCAAATCCTCTAATCGATTAGCTACAAGTGTGAGTACCACCATATCCACCTATAGTTGTCTAACCAATTAGCTTGTTTAACAATTTAAATAACAATCTTGTCTAGTTCACTTACCAAGCCATTTAACATATTAATTCTTGTTATTATTATGTTGTTCATTATCATACCATGACCTAATGATAAGCGTTTATACCATAAACAACCAAAATCATATACGCACACAATAAGTACCACCACAGGCATACATATATCATCAACAACGAGAATAACAAACTACAAGAATTAATTCATTAAGATCACGACAAGACATTAAGTGTATCTAGCATGCAACCATCACATAATCATGTCACATCATCTTAGTAGATGAATAATTATTTTGCTACTCATAAGAAAAGAACAATCACAATTAATAGTATATTAATCCATAATGTCCCGACAAAGAAATAAAGAGTTGATTGATGTCGAATTACTGCTCGTCACTCTTATGGCTGTGACTCTCACACACGACACCACCTCCTTCTCAATTGATGATTATGATGTTGATGTTGTTAAGGATTGATGTTTGATCTCCAGATGATATGGAGGTGTTACGAGGGTTTAAATCTGATGAAAATAACCTAGAACAGGCCCCAAAAGACGTCTGGAGGAAGTGTTGTTCGGCCCTAGGGTTTTAGAGGGGGTATTTATAGGGTTTTAGATAAACCCCAGCTGAACCGACCTTGGGAGCGGCGCTGGCAGAACTCCCAGCAGCGCTAGCTGACTCCCAGCGGCGCTGGCTGGCTACCAACGGCGCTGGTAAGCTTCAGGATGATTTCCAGCGACGCTAGAGAGAATAAACGGCGCTGGAGGCTTTAGGTTCAATACGAAAGTTGTAGATCTTTCTCTCGCCTTTCTGTGGATACCTTACTCTTCAGAAACGGAGTCTGTATGAAGAAGTTATGCCCAAGATACTAACACATGGTCGTATGCTTCATGTCGACACAAGTTTCTTCGTCTTAAGTCTTGTATCTCGACCCGATCCTTCATCGAACCATCATTTATCTTCCTTTAAGTTTTTCATCACCATTTCTTGACGTTTTCCTTCATGCCACGAGCAATGAACCTGAAATCACATATACATGCCATTAAGTATTATAAGTTCACTCAAATGACTATAAAATGGCCAAAGCTAGTGTGATAAAAGTCTATATAGTTATCGCTCATCAAATACCCCTACACTTAAGATTTTGCTTGTCCTCAAGCAAAGTATCCAAAAGAATAATAAAAACATTAAAATGATGAGCGGATAACTCAAGTGAAAAAACTTTTCTACTTTTCAAAACATTCAAAGGCTAGTCATGCAATTTGTATTTGAGAAAGCTTTAAGACAAAATAAGTAAACTATAGCTAGAGGTAAAGATAATCAGTCAATCAAAACTAAAAGTTAACCTTATATTCGTGTTAATACCTCTAAAACCTTTCTATAATTCCACATGTCCTACAGCTCAATCTTACTACCTTCTGTTGACTAGTTAAGCACTTAATTAAAGTTTGTATAGCAATCTGATCTACTAGCTACTAGCAAGACATTTATATTTCATCGTTTGTGTACTTGTGAGTCACTACGTAGACATACTAGCAATATGCTCGCTAGCTAGACAATAAAGAAATTATACGACTTATCATCTTTAATAATTGAAACAACGGTGACAGGTCGGTGGTTCCCCACGCGCAGAGCGACATAACTCAACTAAAAGTTCGCATCAAGACAGCGGTGTCAGGTCGATGGTTTCCCACGCGCAGAGCGACATAACTTGATGCGTTTAGATTTTACTCGTTATTAGTTCTTTAAACTTTACTAATCTACTGATTGCCTTTCTTAAAAATACTACATTATTCATGCAATAAACATTATCAGAGACCCCAGATGACTCATACTCCTACTCTGCATGCAACTAGTTCACATTAAATAGTGTAAGAATTAAGGCGAACCATACATCTAAACTAGTTCCTACACAAGCACGTATAATTAAGTCCAATTAATACACCTATACTAATAACTAGATATCTCTATTTGCTAAGCATATTAAAGTTCGGTTAAATGTGCTATGGCAAACGTAATCGCAGACAGTTTCAGGCTAAGCTTTAATCCATTTGGAAAAATAAACAACAACAAATCTCTAGTTGAACTAAAAGTTCTAACTAACCGTTCATCCTACCAAAGCCAATGTTGCTTAATTATCGTCATCTTTCGTCTACTTGCAAAGCTTATAGTCTCAAAATGTTTTTGACACAAGAAAAAGAAATTTTAATTTGCATGAAATAAGTAGTAGAAAACTTTTGAATTATCAAACAATTAGACCAAGGGTTTTTAAATTGTACAACGTCCTCGTTGTGCTAGACATACAAACTAAGGGCAATAGGAAAAACACATAAAAAAGTAAAAGTAAAGGATTAACGAAACTTCTTGGGTCTTAAATTGCATGATGGTTGTTGAAGATGGCATTTGCGGAGCGACTTGAATGATGTAGAATCTTCAATGACTTGTGTCGACTCCATTTAATGGCAATCCATGGATGCGTCTCCACCTTCTTTTCTTTTTGATATTTTCTAATTTTTTGATTTTTTTGGATTTTTGGGTTTTTCTGATTTTTTTTTTGTTTTTTCTGTGATCCCGATGTGCTAACGGAGGTTTGAGCGGCTCTTCATAAGCGTTGGGTGATTGATAGGAGTTAAGAATGTGTTTACAAGGTTTAAAATGAAGTTCGAACTGCTGTTGGATCTCCCAGCGGCGCTGGCAAAGGTCCCAACGGCGCTGGAAGAACTGTTGTAGCCTTAAGCGGCGTTCAAGTGGTCCCGGGAGTGGCGCTGGACTGCACAGGTGCAGGTCCAGCAACGTTGGTCTTCATGGAGCGGCACTGGGGTGCTCAGATGCAATCCCAACGGTGCTTTAGGTCCCCTAGCCGCGCTGGTGGCTCCTGTACGTGTTTTGACGTCTGATTTTCTTCCATGATTTGATGCTGGAACTCCCACACACTTAGTTTTTAACCAAGTGCATGGTTTCCTTCAGACTATAATACTAAATACTCCTGAACACTTCAATTAAAATATCAAAATGGAAAGCAAAAAGCTAAAACATAAAAATAAGAATACGGCTTGGGTTGCCTCCTAAGAACGAGACTCTTACCTACATGGTCTATTTGTCACTTTCAAAGAACGGGAGTTCATCTATGATAACTCCCACTACACTTTCCTCATCATGATACAACTTCACCCTATGACCATTTACCTTAAACGACCCTTCATTTGACTTAAAAAGTTCTACATGGCCTGATGGGAACACATGTTTAATCACATGAGAACCCGTCCATCTAGAAGTTAACTTAGGTTGCTTCAATTTAAACTTAGAAAGAAACAAAAGAACCTTATCTCCAACCTTAAAATCCTTCATGCGAATCCTACGATCATGCCAAGCCTTAGTCCTTTCTTTATAAAGCCTAGAGTTGTCATATGCCTGTTGTCTAAGTTCTTCTACTTCATTCAGTTGTAACAATCTATGTTCCCCAGCTGCATCTAAGTCCATGTTACAGTTCTTAACTTCCCAAATAGACTTATTAACTATCTCTAATGGTAAATTACAAGCTTTCCCAAAAAGTAAATGATACGGGGTGGTCCCTATTAGTGTCTTAAAGGCGGTCCTAAATGCCTATAGAGCATCATCTAGCTTCTTTGCCCAATTCTTTGGATTACTTTCTACGGTTTTCTCTAAGATTTGTTTTATTGCTCTATTAGTGTTCTCTACTAGGCCACTAGTTTGGGGATGGTAGGAAGTGGAAAACCTATTGTAGCATCCCGAAACTTTTGACGTTGACCGTTAACTTACCGTTAGCGACCGTTAGTTACTATGTGTATTATATGTGCTTACGTGAATTAAATGATTTACGTGAGATATGTGTTAAAGTGATTTAAAGTAATGAAATTAAAATTGATAATGATTAATAAAGTCAATTAATGTTTCCGATAAGATATAAGAGTTCTGAAGTGTTCCCGGTTGCATTAAATGAGCCGTTAAGAAGTGCGAGTTGTAAGGAAGTGCGAGGGCCTAGATGTAAAGTTTTGAAAGTTGTTCCACTATATATAGGACCTTGTGCACGACCTAAAGGCTGGAAAATCAGATCAAAACCCTAAAAAATTCTCACACACAAAACCCTAGCCTCTCTTTTGTCCCTAGAAGCAATTCGATGGTGATTTCTCTTAGGTTTTGATCCCTACAGTAATCCAATGATCAATTGATGGTTTCATGGTGTTAAATAAGTTTTCAATCATGTCTTGAACTGATCTACAAAGTTTGAGGTCGTGAGGGTTTGAGATGAGTTCGAAACGAAAAGATCAAGAAATCCCGTTTTTACATACCACATCTCAGAAGACATCCGATCCCCAGAGATTGAACCGTCGGATCATCTTGATTTTTTGACTGTAGTTTCCTGACATATAGAAGAAGATTTTAAACCGTTGAATTAATCCATGGAGATCTGGAAGTCGACTTATAGGGCTGACACAATGGGTTGAATATTTGTTGACTTTAGCTTTAGGTCATCTTTAATCATTCTTTTGGTTATCCTTCTGATTACAAGTTAAAGGAAATATATCTTTCAATATCATCATGATTTTCAGATCTTGTATTGATTCAAGTTGTAGATTATGGTCTTGAGGTTTGATTATGAATAGATTACGTTTTGAAATCGAATTGATAGTTTTCGGGCCTATAATCGATTCCATATTATGTGTAAGTTATTTGTGGATCAACCAATGACATCAAGTCATTAATTGAGTCATATTTTGGGTTTATCTAAGTTCCATAGGCCATGGAGGTTTGCTATACTTGTTAGATGGTCGAAATAGTTTGCAAAACAAAGGGTTCTTTAAGACTAAAATGTTTGTCATCTTGCAAAAGTCATAGAAACTTCATATGAATGAGTTAGGAGACAAAATTTATATTTTTGAAAAGGCCTATGTGTCTTCTAACTTTGATATGAACTAAGTGTCTTCTAGTTTTGCCCAGAAATAGGTAAAACATGTTGATTTCCAGAACTGGTCGGATTTAGAACTAATGATGCAGGACTGTTTTGTAAAAATCATAATTCATTCACTACAACTCCTCAAGATTCAAACCTTACATTTTTGAAAAGGTCTTTGAGTGCCCTGAAAAATCCTAGAACTGAGTTTTGTTTTATCTGGTCTTCTTGAGGGCTAAAAGTCACTGGAAAGTGAATGGCGCAAAGTTAGAAACGTGCTCAAATTTCCTTGTTTCGCATTTATGCTTTACTGTAGCTTATAGGTTGATCTTATATTTGTTCTAGGTACCACGGGATACTTGTCAAGCACCGTAACTTGTTAATTGGTTGTTGTTTAACTCCTTAAAGGTAAGATAACATCTTTTAAAACATGAGGGACAACAAAACATAGTTTTGATAAGTTAACTTCCACAAATTAATGTTTATATGTATTCGGAAATGAATGGGAGGTTGCTACGGGATTGATTATGATTACCATATATGATGATTGGTAATCTTATGCATGGTATGATGAAATGATGATATGTATATATTATGAAATGATGATATGATGGAATAAAGTATGAGATAAGATGAAATGTTTATGATGTAAAGATAATATGACATGATATTAAGATAATATGTTATGTTAATATAAAGATATGATGCAATAATGCAATTGATGATATGACGACGCAATGCTATGATGTTATGATAATGCGATGATACGAAGATATGTGGTTATCATGTTAAGACGATGTGATACTATTATGACATGACGATATTATGTTACTATAATATAACGATATGATATTATTATGAAATGACGATATGATGATGTATGTATGTCTTATAATTACTTTCATGGCTTGAACACCTAGTCACTAGAGCTCTATAGGTTCCTATGACACGTGCACGATTAAGGGCCCTAAAGTAAAGAAAGATGTATGTGATTAGTTTAGGTGAAAGTGTGGCCTAAGCTAATATAGAGTAAAGAAAGATACATGTGATTAGTTTAGGTGAAAGTGTAGCCTAAGCTAATATAAGGTAAAGAAAGATATATGTGATTAGTTTAGGTGAAAGTGTAGCCTAAGCTAACATAATAAAGAAGTCTTGAGCATAAGTAAAGTTGTGTTAAACTTAACCCATGCTAGTTCTTCGGAGCTAGTGTGTACGTGGTCACGTGGTGTGGGAATCTAGATACCTTCCTGTGGCATAGTTATGTTTGAGTGTATCCGGGTGGAGTAACTAACCACTACATGCGCAAAGTTCATACGGTATACTCAGTTGGATCGACTTTGTCTTTCCTTAACGATGACGATGGACCACCGTAAGGTCTACACATCAAGTCGGGTGTGAGGATTCCATGTAAAGTCTTATGGCCGCCTACACACAACCTCATATCCCTAAGTATGTGTGGCTTACGTCACATAGCCTACGTCTAGGCAAAAGAAAAGAAAGTAAAGAAAGATAAGAAATAAAGAAAGTAAAGAAAGATGAAAAGTAAAGCTTTATGATGATAGTCACATTTAGGACTATGATGAATTCCTAATGCGTTAACTTATGTATGTTGCTTTAATGTTGATGATACGATCTTGCTAATGTATGATGTGATGGACACCATAGTAATGTGGTGATCTTAATGTGTTATGACGAATATGTGATATTAACAATATAAAATGCTTTTGTTAATATATAATGAATTGGCAATGTTTTCATAAACTCATGTTATCTTACTTAGCTTTTAAAACTAACACTTGCTCTTTTGAAAAACGTTGTTCCCTCAGGTTAAGCAGGTTGAGCTAGTGAAACACTTAGCTTGGTGAGGCGGGTAGTTGCTATGAAGAAGACATTTAGTTTTCCCGCTTAGTCATTTATAGTAGCCTTATGATGATTGGCTACTTTTAATATGAGTTATGTATTGTTTATGTTGGCGTTTATGTTGGTGCCAAATCTCGATTATCTTATACTATTTTAATGATAAAAGTTTTTGAAATCAAGATTATTAAATGACGGGTGTTACACCTATGTGTCACGTCACACCTTTTTAATACCTTTTCTAGTTGGGAGTTTGCAAAATGGGTTCCTCTATCACTAATAAGGGCCTTTGGCATGCCATATCTACTAAACAAATTCTTAAGAAAATCTACTACTACCTTAGCATCGTTAGTGGGTACACCCTTGGCTTCAACCCATTTTAATACATAATCTACAGAAACTAAAATGTATTTGAATTCGTGAGATGGTGGGAATGGTCCCATAAAGTCTATCCCCCAAACATCAAATATTTCACAAACCTGGGTACCCTGTTGTGGCATTTCATCCCGCTTTGTTATGTTCCCTTGGCACTAGCAAGCATCACAATTTCTGACTAAACTTTGTGCCTCTTGATATATCGTCGGCCAATAGAAACCTGCATCACAAACCTTTTTGGCAGTCACAGATGGTCCATAGTGTCGACCAGTCGGCCCTGAATGACAACCATCAAGGATTTCCCTTATTTCTTCCCCAACAACACATCTCCTCACAATGCCATTTGCACACTCTCTAAAAACAAATGGGTCGTCCCAATAGTAATACTTTAAATCAGAAAAGAATTTCTTCTTTTGCTGATAAGTAAAATCTTTTGGCACAACTTTAACAGCAAGGTAATTAGCAATATCAGCATACCATGGTGTCCTATCAAGTTGTTTAACTAGTCTAGCATTCATTAAATATTCATCCAAATGCATCATCTATGTCTGATTCTCTCAATTCATCTAAGTTGGGGTTTTCTAGTCTATTAACTTGGTCAGCAGCTAAATTCTCAACACCTTTCTTATCTCTAATTTCTACATCAAACTCTTGCAACATTAGTACCCATCTGATCAACCTAGGCTTGGCATCCTGTTTACTTAATAAGTATTTGATGGCAGAATGATCGGTGAAAATTACAGTCTTACTTAACAACAAATAGGATCTAAATTTTTCTAAAGCAAATACTACAGCTAGTAACTCTTTCTCAGTTGTGGTGTAATTCCTCTGGGCTACATTCAGTGTTTTACTAGCATAGTAAATAGGCCTAAAATGTTTCTCTATCCTTTGTCCTAACACTGCTCCTACTGCATAGTCACTAGCATCACACATAATTTCAAAGGGTAACTCATAATTGGATGAAACTACTATAGGTGACTTAACTAAGTGGTCCTTAAGTGTTTCAAAAGCTTTCTCACATTTTGAATCAAAATCAAATTTTACATCTTTTTCTAACAGCTTAGTAAATGGCCTAGCTATCTTTGAGAAGTCTTTAATGAATCTCTTTTAAAATCCTGCATGTCCTACGAAACTCCTTATTCCCTTAACATTAGTAGATGGTGGTAACCTTTCTATCACATCTATCTTAGCTTTATCTACTTCTATTCCTGCCTTAGATACCTTATGTCCTAAAACTATCTCTTCTTTTACCATAAAATGACATTTCTTCCAATTTAACACAAGATTAGCCTGTTCAAATTTTTCTAACATCCTATCTAGGTTATCCAAACATACATCAAATGAATTACCATATATAGAAAAATCATCCATAAAAACTTCCATTGATGTTTCTAATAAGTCCTGAAAAATTATGGTCATGCACCTTTGAAAGATGCCAAAGGCATGACATAATCCAAAAGGCATCCTACGGTAAGCATATGTTCCATATGGGCAGGTAAACGTGGTTTTTTCCTTGATCATCAACTGCAACGGGTATTTGTAAGTACCCAGAGAATCCATCAAGAAAACAGAAATACTCGTTACTAGCTAGCTATTCGAGCATTTGGTCAATAAAAGGGTAAGGGTAATGGTCTTTCCGGGTGGCATCATTTAATTTTTTATAATCTATGCAAACTCTCCAACCCGTGACTGTTCTAGTTGGGACAAGCTCACCATGGTCATTGGTTACTACAGTCATACCCCCTTCATAGGCACACAATGGACTGACCCACTCACTATGAGAAATAGGATAAATTATATCTGCGTCTAACAATTTGATTATCTCTTTCTTGACAACATCTCTCATATTAGGATTCAACTGTCTCTGCCGTTGAACGACAAGTTTTACATTACCTTCAAAATGAATTATGTGTTTGCAAAAAGACGGGTCTAAACCTGGTATGTCGGATAAACGCCAAGCAAAAGCCTGTTTATGATTTTCAAAACTTTCAAAAGATGTGATTTCTCTATTCCTGATAGTTTAGATGATATGATTATAGGAAGAGAAGACTTACCTTGTAGGAATGCGTATTCCAAGCCTTCTAGCAATGGCCTGAACTCTAAGTCAGTCGGTGGGTCCTCCAAAGAAGTCGGCAACACTCCTGGTTTCACTGTTTCCATTTCATCGAATACATCATCCTCAAGCTTTCCTGCATACCACGGGTGCACCTGCAAATTAGTTCCACTATCATGTTCAATCAACTCATTTGTGCTTTCTATTTCAAGTACTTCGTTAATTGACATGTCTAAATACTTATCTAGTTCATCAACCGCTAAACGGTCCCCTTCACTACATGGGTATTCTAATCCTTTACCTATAGTAAATCTAATTCTGTCTTTTCCGTTACCTAGTGAAATTTCTTTATCCTTAACCCTAATGATTGCATCTGTTGTATGTAAAAATGGTCTACCTAATATTATGGGTACCTTAGCATCTTCTATCATCTCTAGAATAACAAAATCTACCAAAAAGGTTAAATTCCCCACTCTTACTCACATGTCCCTAGCTATTCCCATTGGGTGGTCATATGATTGTTTTGCTAGCCTAAGGTTCATAAAAGTCTTTTCTAAATTCTGAGAGCAAATCTTACGATAAAGTGAATGTGGCATTACATTAATACTAGCTCACAGGTCAGCTAAAGCATCACAAGTTAAATTATTATCTAAAGTACAAGTAACAAGAAAACTCCCTGTGTCCTCCAACTTTGGTGGGAATTCATCTGCTAACGGTGTAGAGCACTCCTCATCCGCCTCTATTCCTCTTGTTTCCTCAGAGCTCCTGCTGCTTTTTATCATCTCCTTCAAGACCTTTGGGTAAGATGGTGTACTTGCAAGATATTGAAGTAATGGTATGGTTACGAGAGTCTCTTTTAATACATTACGGAGTGTTTTAGTCCTCGCTTCCATCTTTTCTTTTCGCATGCGTTGAGGGAAAGGCACGGTTTTACTGTAAGGTGTGTTTTTCGGTGTCAAAACTGGGTTCCTGGTGCCGCTAGCGGCGCTGGAGTTCTCTCCAGCGATGCTGGAGTGGTTCTTGGAGGCTTGAGCGGCGTTGTGGTACTCACCAGCGGCGCTAGTTGTGTTTCTAGGGGCTATAGCGACGCTAGGATGGGTGCCAGCGGCGCTGGGACTATACCTGGTGCTTCCAGCAACGCTGGTGTCTGACCAGCGGCGCTGGTTATGCCGAAGTGATTCTGATTCTTTCTTATTTCTGTATCCAGCCTCGTTTTCAGTCCCCGCTTCTGCCTCATTTTCATCCTCACTGTTTTCTTCATACTCCAGTGGGTTTGGTGGTGATTTTGTCTCCTTCCGCGATCGAGTTGTTATTCCTTTTAACTCGTCTTGCTTGTCCGACTCTCCCCAACTTCTTTCTACTTCTTTTTACCCCAAATCGTTCAAGATCTTCTTAGCCTTTCCTACTGATAAATACCCGAACATACGTCCTCCTATGATATCTAACTCTTTTGTTGATTGATTATCTACTCCATAATATAATATTTCTAAAACTTCCTTTCCATCTATCTCATGACCTGGACATTTCTTGAGCATCCTATCTAATCTTTTCCAAGATGCGCCCAATGTCTCTTCTTCTTTCCGATTGAAATCCCTAATCTCATTCTTTAACCTATTTACCAGTTCTCTAGGGAAATATCTATTAACGAACTTCTCCTTCATTTCTTCCCATGTCCTAATACTTTGCTCCTCTAATTCATCAAACCATTCCATTGCTTCTCCCGCCAATGAGTACCTGAAGAGAATTAATTTAACGTCTTCCTACGCAACATCCTTGTATTTAAACACCCCACAGTGACTATTGAAATCCCTTCTATGCTTATGTGGATCCCGTTTCTCCTTCCCGTCAAACAGGTTATCCCTAACTAACTTCAAATGAAGTTTGCTTGGGGCGAATTCATCTGGTAGGTCAAGAGTACAAATAGGAGATTCGGGACTTGATGGAACTACCCTAGTCTCCATAATCGAGCGATCGAAATCCATCTGAACTGTCATGTTGCTGCTAATCTCTGTAAAACAAACACTAAAAGCAACCCGTGAAAAGCAACAATTTATTGATAAAAACAAAAAGGAAAAAGACAAATTAAAACTAAGCTTACTAAGAAAATAAAAAAACTTTTGCATTTCTTTTGAAAATTTTCAATTTTTTTGGGTTTTTATATTAATGAAAACAAAATTTAAACTAAATTAAACTATACAGAAAATAAAAGACAGAAAAGTAAGTTTCTCGCGAGTAAACACGAAAAAGGGTCAAATTAAAAAATCTCAACTAAATTCCTAGTTAAATAGTACCCGGCAGCAGCGCCAAAGACTTGATGTGTCGTTTGTGTATAATTAAAATCAGTCAAGTTTTAAATTTATAAAATCAAGGAAATACCAAACTAAACACACACTCACAGACATTGGATCCGTTCGTTTGTAATATAGCTATTAGGTAAAACTAGGTTCATTCGCAGGGACTATGTTTAAGAACTAATCAAGACTAAGTAATTCTAAGATTTGTTGGGGGTTTTGTGACCGGTATGTCACGCTGCTTTTGAAATCAGTTAGTAAGAAGATCTAGTTAGTAATTCCGAGGAATTAATCGAAAGAGTGTTGTTTTCAACAGAAAGATTAAAAGTTGTCTACCTTGAATCAGATCCATGACATGTTTCAGGTTGCACTAGTCAATACAATAGTTGGGATCTAAATAAGTAACTAGAATCGGTCACGTAGCTATCCGCTAATAAATCCGTGTCTCCTATTTAAATCCCCTAACCGATTAGCTACAAGTGTGAGTACCACCCTATCTACCTATAGTTGTCTAACCAATTAGCTTGTTTAACTATTTAAATAATAATCTTGTCTAGTTGACTTACCAAGCCATTTAACATATTAATTCTTGTTATTATTATGTTGTTCACTATCATACCATGACCTAGCGATAAGCGTTTATACCATAAACAACCAAAATCATATACGCACACAATAAGTACCACCACAGGTAAACATATATCATCAACAACGAGAATAACATAATCATGTCACATCATCACATCATCTTAGTAGATCACGACAAGACATTAAGTGTATCTAGCATGCAACCATCACATAATCATGTCACATCATCTTAGTAGATGAATAATTACTTAGCTACCCATAAGAAAAGAACAATCACAATCAATAGTATATAAATCCACAATGTACCGACAGAGAAATAGAGAGTTGATTGATGTCGTATTACTGCTCGTCACTCTTGCGGCTGTGACTCTCGCACACGACACCACCTTCTTCTCGATTGATGATTATGATGTTGTTAAGGATTGATGTTTGATCTTCGGATGATAAGGAGGTGTTACGAGGGTTTAGATCTGATAAAAATACCCTAGAACAGGCCCCAAAGTCGTCTGGAGGAAGTGTTGCTCGACCCTTGGGTTTTAGAGGGGTATTTATAGGTTTTCGGATAAAACCTAGCTGAACCGACCTTGGGAGCGGCGCTGGCAGAAGTCCCAGCAGCGCTGGCTGGCTCCCAGCGGCACTGGTAAGCTTCAGGATAACTTCCAGCGGTGCTAGAGACAAATGAGAGGCGCTGGAGGCTTCAGATTCAATACAAAAGTTGTAGATCTTTCTCTCGCCTTTCCTTGGATGGCTGACTCGTCAGAAACGGAGTCCATATGAAGAAGTTATGCCCAAAATACTAACACATGGTCGTATGCTTCATGTCGACACAAGTTTCTTCATCTTAAGTCTTGTATCTCGACCCGATCCTTCATCGAACCATCATTTATCTTCCTTTAAGTCCTTCATCACTATTTCTTGACGTTTTCCTTCATGCCACGAGCAATGAACCTGAAATCACATATACATGCCATTAACTATTATAAGTTCACTCAAATGACTATAAAATGGCCAAAGCTAGTGTGATAAAAGTCTATATAATTATCGCTCATCAGCATTCTACTTTACTAAAAACATTTGAAAGATTATTCATGCAAAATAATTTGAGAAACATTTAGACAAAATTAGTAAGCTATAGCTAGAGGCGAGTTAATTGGTCAATCAAAACTAAAATCTAACTTTTTATTTGTGTTAATACCTCTAAAACAGTTCTATACTTTTACATGTCTTACAGCTCAATCTTACTACTTTCTGCTGACTAGTTAAGCACTTAATTAAGGTTTGTATAGCAATCAGAACTACTAACCACTAGTAAGGCATTCATATTTCATAGTGTGTGTACTTGTGAGTAACTACTTAGACATACGCTCCACTACAGTCATGCTAACTAGCTAAATACTAAACCAGTCATACAATATTATCATCTTTAATAGTCGAGATAGCGGTGACAACTTGGTGATTCCTCACTCACAGAGCGACATAACTCAAGTAAAAGTTCACATCAAGACAGCGGTGATAGGTCGGTAATTCCTCACTCACAGAGCGACATAACTTGATGGAATTTAGATTTTACTCGTTAATAGTTCTTTGAACTTTATTAATCTACTGATTGCCTTTCGTAAAGATACTACATTATTCTAAACTAGTTCGCCAGATGACGCATACTCCTACTCCGCATGCAACTAGTTTACATTAAATAGTGTCAGAATTAAGGCTAACCATACATCTAAACTAGTTCCTACACAAGCACGTATAATTAAGTCCATTTAATATACCTATACTAATGACTAGAAAGCTCTAATTGCTAGGCATAAAGTCCGGTTAAGTGTGCTATGGCAAACATAATCACATACAGTTTCGGTATAAGCTCTAATCCAGTTGGAAGCGTGAACAACCACAAATCTATAGTTAAGCTAAAAAATCTAACTAACCATTCATCTACCATGGCTAATGTTGCTTAGTTATCATCATCTTTTGTCTAGTTGGAAAGCTTATGTTCTCAAAACAGTTTTCAAAAACAAAAAAAACTTTTAATTTGCATGAAATAAGTAGTAGAAAACTTGAGTTAAATCAAACAATAAGACCAAGGGTTTTTCCTATTGCATCCCCCCACACTTAAGTTGTACAACGTCCTCGTTGTACTAGACAAAATCTAAGAGAAATAGGAAAAACACGTAAAAATTAAAATTAAAAGGATTGACGAAACTTCCTAGGTCTTAAATTGCATGATAGTTGTTTGAAGATGGCATTTGTGGAGCGACTTGATAGATGTAGAATCTTCAAAGACTTGAGTCGTCTCCATTTGATGGCGATCGATTGATGCGTCTCCACCTTCTTTTCTTTTTGGTATTTTCTGAATTTTTTTTTTTTTTTGGATTTTTGGGTTTTTCTGATATTTTTTTTGGATTTTTGGTGATTTGGTGTGCAGACTGGAGCTGGGAGTGGCGCTAGCGAAGCTGGTAGCGGCGCTAGCTAGGCCTGGAGCGGCGCTGGGAGTAGTTGGAGTAGTGCTGAGATGCCCTGATGCATTCCCAGCGGCGCTGGGTGATTCCTAGCGGCGCTTTTGACTCCTGTACGTGTTCCGATGTCTGATTTCTTCAGTGATTTGATGCTCGAACTCCCCCACACTTAGCTTTTGGCCAAGTGTATGGTTTCCTTCAGACTACAAAGCAATATAATCCTACACACTTCAATCAAAATATCAAATATGAAAATAACAAGCTAAAAAATATAAATAAAAAAAACGAAATACGACTGCAATAAGTTACTTGTTTCCTTGATCCATTGAAAGCTTACATATGTGATACTCAAAACATACTCATAATATATGACGTGATACTCAAAACATACTCATAATATATGACAATGATAAAATTCAAAACAATCATTTAGTTGCAATTAGTCACATATTCCTAAAAATGAAAAATAAATAAAAATAAAATACGGCTTAGGTTGCCTCCCAAGAAGCGTTAAGTTTAACGAGTCTTCAGCCGAACTCGTCCTAGGAACTAGGATGAAGAAGAATACGGGTTCGGCCGGGGGCCTGTACCCGTCGGGTAACGTTTGAAGTGACTTCTGGCTTCCTTGACGTTGGTTCCTTCCTTCTCCTCTAAGTTTTCTAAGTTCCTTCGTGTTCCAGTAGCTTCAACCATCTCCACATCGATCGGTGTCTGGTCTCTAGGGCTGGTTCGGGTGGTAACAGATGCGAGATTCAGATATGCAGGGGGTACCAGCGGCGTTGGGTCTCACCTAGGTGGTCACCAGCGGCCCTGGTAGTGTGCCAGCGGCGCTGGTATGTGTATCCAGCGGCGTTGGTGACTCCATAGCAGAATCTGATTTCTTGAACTTGCACAATTCGGCTTCTTCTTTCTCTTATGCAGCTTTATGTTTACGCCTCTGATCAATATGAAATTTCTTCAGCTGTGCCAAGTATTCCTCTTTTCCAATCTTGTTGTCTCTTTTGTCCTTTTCCATTTTCTCCTCTATTCGTCCATATACTTCATTTTCGAGGAATCCATAAGCTACGAAATCTCCCGCTTCCAAGAGCTCCTTCCCTAATATTCTTCTAATGATATCCACACTTTCCTTTCTTAATCCATTAGCGAACTTCTTTATTAGGGTGGCATGGTTAACCTCGTAAACTACACAATGCTCTTTAATGGTTTTAATCCTTTTCCATGTTCTCCTTACCAATTCTCCTTTTCTTTGTCGGAATTTCTCCAACATTTCTTGTAGCTCACATTGGTGATGCAATCTCTCACAATAAGGCACCTTATCTCCTTCCATAACTGCTTCTGCCAAAACTTGAACTCTTTCCCAGCCTTGGTTTCCATTCTCCTCTTCATCTTCAGATTCTTCAAACTCTGCTTCATAGAACTTATCATCCAAAATCTTTATCCTAAATTTAGCCGGTTGAGTATGAAAACATCCATAAGCCGCTTTATCCATGGCACGTCGTGCATAGTCTTCCAATTTATAATAGAAAAAGTCTGTGAACTCCAAAACATGGCAATATGTTTTCTTCCTTATCTTCCTCACGATTAGTTTCATATGCTCCCATGACTCATCTACCTTCATAGTCATCTTGCTTGAAATTCTGCATATCCAAGATCGGGTCGATAGTTCCAAAGTCAAATCGAAACTCCCTTTCTATATAAACATACTTAGGGTGTTGTTTTTCTTTTTCTTTGACTTTGATGCAGTTCACTTCATGCTCTTGTTCCATTTGAAATTCTCTATGAAACCATCTCTTGTGTCCCATAGGTGTGTGAAAATGGTTAGAGTCTTCGAAATTTCGCTTGAAAGGATGCGGTCTACAATTTCCAGAGGTTTCCAGTGGCGCTGACACATTTCCCCAGCGGCGCTGGGGTGTCCAGATGGTTCTCGAATCATCTACTACCCCGCTTCCTCGCTCTTTCTTAGCTATCCTATGCTCGACATCTTTCCAATCATACCTCCTCTTTTCTGGTTTTTCTCCCAAGATGCTTTCCGGGTTGCCTTTAAATATTCCTTCCGACTTGAGCTGGTTAATGAAACCTTGATCTTCCTGGTACTCGCGCTCTTCTTGTTGCACTTTTCCTTCAAGGAATTCCAGAGCGTCTTTTGTCTTGTTCAAGAATAGATTACTTGCTGCTTCATAATTTAATCTAGCCCTTTCTTCATCCCGTAATCCATGATAGAACCAAGTAACATAATCCGTGGGCTTCAAGTTTTTATCTCCAAGCAAATTGATGGTTTTCATCATTCTAATCCAGGCGTTTTCCCAATTCTCAAACCGCAACTGCTCAAAACTTTCCAAATTACGTCTCAGTATACCTTCTCGGTTGTTGTCACAAGCTCCAGAAGTTTTTGGTGCGTGAAACAAGAATCCTGAAGGCTGGCCAGTACCACCCAGCGGCGCTGGGGTACCTCCAGCGGCGCTGGCATCAGCTGGGCAGAATCTTTCTATTTACCCTCTCTCGCATCTTTCATGAACCTGTGTAAACATACAATTAATTAAGTACCATGCAATAGTTCCGGAATAATAACTCAGACATAGAAATGAAGCCTTTCGATAGGGGGTTTTTTTATCACAATATGGACGTTCATCAGCCATTTAGGTTCACTGTTCATGCAAAAACAACTAGTGTTATACCTGACCGTTGGCTGGGGATAACAACCGAACATAGACTTGAATACGGGTAATTAATTATAACATGTGAACCGTTATCATTAGAAAAAAAAACACATCGTTAAACAATACATCGTTAATCTTAAAACATAAAACTTTGATGGAAAAATATAAACTTGCAATGTTCTTGGAAGATAAAAATAAGAAGCTAAAAACTTTAATTGTGAAAATTAAAATAGACCAAATTTGTATCACATGAATCCTTAACCATAAAACTTTAATGGTAAAAAAAAGTGTTATAAGGATTTAGTGGTTAAAGTATGAAAGACTCAATTATTACCACCCTATATAAAATGAAAAATAGAAAAGCCAAGAAGTTAAGCTAATATCTACATAACGTTAACTTAAATACTAAAATTGAAAGGAAAAAAAAAAGAAATAAAAAAACTAAGCAG
Organism: Erigeron canadensis; assembly: GCF_010389155.1. Classification (NCBI taxonomy): domain Eukaryota; kingdom Viridiplantae; phylum Streptophyta; class Magnoliopsida; order Asterales; family Asteraceae; genus Erigeron; species Erigeron canadensis. The sequence continues at coordinate 18,267,175 of NC_057764.1, forward strand.
GCAGGCTGCTGAGCCAGTTTCCAACCAGCCAGCTTCACTATTCACACGAATTTAGTTTATATAGTATATAATTTATATCGGTTATAATTTGGGTAATTTTGATATCCAAATTTATCTATCTACCAATAAACTAAAACATGATTGACACTTTGTTTAATTGACACATGGCGTAATATCTAAGTGACACATGTCTTTTAATATATATCTACTACATTACGTATATTTATGCTTTACTTATTCCTTAAACTATTAATTATCAACTTGATATTTTTGTAAGGTATACGTGTCTTGGTTATTAACTTATTATTATTAGTAGTATGTGTCTTTTAATTTATTTAGTTAATTAAATATTTTTTCTAAGTGTATATATATTCAGTTTCATTATTAGAGTTAAAATTAAACTCGAACTTTTGACTTATAGATACAAAACACATTATCATCATATTTGATTGATCGTTTAGTTATATTATTTATAATAAATTATTAGCATTAAGACTTCAAAATTTTGAGTTTACGATCCAAAATTACAAAGCTATGTGTTGTCATCTACTATGCTTACAAGTTCCGATTTTGATGTGATTCTAAAAAAATTTGGTAATTCCAAAACTCTAACTAAAAGTATATTAAATTTTTCATTATTGTTTATTATAATTTAGTTCGTAATCGATTTACTTTAAACACAATTTATTTCAAACTCACGAATTTTTATATGAGGCATATTCAAATTTTTTTATAATATAATTTATATAGCGATCATACATCATACGGGTATTAGGACTAGTAAAATATATATATGTAATAGTTATTGCTGATGGAATATAACTTGAAAAAAAGAAACGATTATAATTTTGATACCAAGTTTTATTTATAAAAAGTGTACGTTTGGTTGTGTTGCATGCTCCTGATGTGTCCAATAATGTACTTTTGTCCTACATCGTTTATAGCCATTTTATGTTGGTTTATTACTCATTAATTTATATTTATATACGTGTATTTGATGTTTTTATGGTATATGTAATATGTATGATTGTTTTAGGAATATAGCGTAGAATGGATAAATATAGTTAATTAATTATGATTGAAGAATGGTCCGTTAGAGATTACAGTCAAATGAAGAGATGAATTGGCAAACGATGAAGGAAACAAATTAAACCAAAGTGCTTGCGGCGCACGGAAATCCCAATTGGTAGGTCAGAATTTGATGAATCAGATCTTGTAGAATGTAGAGCCCATGGGTCGTATGAGTCACATAAAGGAACGAAGACTTTCAAGAAAATTAGTTCTATGCGTTGTATGCATATGCGCCGCACAAGTATGTCACTTTAAAGTCAGAAGCTCGTTTACAAGTCTATGCATCGCACGTCCCTTATGACTCGCACAACTCATCGAGATTTTTCAAGTAAAGTATATATGTGCGCCACATGACTTTATTTTGGTATGTTCAGACTTGGATTTTGAAAACTCTATAAATAGTAGACCAAAAGCCTACCAAATGAAGATCTCTTGCTATTAGTAGAATTTATGGTATTTTTATGTCGTGTTTGATTCACAAAATTTAATGGAATTGGAATTAAAATTGAATTCCATTCCTTAGTGAGTTTAGTTGTTCAAAGAAGGGTGAATCTCATTTCGTAGGAATGTAAACATTTCATCATTTGATGGAATTTTCATTCCTTGGTGATAGATAAAGGAATTTCATTCCTTTCATCACTTGAATTTTCAAAAAAATCAAAAATATTCCGTCAAATTCCATTTATTCGAATTTCACTTCCTTTGAAAGATTCCATTCTTTCCAAAAACATTCTATGAACCAAACACGCCACAGTGTTTTTATAAGCAACACAAACATCTTTGAAGATCATTATCAATTTCTAGCTTTAGATTGTTCTTCACATATATTGGTACACTATATATGTTTTCTCATACTATTACTCTTTGTGATTTATTTTTAATTATGAGTAGCTAAATTCTTCATCATCTACGTACTGAGACGAAGTGATAGAATTGAATGATGATTGGACTATCTTTATAATTTAAGATTGATTTGTTTTAATGTTGTGTCATGATCTTAGTTTATTACTACAACTCTTTATTATTAATTGCTTAGGTATACTGATTGGGTCAATGCATGGTAATGGTAGAAGATCGATAATACGAGTTAACGAATTAATGATTGTGGGCATTGACACATCTTTGTAATTAAAATAACACATACCCAAAATCTAGTAATCAACTTATTACAAGCTAGAAAGAAAATTGAGCAAATATATGAAAACAAACTGCCAACATGCCCGCAACATGTTAATAATCCTCAATCTCCAAAAATGCCAAACTTCATCCCGGCCATACTTTTTTCCACGTACCTTCTAGGAAACAACAAAAGACTTAAAAATATGAAGGATAACAGGGAAAATACTAAAACAAAGCATGGGAAGAGTAACATTACCGTATAAACGTTTTTCACTTCTCAACGAGGCTGTTACCTTGACTTATTAACGGGGGCACACATACTGATCAAACTCAGGTTTCCAATGTCTCTTTTTTTTATGAGTAAATTAGACCTATGGTATCTGAATTATATCCAAGAGTATCTTTTAGGTACAATCTTTTGATTCTACTCGGGAGATACTTAAAGTTTTCAAAATTCTACTTGTAAAATACCTAAGGTTGACAGCCGTCAATTTGACTGTTAAGTTCATCCAATTAGAAACTATTTTTGTTATTTTTTACCAAGAGGACCAAAAGTGTAATTACTTTTAATATAAGAAACTTTATTAATTAACAAAATATACTTATGCATATGCTTTATATCTTTATTATATTTTAAAGTTATTTATTTTAGTTTGATTTAATTTATTTTTAATTAAAACTCATTGTCAAAATATATATATATATATAAATAAAATCAGTATTTACTTCTTAATAAAAACCATATGACTTATCAATTCCACAAACTATTACTTATTAGTATCTGTTATTATATGTATGAAATGTGAATATAATATAAAAGAATAATAAACAAAATAAGAATTATACAAAAAATGGGAAAGGTGAATGTGTGGTTTTTTTTTCTATTGATTGATTTATTTTTTACTCGTATTAAAACATACTTAGAAAGGCAAAAAAAAAATTTTTGATAAAAATACAGTATGGTATTCACCTTTGAAGGTTTTAATAAGAGTAACTGGTATATATGATAGGTCATAAAGTTTTTATTTAACAAAAACTAAAAAGATATTTGATTTTATTTTAATCTATTGTTAATTTTTTGAGAATGAATTTTTGTTAAAAGAAAAGGTTGAAATGATAAATGGAGATAACAAAATATATAAAACTCAATAAAGTATATGTATATGTATATTTTGTTAATTAATAAAGTTTATTGCTATAAAAGTAATTACATTTTCGGTTTTCTTGGTAAGCAAATAAAGAAAATAGTCCTCAAATGGATGGACTTAACAGCCAATTGACGCTCATAAGTTTTAGGTGTCATTGTGTAGGATTATTTGAAAACTTTATGTATTGTCCAAGTAGAAATTCGAAATACTGAACAAAAAATAATCTAAATTATACGAATAATTCAGTATCATCATACGTGTAATTTACTTTTTCTTATATAATAGTGTTGGGTGGTGTGGCCAGATGGGGTAACTAGCTAGTACGTACTTGTACATCAGGATTCTTGGCAGCTTCGTTTTGTAAATAATTTATCCATGATGTGTAGTAGTCATCAGCATTTTTACGATGTAGCATACATTAGAAAAAAGAAAGGTGTAGGTGTTTTTCCCAATTAAACACGCCTGACTGTTTTTACTGTGAATTTCGTGTAGATGTTGAACTTACATATATAAAGAGAATTAAAAAGTCTCCAGGAATGAAGCAACTAATTAACCGACGGTTGTCTAAGTCCTCATGACTAATTATTCCCCTAACCATGCAATTAATTAAAAAGGGAAGACGACATCATGTGTCTTACTTGAAACTTATTGATTTTTCATGCACATAAAATAATAAAGACCAAGTCTTGAGCTTCCAACTTCCATATGTACGTATGTCAGTTTGGCTCACTCTTTAGCAGAACTAAATTTATATTAATAACCAGCAGCAATTATCGCTTCTACTTCATCAAAATATTACAATTCTTTACTAAATGTGTGATAGTAGATTTATTGCATCATCGTATCAATACCGAAAGATGTCTGATTCAACGGAGCTAGTGGTTTCCAAAGGAAAAACCTGATTCCAAAAACATTGGAGATCTTTTACAGTTCCAGGTGAATAGATATTATAAAAATCATCATTAATTTCATTTTCATAACCTTTAAAACTGGTAGAGGGATAAATTTCGTCTTCAGAAGTCTGCACGAATAGGGACCCACAACGATCGTTGATGAGGTGATTATTTTGTTTGTCTACTGATTTACTACATTCCAATGTAGTATGATTTGCACGTTTCTTCAAATGTGTATGCCAATAGTTCTTTATTTCATTATCACTTCTTCCTGGAAGTTTTGATGCAATTGCTGACCATCTGTCAATTGAATTAGTTAATAGACAATATATATCAATACATTATACAAAAAGATAATTTGTTCCTAGCTATAACTTAACAACATATATATATATATATGGGTTTTGATCATTTGAAAACTAAAATTTTCGTGAAAGCCAGAAAATTGACTAAAACACACTGTGATCTTATTTAACATAACGTGTTTTTAATATGTTTCACAAAAACACATTATGTTAAGTTTATATCACATTGTGTTTGAACAATTTCTGATTTACCGTGCTATCAAAAACACACTGTGATTTAAAACTTAACACAACGTATTTTAGATTACACAATAAAAACACATTGTGTTCTATAAAAACACAATTAAAACACATTGGGTTTAACTCAGATCACAGTGTGTTTTGGCAATTTTTTAGTTTTCAAAAAAAATTTAGTTTTCAAATGAACATTATATATATATATATATATATTGTTTAGATACTATATATATAGGGTATAGAAAAAGATTAAACATGTAGCTAGCTCCTCGAAACTAAAATTTTACTATGGATTTTTAAATTTGCTCCTATATATAAATTCTTAAATTGGTCCATTTTGGATTTGCTTTTCGAAACTTTTTTAAGTTTTGCGTCACTTAAATCTTCTTCTGGTACCGTATTTACCTATTTCCAAGAAGTGAATGAGAATGAAGTATAATTTCTTCTTCTTCTTTGGAAAAATTCCCTCTCTTTATGTTTGGCTTAAGATAATTCATCCATCGAAGCCTACAACTCTTTCCACTCCTTGACAAACCTAACACACAAATGGTAAAAAAAAAAAATCAATCAAGATATGTGTTTATAAATTAATTATAATATAATATAGGGTTATGATATATTTATTCTTACTTCAAAACGAGCCTTTTTGATATAGTACCTAAAATCGACATAACACTATAACACTCGTTAATTTTCTTTTCTAACTTCATTGTAGTTATGTTCGCTGATTTTATTTCTTTGTATATATATATAATATAATGCATAAAACCAACGGTCATCTACCTATAAGAGTGTTTAGAATTACATTTTGAAAGTGATTATTTGATTATTACGTATGTAAAACACAAATAATCTAAAAACATGTTTGATATAAAAAGTGATCCTTATTTGTTATGAAAACGTAAAACTTATTTTGATAATGCAACACTAAACACCCCTATGTAAATCATAAGATGCGAGGGTTAAAGAATGTGACGCTCAAAGCTTTAATTAGCTTCAGTTGTGCTTTGTCTATATAACCGAAAAATCAGTTTTTTGGTTTAGGGGTTGATATAGTTGACACTATAGTAATACTAGTATATATATATATTATATATATTATATATACCAGCAAATCTTGGCATATGAGACCAATTCCAGATGCCATATCTGCTAATATAAGATTTCAATTTCTCATCTTCTTCATGACTCCATGCACCTTTCTTCAAAACTGTCTTCACCTCACTGCTTGGAGACCTCATCACTTTTGGTAATACTTATTATTAGTGCTTTGTCTAATTAATAAGCTAGGTATAGCTATTTATAATGAAGTAAAGGTTACAACAGTACGTAAAAGTAGCTTCCAATATTGACTCTGAAGTGATTAATTAAATTGGTGTGTTTAGTACATCACACTGTTTATGGAATTTCCTGACAAGATGTATGTGGCATTTGTCAAGTTAAGCATCATATATTGACTAGAATCTCGTTTTACACATGCATTATTTTCTTTCTTGATGAAAAAAGGACAAGTTATAGGAATATAGGATTCATGATCGTGACATGATTTTACTATATATATACATACTAACTTAAGATCTTACGAGGAAAAAATATAGATACAAGGTAATATCACTACAACAAAAAAAAATGAAAAAAAAAAAAGACCTTAATGAGTTAATGGTCAAACTAAAAAATCAATTGAGCCTTTTTTTTTTTCTACTTCTTTCAGTGACCTGCATGTTCTCTCTATGTAGTTTCCTCACTTTAGGTTTGTTTTCTTTGAGCCTTTTCTCTTAAGGCATTTCTTTTAATAATCATATGTCTGAGCGGATACGACAGTGTAATAGCGACAGTGATAGTAATAATGACGGTGACGGATGGTGGTGGCTGTGGTCCGGCGGCCACGATTGCGTGATAGCGGCAACAGCAAGTGGTATTGATCTATCTAAAAAGAATAAAATAGCTATTTTAAGATTTAGGAGTAGATGTTATAAATTAATTTCATTAAGTGGATTATAAATATTTCAAGTGAAAAATTTTAAGATAATGAATAAAATGGAGGGACATTTTAGGGTCATCAACTACTTAGTTGAAAAAAATGAAGGGAACAAATACTGTATAATGTAGTATTGATATAGACTTGCGCGATATCTCGTGTTAACACGTGTGTTGCTTATACATTTTTTTTCGGATATTCTTGAAAGTCGGCATTCTATAAATATTAATATTTTGTCTATATTAATTTTAGCATGAACTATGAAAATCGAATATATTTTCTTAATCCGAGCCGAAGATCATTGTACTTATTCAATATTTTTGATATGTAGGTATAGAGATAGTTATTGCTCACCAGTTACTATAGGCTATCTCTCAAGACATTTATTGAGTTTTTTTCTAAATTTGTGTAATAGGAAATTGTATTTACCAAATTAATATACTTTTAAAAATATTTATCATTTTAGTATAAAATCTAATTAAATATTATATTTTATTAATTAAAAATATAATACCTTAGAACTTTTCAAACAAACTAATATTGCAGTAGCCACAGCCTGTACATTAGAATATGTGGAATTTTAATAATAAGTTACAGAACACCAATAGGAATACAAATGGTCTTTTCATGATATTAATACAATGAACCACAACCCTACGTATGAGCACCATGGTTTTCATATATTTTTTAAAACAAGAGTTAAATGAAATAATGGTCTCCGTGGTTTGTCATTTTTTACAACCGTAGTCCCTGAAGATATATTTCAGTGGCAATGGTGGTCCCTCGCTAACGGGACTGTTAGTTAGAGTCGTTAAGTTTTCCATGTGAGTAGCACATGAGAGGTATTAATGTTCTTCCTCCTACATAAACAGATGGGTGTTCAAAAGTATCCGTATCTGAACCATGATCTGAAAATTCGATCCGATTTTCACTGAAAACTTGGATACCGTAAATTCGGATTCAAATTCGGATAGTGATTTTTGAAAAGTTTCAGATATTTTAGATATCTGAAAATATCTAGAATTTTTTTTGGGATAAATTTCAATATCACTTTTGTAAAATTCGAAAATATTCGAAAATTCAAAAAATCCTAGTTGCAATATCCGAAAATTTCAAAAAATATCGAAAAAGCCTTTTCAATATCCGAAAATATTCTAAAAGTTATGAAAATATCCAAAACGTTAGTCTCAATGTCTAATAATACGAAAATATCCATGATATTTATTTTTTTTCTAAAATTCGGCTATCCGAATTTCAGATATTCAAAATTTTGGATAGTGGACTTGAATATCAAAACACATATCCAAAGGATTTTGGATATATGAAATATCTGAATATCAGAACACAAATATTTTTGAACACCCCTATGTTTATGTAGGTGGAAGCACATTAATACTCTTAATGTGCTACTCATATGGGAAAGTTAACGACACTAATTAACGCAGCTGTTAATGAGGGACCGCCGTCGCAACTGAAACATGTCTTCAGGGACCACCGTTGCTAAAAAATCAAGAGAAGGATTGTCATTGCAAAAAAATGACAAACCACGGGGACCATTCTTATATTTAACTCTTAAAACAATAATATAAGTTTTTTTTTAGGGCTTTTAATTATTTGGCTTTTTACCAATCTTCTTTTTTAAAGGCGTGGATCAATTGCTCGCAACAGGGGATCTAGCTTACGTTGTCTTAATCGGATCCGCGCTAGAGAGCCCCCTCACACTCAATACCTTGTAGGAGGAGAAACCCCCAACTAAACCGCCGGAAGAAACGACATTTAATTGGGATAAAATCATGCCCCCTCTGCAGGACTCAAACCTGTTTTACTGAAGGACTTTTTGGTGAAATTCCTTTAAATGTCTTTCCCATGTCTCGAACTTGAGACCTCCGGCATGTAATTAGGATGCCACAACAATAGAGACAAAACTAACCCAATATATATATATATATATATATATATATATATATATATATATATAGGGTAAAGTTATCTTGAGAACCCTTTTTTTCGGGAGAACCTTTGAGAACTTTTCAAATCAAGCCCAACCGATAATTGTTCTTTACATAAAAATTATTTTTTGATTGTTTTTTGAATAACTTATGTGTAATTTTGAGGTTTCTAATTGTGTGTAGCATGGATTATCATCCGTTATACAATTATGTGGAGATTTGGATTCTTGATCACATGTGCACGAATATTGCTATGATCACATGTATGCAAGTCGATCACATGTAATCATAGCAATATTCGTGCACATGTGATCAAGAATCCAAATCTCCGCATAATTGTATAACATATGATAATCCATGCCTCCACACAATTATAAACTTCAAAATTACACATAAGTTATTCAGAAAACATCAAAAAACAATTTTCATGTAAAGAATAATCATCGGTTGGGTTTGATTTGAAAAGTTCTCAAAAGTTTTCGAAAAAAAAATTCTTAAAATAACTTTTCAATATATATATATATATATGCATACTGAAATTAGAAGGCAGCTATAAAGAGGCCGGAAACAAACAAATCTAATAGGTAAAACGTTTCATCAGATAGACTATGTCATTGTATAAGTAAAGTTATGAATAGTAGTACGTCAGTGGTAATACGCGTACTTTTTTTTTATCAACGTTCATCCCTTTTTTTTAGAACATGAGATATTTATTCATAAAAGCATTCTAGCATCATATATATATGCTGCCCAGATCGAGTTTAAATCTACAAGGTTATATCATTATTTTATTGGTATATTTCCCAATAATCTAACAGGTTTAACTTAAAAATACTTCATCTAACCAAGAGAAGCTTGATGTCACGCGTCCAATAATTTTGACAATAAAATCTGGACCGTATGGCCTTTGATGTATGTTTATTAAAAATGTTTGTAAAACTAGTCTATATATATGTTCGGTGTTTGAGCATTAAATTGTGGAGCTCAATCACAAAGAGAGTTTAACCACGAAAATCATCACAAAGAGGGTTTAACCACCAAAATCATCAAGATCTCCTACTAAGTAGTGCAAACCTAATAAATTCTTAACGAATTTAAGGTGTATGATGATTTTCTCATAAAGATGTATCGATTTATGAAGGATATTAAATGTAATATGATTTATATGTAATGATTGATTTATGATGAATATATGTGAATATATTGATGATGATTATATGAGTGAGTGTACTGCTACTGTTGTTGCAGAGAATGTTGCAATGAATATGTGTGATTGTATGATTGCGATTGTATATGTCTGACAACCAATCATGGGAGATATTTATAGGCTATCAGATTAGGGTTTCCTCATAATTTGGGTCATACCAGTAATGGGCCCTGGCCCAGTACTCATCATGACAATACTAGGTTTAGAATGTTCTGGAGTACGTTAGTAAGCCACGTGTAAGAACAAGGTGCGTTGTCGTCGCCTTTAGTAAATATAAATATGATAGTATTTATCCTATTTAGAATAGGAATGGTTCCATCTAATCCCGTCCAAGGATTTAGCTAAGGTTGGATCAGGTAAGGTTTAACCTTCTCTCTTTATCCACCTTGGGAGGTGAGACTTGGAGTTCTCCTTTATATATTTTTATTGCAATTATATATATATGTACGAATATACATATATATATATATATATATTAACTAAATTTCCTCTCTTGTGAGCCAATTATGAGGTGAGTCCCCTTCTAAGTCTCGATTGTGGAACCTCTAAGATATAACTTAGGAACTTCTAAAATCCGACCTCTTCTATTTCTTTCTAGGATCCGATCCTTAGCTTTGGTTACACATACACACACACACACATATATAATATGTGTGTATATTTACATTTAGCTTATTTAAAGATCGGACTTCAATTCAAACCTCTTTTGCGAGGCTTTGAAGATTCGACTTTGGCTCTCTGTCTAGGATCCGATCTTTCAAGATCCTAGTTTTAAGCCTCCAAGATCCGCTAGAGAGAAAAAGAACCTGCTAAGATCCGCTAGAGAGAAAGAGAACCTGCTAAGATTTGATTCCCTTGCCTGTATTTTAGGATTCGAGTGTGGGACCCACCAGAGAGCTGATCCTACCAGTTACGATCCTAGGTTCCTTTACTAACTTTTATAGGTTTCGGAAATACATAAATCTTATCCGATCCTCTAAGATCCGCTAGAGAGAGAGATAGACTTGCTAAGATCCGATTTCAAATCTTCCAAGATCCGATCGTGCCTACTATGGGTCCCACTTTGAACCCCTAGGTTCCGATTAGACTCTCTGTCTAACTTCTCTCTTTCTTTTTGGCAATCCCCTCATATATAATTCGGCCATATATGTGTTATATAATTAGGGTTTTGTTTGGTTGGATCTCACCATAATCATCATTCGACATTACCAACGTCGGGTTCTGCCAAATAATAGAAGGTCGGTCGGCATTGGCATTTCCAGTCGGCTTTGCATATATATGTGGCGGTACATGCACCAAATTCTAAAAAGTAGTTAAATAAACTTGTTGGAATATAGAACTAAATATCTTTACACACGAGTACGCAACGGAAATAAATAAAACTATATAATCAAATAATTAACCTTGAAATATGATTAAGGATTACCTCTTAATGTAGATGAATAAAATGAAGAAACTTTAAAGGATTTGTAGTAAATCCCTCTACGATTCCACACTAGACACTTCTTATATCGTATGCTATTACCTTGATCATGAATCGAACAACACTTTGTTTAAACCCTTTGCTAGCTAAGAACCGAATATCCCAAAACCCTTTGGAGAGGGGTTTTGGCTGAGTGAAAAGAGAGGTGGAGAAGGAGAGATTATTGTGTGTGAATGAATGTTAAAACCCTTATATTTAAGCCTCTAATTATAAGGAGATATTAGGGCACAATGACTTGGTGATCAAGTCAAATTAAGGCCTCTAATGAGCCTTCAAAACCGCCCCCCCCCCCCCCTTGTCTAATTAGAGTCCAACCCTAATTATCTTATTTTACAATTAAACCTCCTTCTAATTAATTTAAATACAATTGACCCTTTAACTTATTTAAATTAATCATTTAGTGATCAAACTAATTAATATATTACTTTAATATATTAATTAATAATATAGAGTTACCGTGCCATTTCGTGTGATCTCGTAGGCTTAAATCATTTCCAGACATAGGTTCATTTTACGTGATCATATACTAACAGCTCTCACTTGAGCTCGTAATAAATGAAAGTAATAACATTGGTTAGCGTCTAGCAACACGCCAATGCTCCCAGAAATATTTAAGTATAGTTTTTTAAAGTATATTTAAATGGTTGAGGCATTTACTATCCCTTTGTTCAGATACCGTGTTAGACATGAATATGGATCAATGTCATTTCATGATTTAACGATTCTGATTCTCATTTCATCACTACTTAAGATTACGAAATATAATCGAGACACATCTGGATTTATTTAGGCATGGCCATGTAAACATCTTAAATAGTCCCAATGAGGGGCCTAGTGGTATCATTCTACAACTATCGGTTGGAGGAACAAATCCTGTATTGACTACACGTGTCAGTCATCATACTTCACTACACTTTCTGAAAATAGCCCTTTTTGTACTCCCTTATTCAGGAGAGTTAGAACTATATCAACTAAGTGCAATTCATACATGCTGACCTGCTTGTATCTCAAGTCAAATGATCAATAAAGTAACCATCACTATAAATCATATTGCTTTTGTTCACACTTTTAGGTGAGTGTGAACTAATTAAAAATGTTGTCACGCTTTTTAGTGTGTAGAAAATATATTGAATTAAAAGTTTATGGAAATTTCTCCATACTAAAAATTTTGTCACGCTATTTTAGTTACCGTAGACAGATGGGGTGTGACAAAATAATTATGAAAGTTCACACTAAAAAGTGTGAACTTTTATTTCTACGCACTTTTTAGTATGGAGAAATTTCCATAAAATTTTAATTCAATATATTTTCTACACACTAAAGAGTGTGACAAAATTTTTAATTAGTTCACACTCACCTAAAAGCGTGAACAAATGAAAAATTGTTTGTAGTGCATTTACGAATTTTACTTAATGACGCCGATCCATAAGTGATAAATTCGTTAGTGGGATAGTCTGTTATGCATCATATGGATACCATGTGAGTTTGGTAGGACCATCCATTATATATTCAAAGAATATAACCAATCGCTCAGATTTGTCTTAGTTTAATTATATTCCCATAGAATTAATCAACAATGGACAATTTAGAATATTTAATAAAATATTCAAGGATTAAACATGTAGATATATGATACAATTAATATTAAATAAAATCAAACATATCAAGTACTTTATTTCATTATGGAAAGTATAAATTGTTTAACATCCCTTATCCAAATATCGAAACAACAGATTTACATGAAATAACTAGCTAATTTAAGTCTTATGCCCTCGGCATGCCTTTCAAGCTTGGGCCTAGCCAAATCTTTTGTGAAAGGATCAGCTAAGTTAAAATCTGTGTGAACATTGAGTAAATTGATCACTCCTAGTTTGATCTGCTCACGAGCATAGTGTGTGAAAGTAAACTCTATATTTCATCAAATTAGGATAGTACAATATATAGATACACAATTTACATTTAAAGAATACAACAATAAAATAATTACAAAAAGTGCAAACAGATATATAACATTACTATCTGATAACCCCCCTCAAGCAAGACGGTGGAGGACCCAGACGAAGTTGCTGACGGAAGAACTCAAATTGAGCATGAGGAAGGCTTTTAGTAAAAATGTCCGCAACCTGGAGCGTTGTTTTAATGAATTTTGTATGCAGCTTGCCGGATGCCACAAGTTCCCGAATGAAATGATAATCAAGATCGATATGCTTGGCACGTTTATGGGAAACAGGATTCTGAGTAAGGAATAAGGCACTGTGGTTATCACATAGAATGGTTGGCCGAGCTGTTGGAAGAGCATATGTAGTTCTTGGAGTAAGTGAGCGATCCAAAAAAATCTCAGTTGTCGTGTTTGCCATTGCATAGTACTCATATTCACAGCTGGAGCGAGCGACTGTCGGTTGCTTCTTTGCACTCCATGAAACGAGGTTGCCACCTAGAAAAATAGAATAGCCATACGTAGATCTTCTGGTATCTAAACAGCGAGCCCAATCAGCATCTGAGAAGCCAACAAGTGACGATGTAGATGGGCGGCTAAAGTGAAGTCCAAAGCTTAACGTGCCTTTGAGATACCGTAAGATGCGTTTCACTTCTTGAAAATGAGCAACAATTGGTGCATGGAGAAATTGGCTAACTTGATTGATAGCATAAGAAATGTTAGGTCTGGTGATTGTCAAATATTGAAGAGCACCTACAATCAAGCGATAATGAGTCGGGTCTGAATACAATGTACCTGCAGAAACAAAAGAGACATTCGTGCTTAAAGGTGTTGAGGCTGCTTTAGCATCCAACATCTGTGCATGAGTGAGAATATCAGTAGTGTATTTTGATTGATTTATGAAGAGACCATTGGATATATAAGTAACTTCGAGTCCCAGAAAGTAGTTGAGCTCCCCCAAATCTTTGATGGCATATTCTTTATTGAGACGGGCGATGAAAGCTAAGAGTACCGGAGACAAGTTACCGGTGAGGATAAGATCGTCGACATAAACTAGCAAATACATAATACACGAATCTCTTTTGAAGACAAAGAGAGATGAATCAGAATGGCTACAAGTGAAACCATTATTGATGAGAAATAGGATGAGGTGATGGAACCAAGCACGTGGAGCTTGTTTAAGACCATAAAGAGCTTTATTTAATTTACACACATGATTTGGAAATTTTGGTTTACAAATCCTTTCGGTTGTTCCATGTACACACATTCAGAGAGGTGTCCATGAAGAAAAGCATTATTAACATCTAAATGGTGAAGTTTCCATTTGTTGAGAACAGCCAAGGTGAGAACGATCCGAACGGTGGAAGCTTTGATAACCGGACTGAATGTGTGAGAATAGTCAAGACTGGGAACTTGACTAAAACCTTGAGCGACAAGGCGGGCTTTGTGACGTTCAATGGTGCCATCAAAGTGATATTTAATACGATAAACCCATTTAGCACCGACAATGTTTCGGTTCAGTGGACGAGGGACCAAATTCCAAGTATTATTTCAATGAAGAGCTTAGATTTCATGATGCATGGCCCGAAGCCATTTAGCATCCTTTAAGGCAGTTCTGTAAGTTTTAGGGTCGGCTGATGCATAAAGATCATGATGAAGTGGAAGATTATGAGTATGAGACAAATCGGCACGATGACGTGGTTTAAAGATACCGGCTTTAGAACGAGTGACCCTGGGATGAGAAGGTTGAAGAGGAGGCAATGGAGGAGGAACAGGAGGTTGGAGAGGTTCTGTTGAGACAGGTGTTAGGGGAGGTGAATTGGGTGGACTATGGATGATAGGTGTAGGATTAGTGGAAAAGATCGGAAAATCAACACAACAGAGGCATGGTTGGGAGGTTGTGACAGGTGGTTTTTGGATTGGGGAAAAGGTAGTATGTTGGAAAAAATTATCCAAAGAAGTGTCAAGAAAGCTGGTTGATATCAAGCTTTGAAAGTGGTGTTTCAGTAGAGGAATCAGCAAAGGGAAACATGGTTTCATCAAACCGGGTGTGTCTAGTGATGTAGACACGGGCGGTGGATGTATCAAGACATTTATACCCTTTGTATTTTGGACTGTATCCAATGAAAACACAAGAAATACTTCTCGGGGAAAGCTTATTAGGTGCATAATCGCGGAGCAATGGGTATACCCGACAACCAAAAGCACGAAAAGTATTATAAACTGGGACTGTATGATACAAAAGTTCAAAAGGAGACTTGCCATTTAGGAGAGGTGTGGGTAATCGGTTAAGGATGTAAGTAGCCGAAGAGAAAGCATCAACCCAATAAGTTGATGGTATTTTTGCATTGAACATCATAGCAAGTCCAGTCTCAACAATATGTCGATGTTTGCGTTCAGCACGCCCATTTTGCCCAGGCGTATATGGACATGATAAACGATGCAATGTGCCATTTTGTTCAAACAACCTCCGTACCTTGTGATTAACAAATTCGGTACCACCATCACTTTGAAAGGTTTTAATTTTTTTGGAAAATTGTGTTTGAACAAAAGGTATAAAAATAGATAAAGCAACACAAAAAATCAGATTTTGCATGTAACGGGTAAAGCCATGAAAACCGAGAGAAGTCAACAATGAGAATAGCATAATATGAATAGTTATCATATGACTTGACCGGTGAGGCCCAAAGATCACAATGCACCAATTCAAGTGGTTCCAAAGCACGTTTATTATTAATATTAAAAGCCAAACGTTTCACTTTTGCAACTTGGCAAAGGGAACATAGGCCTGGATTAGGAAAAATTGAAGTCAAAGATAAACATCCAAGTTTCTGTAACATACTAATAACATCAAAATGAACGTGCCCCAAACGAGAATTCCAAACTTCAAACGATGCTTTAGAAACCGAAGACTTGGCAACTAAGGCTTCATGTTTAGTATGTAGAACAAAAAGGCCGTCTTCACGGCAACCCTGTGCTAGGACTTGTTTGCTGTGTCGGTCCTGAATATAAAAATAAGGGTATGATAACAAAACATCAACAGGGTTGTCTTTGGTTAACTTGCTGACAGACAACAAGTTTTTGGTTAAGTAAGGAACAACAAGAACATCCTTTAAGTTTAAGGAATCAACCACAGTCGTGATACCAATATGAGAAACAGAAAGGGTATTGCCATTACCAAAATGAACTTGTGGATTACCTCTTTGAATAGAAGGGTTTATCACAGATTCAGGGGAAGGAGTCATGTGATCAGATGCACACGAATCAACATACCAATCAGGCCTGCGGTTGGTGACATGGCATTGAGCATGAAAGGCACAAGCCAATTGATCATCAGTTGCAGGAGAAGCATTTGCAAAAGAAGATAAACTGGGGCAAACATTAGCATAATGATCTTGGGTACGACATAACTGACAATGAGGCGGTCGCCCAGGGTGATTGTAAGAACTATTATTATGAGTGGTGTGGTTGAATGTGCCACGACCACCACGGCCACGGTTCCGATTTGGGGCAGATCCCAGGGGCTGATGAGGAGGGTTTTGTGCCATGAAGGAAACAGCTGGTGTGTTAGGGCCTTATAAGGTCTGAACAAAGAGCTCATGGCCTTCCGCTTGTGCTAACAGATCAGAAAAAGTAGGTATATGATGGATTCTACGTACCGAGGTGGAGAAACTTTCAAAAGATGGACCTAGACCACATATAAACCAATGAAATTGATCACCAAGATCAACCGGGTGTCCAATAGCACGAAGTTGATCACATAAAAACTTGAAAGAACGACCGTATTCCGCTACTGTCTTATTACCTATTAGGGTTAAACGAAGTTGGTCCTTTAAGTTTTGGACCCGCTCAACATAATAGTTGCTAAAAGCAGCCTCTAGGGCACTCCATATCTCACGGGCAGTCGAGAGGCCAACGACCACTGATATAGCTTCCTCAGTAAGTGATGCATTTAAAAGAATAATGGCACGTTGGTCAGCCGCAAACCAGGATGAAAACTCAGGGTTGGAAACCTGTTTATCCCCTTGAGTAATCAGTTTTGGAGGGGCTGATTTAGTTCCATCAATATGGTGAAGAAGGTCTTGATATGTGAATACAGGTGTAATCTGATTTTTCCAATAGAGGTAATTGGTTGAAGAGAGTTTGATTGAAAGCATATGTGCTAGAGGAAGAGGATCGTTTGATGAAGAAGCCATGGAGGGAAAGGGAAGATGACAAGATAGAGGGGAAGAAGACAAGAAATCAGGAGTAAGAAGGGGAAAAGGATACGGTAGAAGAGAGGGGAGATCAACCAATCACTTAAGCTTTGATACCATGTGTAAAAGTAAACTCTATATTTCATCAAATTAGGATAGTACAATATATAGATACACAATTTACATTTAAAGAATACAACAATAAAATAATTACAAAAAGTGCACACAGATATATAACATTACTATCTGATACATAGTGACATCTTCTAGCATAATGTCTGGCACCTTTCTGAGCTACGGGCTCATTAGCAACGATTAATGCACCAGTGTTATCACAGTACATATCAGTGGGTAAGTCATTCGAGGGGATCACGTCAAGCCCGCTAATGAACTTCCTTATCCAGACTGCTTCCATTGCGTCTTCTGAGGCGGCAATGTACTCAGACTCTGTTGCAGACATGGCAACTGTGGTTTGCTTCTTGCTTTTTCCAATCCACATCACCTCCATTAAGAACGAAAACGAATCATGACTGAGACTTCGTGTCATCTCTATCAGTTTGAAATATAGCATCACAGTATCCGGTCATTTTGAGCTCTAAGTTTGGATTTCCACCATACACCAAAAACATATCTTTAGTAGCCCGTAGGTACTTCAGAATGTTCTTAACAGCAGTCCAGTGGCTTTCACCTGGATTTTGTTGATATCGGCTAACGATGTTTTGTGCGAACACTACATCAGGTCTAGTGCATCTCACCGCATACATAATAGATCCCACAGCCGAAGCATAAGGAAATCTTTTCATACGCTCCACCTCATTAGGTGTATTAGCACCCTGTTTGACAGATAAACTAAGTCCTTCTTGCATAGGTGTAAACCCACGCTTAGAATTCTCCATCTTGAATCGCTTCAAGATCTTATCAATATAAGCACTTTGACTTGGTCCAATTAATCGCTTTGATCTATCTCGGTAGATCTTGATTCCAAGAATAAATGTCGCTTCTCTTAAATCTTTCATGGCAAAACACTTTCCAAGATGGGATTTAACATCTTGCAACATTGGAATGTGTTTTCCTATGATCAATATGTCATCAACATATAAGACAAGGAAAGTTTCATTACTCCCACTAGCTTTGCGATATACACATGGCTCATCGGGATTTTGAACCAAACCATACTTTTTGATTTCTTCATCAAACCGCTTGTTCCAGCTTCATGATGCTTCCTTTAGTCCATAAATGGACCTTTGAAGATTGCATACTTTGTTGGGATGTTTTGGATCAATAAAACCTTCAGGTTGATCCATATAGACTTCTTCATCCAGGTAACCATTTAAGAAGGCAGTCTTAACATCCATTTGCCATATCTCAAAGTCATAGTACGCAGCTATGGCTAAGAGAATCCTAATAGTTCTAATATCCGCAACTGAAGAAAAGGTCTCATCATAGACAACACCGAAACGTTGAGTATAACCTTTCACCATGAGACAAGCTTTATAGGTGTATACATTTCCATCCATGTTCGTCTTCTTCTTGAAGATCCACTTACACCCAACAGTTTGAGCATTTTGTGGAAGATTAACCAAGCTCCAGACTTGATTTAATGGATTTCATTTCCACCTTCGTAGCTTCAACCCATTTGTCAGATTCCGGATCTGATAATGCAGCATTGAAATTCGGAGGCTCATCGAGATCTCCTAAAACGTTTTCTTCTACCATGAGACATAATCTATCAGTAGGACGTTTTGTCCTTTCGTACACACGAAGTGGAATCACTTCATCATCATCGAATTGAGGTTCATCACTTTGAACATCCCCCCCCCAAGTTGATGATTGCTATGAGTTTCAGAAGGTGACACATCTTCCTCTTGAGTCTTATCAAGTTCTACAACCCTCCCACTGTTCTCTTGAGCTAATTTCTTTTCAAAGAATTCGACATATCGAGCAACGTGAACAGTGTTTTTGACGGGATCATAGAAGTCGTAACCCATTGTTTCCTTAGGGTATCCGAAAAAGATGCATTTAGTAGTTCTGGGTTCAAGTTTGTCAAGCGTATCGCACTTCACAAGTGCCTCACATCCCAGACTCTTAAGTAAGACAGATTAGGGACATCCCCATACCATAATTCATATGGTGTCTTGTCAACCTTCTTGGTTGGAACCATATTGAGAATGCGTACAGCAGTATCTAGAGCATAATCCCAAAACGAAAATGTGAGAGTCGTAAGGTTCATCATAGATCTCACCATGTCTAGCAAGGTTCGATTTATCCTTTCAGACACTCCATTATGTTGAGGAGTGTATGGAGGAGTAAGCTGTTGGACCATTCCACACGCTTTTCAATAATCCTTAAACTCTTGGCTTAAGTATTCACCACCTTGATCCGAACGAAGAATCTTGATGGTTTTGCCGAGTTGATTTTCTACTTCATTTTTAAACTCTTTGAATGTTTCAAACACTTCATGTTTATGTTTCAGCAAGTAAACATAACCATAACGATTGGAATCATTCATAAAAATAGTGAAATAACTAGCACTTTTCCTTGACATATGTCTAAAAGGGCTACATACATCAGTATGTATTAGTCCAAGTAGTCCTTAGCCCTCTCTGTTTTTATGTGGAAAAGGTATTCATGTTATCTTGCCGAAAACACAAGACATGCATTTGTCAAATGATTCAGTATTTGTAAGATCCGTTCACTTTAAAGTCTTTCAATGCTTTCTTACTAACGACAATTCTAAAGACACGCATTTATCAAATGATTCATCATTCGATTTTGAGATCTTTTCACATTGAAGATTGTTAATGTGTTTCTTGCTAACGATAATGCTGAAGACACGCATTTATCAAATGATTCATCATTTGATTGTAAGATCTCTTCACTTTGAAGTCTTTAAATGCGTTTCTTGACAAAAATTAAACAAGATGACAATGTCAAAGATAGATAGAGTCCAAGTTAACTTGACTCTTTTGCTATTGAATTATCATTTGAATATCATCAACACTTATAATTCAGTTAAGAAGATACTTGAAGAACTGGTTAAACCAGCTCGCTTCTTCTTCTTGTTCAACTCAGCTAGATACTTAGGACAATTCCTCTTCCAGTCTCTCACTTTAGCACAGTGATGACAAGCCTGGTCATTAGCCGTATGCTCCTTTTTCCAAATGGTCTTTTAAGGTTTTGAGACTAAACACTTTGTTTTCTTTTACCAAAGTTCTTGCCTTTAGCTTTACGGTTGTTTTGCTTTCTAAACCATTCCCCCCTTGATCATAAGAACTTGGGGTATCTCAGATTCCTCATACTCAATCAACATAATATGAAGTCCAACTTATGTTATGCAAATTGTAATTGTGCACAAACTTCTCAAAGTCTCTTATGCCAATAACAATCGCCAGAAGATACGCATAGTTTAACCTTTCCAAAATGCTCAAAGTAACTCTTCATCTTGAGTACACGAGCATTCACCGGTTTCCAATACTCATGTTCAAGTTATGGAGTGACTCTATTAGCTCAAGTAATTTCAACTCCAACTTGTTTTCCATACATAGACTTGAGTTCTCTGATCACATCATACGGATTGTGCAATCCGAATTGCTTTTTGAAGCTCGGGAGACATGTTTCTAGCATCAAATAAGCAACCTCAATATGTCTATACTACTGAGTATTTTATGCTTCCAACTGCAAAGCAGTGGCATTCGCATCAGGAATAGCGGCATCTGAGTTTCAATGACACGGGTTTTGTTTTCAACTTTTAGAACAATTCTCTATTGACAAAACAACCATTGAAATTGGTTTTAGAAATTTTTCTCTTTCTAGCATCGACCTAAAAGCCGATTGGTGTATATTTTGTGAAGGATTTGTTGTCTTTTACAAAACAGATTCAAGTTCGATTATCGGTATTTTTGATAATTAATCCTTAAGAGATTAATTACCCAATGTTTATAAAATAAAGATTTAATTTCATTAAGGCTAGGATCCAATTGACATACACTCATTTCATCAGTTGATCTGCTAGAAATGGTTGCACTCAAAAGGTAAGTGACGAGCAGTAATTGCATTACATGTGCAATTCCTAGTAAGAATGGGACTTACAAATGATACTTGATTCATCAAGTGATTTGTAGTCATGTTTTGTCCCATCTTTTGCCACGGTTTAAGGTCTCACCGTTTAACTCGCTTTAAGTCGTCCAACCAAGAACGCGCAAATTTGTCCACCACTGTGTACCAGTGAGTGGGATTTGCCATGCAACTGCCATTTTACCACTGTGTACCAGTGAGTAAAACAACAGCCACAAGTGTGTTTTACGAGTTGGATGGCAATGACTTAAGGTTATTGGGTCAATTAATTTGATGTGTGATCAAAAAGTTATGTTTGAAGATTTATGCATATCTTCTAAACATAATATGTTTATAAAACTCATTTTTATTGCCTTTAAATACAAAACCTCTATAAATTAATAATGTTGGGACCGAGATATTTTATTAAATTATCGAGATATTATTATATAGATAAATTAATAAATTATTAATTTAAAGAGGTTCATGTATCACTTTCAAAATTTTCATATCCAATGTACATTCACACATTAAATGAAACATGAGTCCAAAGCAAATTGCTTTCGACACGATAAAATTCGATTAATGAATTCAATCGGCTCAAGTAATTTAAACAATGTAAAGTATGGAGAAGACATTCGTGAACTTGAGAGTTTGATTACGGGTATGTATTATTAGCACAAAACGGATGTGAATGAGCTGCAGGATTATCCTGGTGATAATAATGAATGTTAGTGAGGTTCAAAGCATTTAAGAAATTGTGATAGATACTGTTCAAAATCTAGTTGATGATGAAGTTGAGGATGATACAGTAGTTTTGAAATCAATCACTCGGAAAGAAGCATTGCAAGCGGCAAACAACTCGCAACTTTTTGTTGCGACAATGTCTCAACTCATAAATGCAATGTAAAAATATAAAGATATATTCAACATAGATTTAAAGTGACTATAGATTCATTTTTTACTAAACCATATTAAAATTTTAGAATATTTAAGGAATTATTAATTTATAATTTTGATTGGACTTATATATTTACCTTGGGTTTCCAAAAAATTATTATCTTATTATTTTATTGATTGGTGTCCAATTTTTTACTAGTCCCAAGTTGGGACCGGACATATTATTAGTTTTATCGAGGTTATTAATTTATCGTGTATTAATTTATAGAGATTCTACTAATCAAGTGAGGAGAACTTAATTATTTTCCATAATGTTGAAAAAAAAAAAATTATCGATGTGTAAAATAAGTTTTACTTGTTCTATAGCTGTAGTTGACATGCTCGCCCATATATAGCTTAATGATCCACGTAATTGTGTAAGATAGTGGTAGATCTTTTGGCCTGATCAAGAGATCGACCGGGTTAAAGTTAGTTTGGAGATTTTGGGAGGGTATCTTTCGTCGGTTTGTAATTCTCCTAATAAAAATGTTGATATATATGTTATGGAAAGTTGTGGGTATCTTTCGTGAAGTACGTTGATTTCAGGTATGGATGTTAAGCTTGTTTATATAGACTTGGATTGTTTGAGACTGATTTTGTATTATAATAAGATTGGTAATGAAATGATTTTGGAAAAGATTCTCGGTGACTTTAAGGTGTTGGTATGCCTAGGTAATTTGTTACGAAACCTTCTTTTTTAATTTTTTTTTAACGGCCAACAAAAACCATTTTATTTGCATCATTAAAAACTACCGAGATGGTAGGATACAGAGTATTATATTGGAAGCGTTGTTCGGATGAACATCGGCTATGTTTATTTAATACTAATGGTCAGGCCTGTCCAATGGACGGATAGTCTCAAAATATATTAATCAAAGCTAAAAAATTGGATTTTCAAATATATTAAATAGATATACCGAAATCAACTTGAAAATTTGCTAGCTGAATAGTCACTCTATCGGTCAAAATACTCCAAAAATTATCCGCCCAACGAAGAAACATACGACAATTAACTCCATATGAATATTGATTTCAGTTTACCCCTTTTTTTTCAACTTTAGTTAAATAAAAAATTTACAGTTTCTTACATTCTAAAAGTGTAAACTATATATATAAAAGTATAATTAAATATAAATTAGGTTAAAGTGTAAATTAGTGATATTAAAATCAAAAAATGTAAGTTAACTATTTTAAATTGAGTTAAAGTGTAAATTGGTGATGGGAAACTAAAAAGTGTAAATTAATTGTTTTAGATTGGGGTTAAAGTGTAAATTGGTGATGGAAAACCAAAAAGTGTAAATTAATTTAGATTAATATTAAAAAAATTAGAGGATTAATAAGGAGGGAGAATTAGACTCAAGGAGATGGATTAGGGGTGCCAAGTGTACCCCCAACCCCTCTTTTAGTTATATTATAGATTATCTAATAAAACATTTTACTTTTTTTTAATGTTATTAAATAATTGAATTGTCTAAATTACCCCTCTTCTTTATTCACTAATTTAAACATCTCTACATAATATACCTATAATACCTTTAAATCTCAATCATTCATTTTTCTTTATCTCTGATGTGACATATTTTATACCATTTCCCACGTGACTTTAGAACCAGTTATTCATTATCTTTATAATTTTATATCTAACTTTCGATGCTTTGAGGTGTGTTAAGTGTTTCAGATTGAAAATTAATTAGACGAATGAATTGGTTGATTTTGATGACATATGGTGGAAACGGGAGAAGCATTCGGTCGAAATCAAGTGAAAGACGAATAAAACGAATTCTGGAGTGTGTAACTCGCGTTACTAAACTAACAGCCGTTACTAAGGAATTTTCTGAAATCCCTATAGCGGGCAATTAAGAAAATAACGGCTGGTGAACTTTGCATAGGCGTGTAACGCCCGTTAGGCCCGAAGAAGCCGTGTAACGCCCGTGACTTGACTAACGGCCGTTACACGGGGATTTTGTATATATACACAATTAGGGTTCTGAATTAAGGGATGAATTTTGATAGAAGTTTTCTTAGTTTTCTCATTGTTATTAGCACTCTAGAGCAGACAAGTTGTGAGGGTTTTATCTCTTTTCAACTTTGGATTGTAATCGTTATTGCTACCGGATATTCTTCAATCATTTGGTATAATATGATTTATCTCTATTTGTTTGTTCTTGTGTTTTTAATATGAGTAGATAATTCTTTCGCACCCGCTTGGGTAGTGAACATGTCATAGGGTCAATTTAATGTTACTTGCAATCATTGAACAAAGTTTTTATGTTTAATCGAAGATCCATATTAATTTGAGTTTAAGTATTGTTTATGTCTTTTATATTTATTGATTGATAATTGTAATTAGAAGTTCGAAAGAAATCTATGTCATTGTCAATTGGTTTATGAAAAGGTTGATTGGTCTATAATTAACCTAATGTCGTTGGAGTTCGGAAGAAACTAATGATAAAGATTTTAAACAATTAAAGTCACTTTGAATGTGTAAACACTTATGATAGAGGAATCTAATTAGGTGAATAAACAGTTCGGAAGAAAGCTTTTATAGGTTAAATCATAAAAATCAACTCAGGAACTTAATGCTAAATTGTTTTGAATAGAAATTAAACGCGGAAGCGATAACTATATTTAGAACAATTAAAGTGTCCAGTATAACGGAAGTTCGTCTTGTCTATCTTTTGAGTCGTTCAACAAATGCAAGTAATATTTAAACCCGATGATTGGCATGTGAGCTGATCCAAGTAGGTGTCATTTTATCATTGTTTTCATACAATCATTTTTACTATCGTTTGCGGATGATCCCTGCCCCGGTTACACCGGATTTAATTATTTTCTTCTAATTTAATTTTGCAACGTGGAAACTTGGCCACAACCCCCCCCCCCCCCCAACATTTCGTGAATCACTTTATTTTAATAATTGCTTATAAAAGTCCTTGTGAACGATCTCGGATTTACTGGTTACTATACTGCATACGAACGGGTACACTGCCCATAAGTGTGTTGTAGTCAGTTCCTAGTGATTCGTGTTTTATAAATTCTATAACTAGATTTCACACATCAATCTCCTCAAATCTCAACCACTCATTTTTTTCTCTCTACTGCATAAATCATTTTATTTCTCTAATTTATTCAAAATCTTTTATCTCAAAAACCATATATCGATAAATTATAAAATTTGTATGGGTGTTATTAAAATTTCATGCTCTTTCATTAGAGATGTCATTCGATATAATTTCGACGAATTTTTAAATCTGAAGACGGAGCTTGTACGGTAAGATATTTGGCTATCATAATCTATGACTTGACCTATCACCCTAATCATCTCACCGCTACAACGCACGGGCACTATCTCTCGTGATATATATAAGTAGCTCCTATAGCATTAAGTCATACACTACAACCTTAATATTCTCAAGCCCCTAGGAGACTATATTTATAACACAAATTTTCAAAAACTTATCACAATATACAAAATTTATAACACATTATCCGATACCTATTGTGCTAAATGAGGAAAATATGTGGAGTGCCGGCTTGACTATGTATTGAAGTTAGACATGGGCCTAAGGCCTCCAAAATACAAAGACCTCCATTATTATATTTTGGGTTTAATATTTTAAACTTTAGACTTTTGTGTTAAATGATATTACTATACAAGGGAGACAAGAATGCCTAAAAAAACAAATAGGCAAATAAACACCATAGCTTCATGACTAACCTTTAGGAAAAAAAAAAAAACACCACACAAGTGAATTTGTAAGGGGAAAAAAACTAACTATTTAAAATCAAAAAGTTCATCAGACTATTTTCACTCTCAATGAGATTTTCAACAAGTTAGTGATTAAATCTTGATTACATGAAAGACTTTCACCATAAAGTGGTGCAGAAGTTTGCTTCTTTTGTGCTCTTTTCACATATCGGATTAGTATATATAAAATGAACTACTTTTTACCTATTTTTTATGTTTATTTTGATTCGTATGTTAATTAACTAGGCCTCAAAAATTAATCTCGTTTAAGCCTTCAAATAGCTTAAGCCAGGTCTGGTATATGTGTCATATAACCCCAGCATCCCTATTGAAAATACTCTTATAAGCATGGCCAAGGGCGGTACTAAAGGGGGGGCAAGGGGGTCCAATGCCCCCCTCCAAATATAAATTTTATCATGTATTTTTAAATTTTTCATAAATTTTTAAAAAATTTCTATAAGTTTTTAATATTTTGCTCCCTTTTAGATTTATTTTTCATAAGTTTTCTAAATTTGCCCCCTTTAAAATTTTTTCCTGGTACCGCCTTTGAGCATGGCCTGATATACCAGGTCATAGTGTTCCCCGGGCTAACTCTTTTTGGCTAGGTTCAAAAATATGAGAAAGAAAGAGGAACTAGCAAAGCTCAAGGCTAGTCCAAAAGTAGCCATATACAACAAGTATCGCTCATAAGGCCAAAGAGAGCCATTTAATATCCTGTTCAAAGAAAGGTGTTGGGCCTAGATAGTTAACACTTAGTAGTTTTGGTTTCGTGCGGCCCAGAAAGAAATCTTGATGTGCCGGACCCAATTTCTTGAATAATTGACCTCCTACGTTATGAATCTTTTATAAAGTGCAACCCAATCTTTTTATATTCTTTAACAGTCAGTTTGAGAACTGACTTTCAAAAAACATCAGATCATATAATAGACCAATCCAACCAACTCCACCTATGTGGGTTGGCCGGAGATATTTTTTAAATCCATTATATGAGTCTTGGAGGTGAGTTTTTCGGTCTTAGGTTCGAATCTTGAGTTTCTTATCTCAAGGTATTTTCCATTAGGAGTGGATTGAAGGTCCAACAAATCGCTGATTAAAATTACCTCCAGCACGTCTGAATTAAAACTAACTTTACAAAAAATATATATAATAGACCAATCCAGTAAAACCTTATAACCCGCTAGAAGATCAGGAGTTGTTACTAATATTCATAGAAAGAAACGATAGACTTGTCACTTAAAATATTCAACCTGTGAGAAAAATCAAAGATGCATCTATCTGTTGAGCTGGATTTGTTTGCTCCATCCCAATCATCATCATATTGCCCAATTGGATAATACTATGTTATCTCGAATGCTAACGACTAACTATTAATTAGTAACTCGTTATTAAAAAAAAATACTATTAATCATATATAATTTTCTAAACTACCAACTTTATTGAATTATCATATAAAATAATTGATGATGAATCATGATTATTTACATTGCATACTAGTTTATTCAAAAATGTTAACTATAGCTAGGTTGTTATTAGCATGTTTTAAAAAATTGTAATAAGTTCACTCCCTAAATTTTATAATAAAAGAATAAAACTCTATCACGTTAACGACAACTGATAGAACTTTTATTAGATATGTTTATATAGATTTCAAGTATTTGTTAGTAAGTTTGGCATTTCTTATAAGTAAAATAAATGAATAAATTTGAAGTGTCTCACTTTGTTAAAGTGGCATAGCTAGTAAAGCTTTCCTAGGTGAGAAATCAATAAAATGCGTCGAAAAGTTAACTAGTTAACTAAAATTAGCAGAACTTAAAATTTTGTTATACAATTTGACCTTTTATATTATGATTCAAATAAAGCTTCAAATGATAAGCTATGAACGTAGTATTGTTGTTCTAAAAAAAATAAGCTATGAATGTAGAATGTAAATAAAATAATATTTTTAATTAGAATGTGTTTTTTAAAACTTTTATTTGTTTTCTAAATATGAAAACCCCTCTTGTTATTTAAAAAATTGATAATGAAAAATTAAAAAAATATGCTTACACAATCAAACGAGACATATAAAAGCATGGTTTATGTGTAAATAATAAACATTATTAACCATACAGTGATTATTAGATATAATTTGTTACAATTTAAAAATAAAAAATAAAAAAGTTTAGTTCCCATAAGTAACAGTTGAAACTTAACATACATATATATATATATAGGTAGATTAAAAGATTATAATAATAGACACTTACACTATCACTTACAATAATAAATGAAAAGTAAAAAGTAATATAAATATTTAGAAGCAAAAATGGACTAAGACTCTAGGAGGGAATCGAACTAGCAATCTCATCACATGCAAGTAGGGATGGTTTTCGGTACGGAACCGTACTGAAACCGATTAATCCCGAAACCGAAAATAATCCAAATTAAGAACCGAATACTGTACTGATTATACCAGTACGGTACCAGTTCGGTACCGATACCGGTTTTGGTATATCGGTTTTGTATCGATCAATACTGAATTTTTCATAATTTCTAAGTATATTCGAATGTTCTATAATATTGATGCACAATGAAATATATAGTACTATAAGAAATTCATAGGATGCAAATTATTAGGCTGTTACAATCAAAAACTGATGAAAAAAGCATTAATTACTTCCATTGTTTTATTTCTACCTTCTGGAGTTATTATATTCAATTGGTTTTACTTGATGAAAACATTCAATTGGTTTTGCTTCATGAAAACAAAGGCTAATTTACTTCATCTATTTCCTATAGCATATGAGTATATGACTTATATATGTAAAACAATGAACGACAATAATGAGAGAGCATAAGACTTAAGTCATAATTCGCGAGTACATCAAAGTAATAACTTGTATTATATGTCAAGTAGCAACATGCTTTCAAAAGATGCAGTAATATACTAATATGTAGTACATGTAAGAAAACCAATACCGTCAAATACTAGTACTAGATGCTTTTAGAAAAAAGCGGTACTCATATCTGGTTTTCTCGTACTGAACCGAATGATACCGAAACCGAACTTGTCCCAAATCAATAACCGATACCGAAACTGAATCCCCTTTGGTACCGAATTTCGGTACCAGTACCGGTACGGTACCTTTTCGGTTTCGGTTTTTCGGGTTTTACGTTCATCCCTACATGCAAGTATCTCTACACATGTGGATTAACGAGCTGATATATAGCATCACATGTGAATTTCTTTAAACACAATGTATATAACTCGAACTTTTGGGGGTTAGGACGCCCCAACATAGGTCTGCCTACATCTTAACATCCCCCATACACCGTCGAGGTATTGGGGCTCAAAACTTGCGGAAGACGGCACTGAGCAGTTACTTTTTATATGATTACCCAATAAAGTTATATAAAAATAGAATAATCGTTATTTCTTTTATTGTTTTTTTTTTTTAATTTTTGAAAATTCGTTATTTCTTTTGAAGATATAAAGTTAAACGTCCAATAAAATTAGTTAGTCAGTAAGTCAACCATTCAGTTTGACACTATCTGACATGTCAAAGCTCATACGTCGTCGTTTCAGCAGTAGAACAAACACGCGGACACGTGGGACCATCATTATGATTAATTTAAATAGATTTTTTATAATTATATCCAGCTACTAAAGCTACTTTATGGTGAATATTCACTTTACCACCCTTAACTATTCCCACTAATCAGATTGACCCACACAAGTGCCTATGTACTACTCGTATAAAATTCAATTCCATTATTGTACATGTAAGGTGTTTGGTTCCTATGTAGACAGCAAATAATTAATTGCTCACACATTGTTTGTTTTTTAAAAAAAAGACGACCTCTAAGTTTACCATTAAAAAATAATTACTTGTTCTTCGATTCTACGAGCATTTTGCTCATATTATAACTTGAACTCCAAATCTTTAAGTTTCAAGTTTTCCTAAGTATTATTTCATCCGTAGATAATTGGTAAATAAATAAGCTATATAAACATTTATTACTATTTTTTAAATTAAACATTTTGCCATACTATTGCCTAGATAGTATTCACTTGCACCATAGTAGCAGATTGTGTTTGGTTCCTATGTAGACAACAAATAATTAATTGGGCATTCTCTATTGATGTTAGAGGAAAGTAACATCACATGTACCAACTTTATGTCACATGTCTTCTTTCGTGTGAAAGTTGGACTAAAACTACTGGTTATGTGATGCGCATAATAGTAGTATCTTACAGAAGATTAAAAAATTTCATAATAAACTTAACATGGATGATTTCTATCAAAATTCCTCATATAATTAGTCACCATCTTATTTCTCTATTTCGATGAGTGCGTATTAGAATTAGATCTATATCTTATTAGTAACTCCACACAAGTGCAAGCACTAGCAGATCCAATGAGGGGAGATTGGCGCAAACGATTTGCATACTTGATTTTGGTGCAAATAGAAAAAGAACACAACCATAAAATAATAGAAGACCCTGATTATGGGGGAAAAAAAAATTAACCCCTACTAATAGGAATTGACATAATAAATTACACGAAACCTGTTAAGACACAAACTTGTAAGGTCAAACACGAATACGACTAGCTTACTAATTGTGTCATTTGTTCAAACAAGAACATGATACAAAAAACTAACAAGTGCACCTGTTAAGGAACCGTTAACATGTATTTTATAGAAGTTGTCACTAATGCTTAAAAAAAACTTAACGATATAAAAACTCTTATAAACCTCAATTAATATATAAAGATAACAATTCTTAATATTACAAAATTTCATAAACACTTTAATTAATACAAATCATAATATCAATTCTCAAATCATAATATCAATTCTCAGTATATATATATATATATAGAAAAATTATTTTGAGTCCACCTTAATTTAAGTCCAAAAAGAGTCCACTGATTTATTTCATCTACTCAAATCCCAACCACCTCCTACCACCACCACCATCATCTACGACCACCACCATGATTTTCCGTCGACGGCGACCACCGCCACCACGACTTACACATGTGTAAGCACCACTACCATCATCTCCGACCACCACCATAATTTTCCGGCGACGTCGGTCACCGCCACCACGACTTACATATGTGTAAGCACCACCACCATCATCTCCGACCACCACCATAATTTTCCGGCGACGACGACCACCGCCACCACGACTTACACATGTGTAAGTTATATAGACCCTTTTTGCACTCAAAATAAGCTGGACTCTAAATAACCTGCCCATATACATATATATATATATATATATATATATATATATATATAGGGGTGAATTATTTTGAGAATTCCTAAAAAAAAGAACTCAAGAACCATTCTAAACCACACATTCTTTTCCTTTTTCTCTCTCTTCAATTAAATAATAAAATTCACCCAAATCATTCAAAATGTTCTAACTCACAAACCGTAAATCGTTAGACAAAACAAAAAGCATGGGTAGTCTTAAAAATTTGTCCTCTTTCATTAGAGATCCAATTCGATATACTTTTGATGACTTTTTAATTTTCATTTTCTTTTTGGTAGTTACACATAACTTACACATGTGTAGGCTGAACAAAAATTATGATTCGGAACGGGCTTCGCCCTTAAGGATATTCATAAACCAAAGCTAGTGGGGGTGATAGGTCATAGAGGGTGATAAGTCATAGGGTGATAGGTCATAGAGGGTGATAGGTCATAGGGGGTGACCAGTGAGGGGTGATCTACCTAACGGGCTCCGCCCTTAGCCGCTATTCCTCCGCCATGGACTGACGGGCTTCGTCCTTGGCTACCATGGCTCTGCCATGGATTGACGGGCTCCGCCCTTGACCTTCATTGTTGTGTACATATGTTCATTTACTAATTTACATGTGAAAACAATGATCTTACACATGTGTAGGATGAACGCGATGGGGAAAAAAAATGAAAATTAAAAAGTCATCAAAATTATATCGAATTGGATCTCTAATGAAAGAGGACGAATTTTTAAGACTACCCATGCTTTTTGTTTCGTCTAACGATTTACGGTTTGTGAGATAAAACATTTTAAATGATTTGGGTGAATTTTCTTATTTAATGGAAGAGAGAGAAAATATAAGAAAATGAGTGTTCCAGAATTGTTCTCGCATTCTTTTTTATTTGTGAGTTCTCAAATAAAACTTCCTCTATATATATAACCTTAATGGGTCTTAAAAGGTCTAGACCTACTAAAACACAAAACATGTCAAGAAGAGTGTATGTTATGTTAACATGTTTTGTGTCAAAGCTATCAGCTCTACCTATTAGTCCAAATATTTGAATCCACCACTGAATACAAATACATTATCATCAATGGTATTCACTATTCAGGAGGTGATAAAACTCACTATTGATTCATTTATGACAAGTTATACATCAAATTGTAGTATTGTACAAATCAGAATTTTCATAGCCCTTAGTGCTAATTTTTTTCCTGAGGTTACGGGTCCATTTTGCCAACTTCCTTTACTCTAAATACTTGAACCCTATATGAACCGATCTTTCTAAACTCATAGTTAACATGATTTACTTAAAAATTTTACTCACAATTTTTTTTATCCTAAGCATGGATTAATAGTTAATAATAAAATATTCTTATGTTACAAAACAATTAATTGTATAGTTAAATCGTGAAAACAAAAGTAATTGGTAACCGACGATAATTTAATCAACATTTTAGGTTTAGGCTCTCACAAACATTGAACTCATATTACCGATTTTCAATAATCCAAGCATCCCTAAAGGATCCTACCATTAAGGGTACATCGCGAATTTTTATAATATACTATCAAACATGTTTCACCCGCTACTTTGTTTCATAGGTTGTTTAGTACTCGTTTTTTTTTTCTATCGGGCCCCATAACTTCTTAGTTAATTCCTATTTATATGTATGTATGTAGGTATAGTTGTTTTCATATCACATGTTTGGTTTCTTGCAGAAGACTATGTTATTATGTTTTTACATTTTTATGTTGTTTAAATATGTTCAATATGGTTCATATTCTATATGTATTGTCGAACTTGTGGTAAAGTATGCTAGGTAGTCGGGTGATACTCACCAAACAGGTAGATCTTCTTATGTTATTTTTCGCCGACAAGTATGGTAACTAAACTCCTTACACTTTCTTCATTTTACTTCTTCTTGGCCGGAGGTCCTTATGCAAGTAATATTTCTATCTTTGGATAAAGATAAGACTGTCTACAGTTACCTCTTTCATACCCTGCTTAAGGATTAGGTCTTGCAGTCCTGCTGGCATTCTTGTCATTGTATTGTAGATTACCACATTTCAAAAAAAATTGGATAGTGTACAGTAGCAATTTGTATTGTAAAAATTAATGATGTATAGATTATCAAACATTAAACATAAAGCAAAATTATCCAATTATACATACAAATAAAAACCATAGGGGTACAAACCAAAAATATCAGACAATATCAAAAGATTCATATATTTTCTCTTATTTTTTCTTTTATTACTTATATAAATACATCTGTGTCTGTCTTGACGACGACTAAAAACACGCTTATCTCATATAAGAAAAAAATGGCCATCGTTGACGATACACCACCACCTCCGTCGTCAGACACCACCAACACATCCACCACCGGCAACAATAGCAAAGTATGGGGCTTATTTAAGATTCCTTTCCGTACAACAAATACTACTAATAATAATAATACACACACAACTTCTTCTTCATCTTCTTCATTATATCAAATTGAAGGACCCAATAACAACAACTATCATATGAATTCTCAAAATAATCATAATATTAATAATAATAATAATAGCACTTCTTCCTCGGTTTCATCTGTTGCTAGATCTCTTCTTCCTACACGACGTCGTTTACGCCTTGATCCACGAAATAAGCTTTATTTTCCATGTATGTTTTAAGTCTAATCCACTGTTTTTACTTCTATTTTTTTTATTTACTGCTGATTAATTACTGATTCTTTTATTGTTTGGTTGGTACTTGATTAATTTCATTTCATGAGATCTGTTTTGATAACTTGTTTATTTAATTCCTTAATATTGAAATCTAGCTGTTTTTTTTGTATTATTTGTGAGTGTTTTTTTTAGCAATTGTTAATTTTTAATTATTGAAATCTAGCTGTTTGAATTATTTTAAGAGGAATTTTATGAAAAAAGAGTAGCATTTTTACATAGGTTTTATATGTAGAGGAATATATTATGTTTGAACAAATAAAGGAGCATAAATTTATAAATTTATATTACCATTTTAGTTACTAGAAAATTTTGGATGGTTTGTTTTCATTTATTAAAACATTTTGATATTATGCTAAGTTTTATAAAAAGCTGTTGAAGTTATGTTACTTTTTCTAACAAAAGTTGAACTTCTAATCTTTTTTTCTTTGTTAAAAACATTTTATGTTCCCCTTAATCCCTTATTAGGAAATTTATGTATATATATTACCTTTTTCGGAATTATTCTTTAGGGAGATGGCAATGGAACTCATACCACACGACTAAACCAATTTCTTTCAGCCAATCCCCTTACGACATCTCAATTTTTATTTTTCTAAACCCATTTCCCCAAAATTTTGTTGGCATGACCAACCCACACTTGACACTACATTTACTTAATTTTTATAAAATAAAAATTTGCACTTTGTTTTAGTGATCAACGGTCAAAGGTTTTTGTTTCAAGCCATTAATTGTTCCATGATCACAAAACTCTTTCCAAACTGTTGCTAGTTCCGAACCCAAGAAACATCAACCCACGCCCAACCCATGTTGAAGGCGGCGGTATTCTCGCATGGGTTGGGTGTAACCCATGCTTCGGCCCACACGCAATGCCAACACCACACCCTTTTAAATAGGTTATTTATATTCATGATACACCCTTATTCCATTGGGATCAATGTAAATAGGTTATTTATATTCATGATAAATTTATGTGGAACTTAATTATAAAAAGAAAGGGATAACCCATTTACATTCCCCACGAAGGTAAACCAAGTAACCATATGGTTGAAGTGACATTGATTAGGGATTTGTAATCATGCCCTACACATTTATGCTGCATGTCCCCCACCACTTCACTACTATTACATGGAGTTGGATTCAAAATAAGAATTGTGAAAATAACCTTTCTTGGCTTAGCTCTACATAACAAGTATGAAGTATGAGCGAAACAAGTTTTGGGTTTTCCATTTGCTTAATAGCTACTGACCCATGGTGGTGTTACTTATAGATAGTGGCATCTGAAAAGTTTAGTTTCTACTCGTAACAATTCCACTAAGGAACTATAATATTAGAAACAAACAGTTTCAAGATTAAAGGTGATTTTCTATGCGCCCAGGTTTAGGCCGAGTTGTTTGGTTGTGGATGTTTTCTTGGAGCAAGCTTGGTGGTTATAAGAATGTGGGCTTTTACCACATTTACTAATAGTCGAGATTTACATATAGCTAAGCATGTGATTATGTGACTGCATCCAATGAATATTGAATATTCTGACTTATGGGTTTTTCTTATAGTCTTCGGAGATTGAATAAGTTGATTATTGTTTAGAGAAAACCCTTAAAGAATAACGGTTTCCTAATATATAAAAGTCAAAGTAGAGAAATGGAATATTTACATAGAGTAAAAGGTATGTATTAATATGTATCGGTCCTTTTCCCATCAAAAAATGAGAACCCGAAAAGTAAGTCCTTTTGCTTCTAATCTTCGATATAATCATAAACATTTTTAAATGGAAAACGTTCAAGTCAATTTATCAATTTGACCATATCGTCATGATTACAAAATATATGTGGTATTGGCTTTTGTCAACAAGATTGAGTTTAGTTTGAAAACCAAGGGATGGCTTAACATACTTCTGCCTGTATAATGCTATGATAGAATGCTATTTAGGGTTCTTAGTATATTTCAGGAGTCAAATTATTTCAAGTTCCTTCGGGTGTATGGACTACATTCTATATTTCTGTTTTGTAACCATTTATAAGTATGGCAACATAAAGTTGAACATAACTAACTCGAACTCAGGAATCCCTTAATTGATTGAAGTTTTATTCTAATTGAAACTGAAGACCAGCATATTTTGACAGTATCAAGTAGAAGATAATGCAAAGCCTTTGATTGATCTCTATTGGCAGTTGAGTGAATACTGGCTCAGAGTCTTTAATATGGATTGAGAAGCAATACATCTCCTTGAGCTTAGCTATCCTAGTTGTGTCTTAATATCACTTACGTCTCTGTTGATAGTTAATTGTGGGACGAACTGTGTAACAAAAAGGTTGATTTATCCTTAAAAAAGAACAGTTATAAAGCTATAAATTATTTTAATTTATAGGTGCAAGTTAGCAATATTCCTTAAATAGGTTTATTTAACTTTTATAGGTTGTTTTATCCTTAGAAAAAAACAGTTATAAAAGCTATTGTTCACTCTTACTTTAGGATAGTTTGTACGAATCAAAGAAATCATGTGACAAACTTGTATTGTAGTCAGTTGTAATACGTCAAGGTACTGCAAAATTAGAAATAGAGTTGGAGTTTACAATCACACAAGATTAGGGCTGAAGATATTTCTTTAGATATGCATGTGGTTCATGTTGTATTTTCATTTCAGGAATGAACTTCAAATATGTAACGAATATATTTAAGTTTCAATTATGCAAAGTACTATTCTGATAGAATTATCTTCCAGTTATTGAAAAGTTATTTTGACAATGCTAGAAAGAATCAATGTGACTGTGTGTAACATCAAAGTAGCATTATTTTTTATGATATGAGCTTATTTATGGTGTTTTTATCTATTGTATATCTATTTTATATTCACTCTACTTTTATTCTTAATATTTTTTTAATTGTATTTTATTTTATTTTTGTGTATTATTCATCATACTTTAGAATGCAAGGTTGTTATTAGGTATTGTACTTTAGAATGCTAGTTAGTTATTTGGTACATTCTATGTAAAGTACATGATAATTTGAACATTTTACCTTTTTCCCCTTTTATACATGTGGTTTATAAGTTATAACATAAAATTATATGTTATTATCATAACTTTATAGATGAACCTGGGAAGCAAGTCCAGAGTGCTATCAAAATAAAGAACACGAGCAAGTCTCATGTAGCTTTCAAGGTAAGATCATAAACTTTTTTAGACCTGCGAATAGTTTTGTATATTGATGTATTCTCTGTAAAACTATAATGTCCTACTTTTACTTGCTACATGGACTTTACTTTTAACTCAATATCAACTTTAACTTCATTGCTTCCTTTTGATAAATGTCGTTTTCTTGCATTGCCACAGTTTCAAACAACTGCTCCAAAAAGTTGCTTCATGCGTCCTCCTGGTGCTATTCTTGCTCCTGGCGAGACCATTATTGCTACTGGTAATAACTTTGTATACTTGCTTTAGTTTTAAGTATTGAACATTCTGATTTTTTTCGTTGGTTTATTTTACACATTCATATGATTTTTGTTTACGAGATTCATTTTTGTACCTTTTGATGGTTTTGATAGTTTTCAAGTTTGTGGAGCCTCCAGAGAACAATGAAAGACCTGCGGATCAAAAGAGGAAAGTGAAATTCAAGATCATGAGTCTGAAAGTAAAAGGGATGATGGACTACGTACCTGAGCTAGTGAGTTGTAGACTTCCTTGTACTTCCTTTTTATACCTGACTCATTAATATTCAGATACAAACATCTTGAGTATAATTTTTTTTCGTCTTATTATATATGATGTTATCTTGTGGTATTTACAATTGATTATAAACCAAAACTACAAATGTATCAAAACATAAAGTCATAAACATGATTTAGCTTTAAAGAAGTAGGGACTAATGTCTTCAATATATGGTTCAGAATGCATCAGACATATCATAACTGCTCTCAAAAAGATCTTTCATTATGGTTTACACTGTCTGATCGATTGGCCACTTAGTCGATTTTATTCTCTTGATTCAGTTTGATGAGCAGAAAGATCAAGTGGCAGTGGAACAGATATTGCAGGTTGTTTTTCTAGATGTGGAACATCCTAGCCCAGTAAGTTTAAATTTTGATGCATTATCTTATTAGTGTACTATTTGGTGGCAAATGGGTGGGTCAGCAGGTAGGAGTATGGGACAAAATCGGGTCAACGCTGGCAACAAAAACAAAAGCACCTCTTTTTTTCCCCTCTCTCTCAGCATATGAAGATTTTAATCAGCTCTAAAGACTTCCTTTTTAGTTAACAGCCATAATTACTTACTTGTCCACGTGTCACTGGTAGAAAGAAAGCATTTATTTTAACCTTCAAGATTTGTTATCCCATACCTATACTTATTGACATAATAGCTGGGTATGAATTCAGAAGTCTGTACTGCAGAAAATGAAAGAACGTTAAATTATCAACAAGGGGGCTTGAAAACTGTTACCTCAGCCCGCAAGTGCATCATGGTTTAAAAGCTGATGTTTCTTTAGAACCTCACATGTCTTGTCATCTGGTTAATGTTAAATTTATATTAAAATCCATGTAAAGGTAATTGCTGTAGTGAAAAGCCTTTGGCCCAACAATACATGTCATAAGCAGAACCTCACTCATTTTGTCATTTGGTTAATGCTTAAAAATTTTATAGTGTTCTTTTCTTGAAATTGCTGAAACGTATTTATCATATGTTTCAAGGCACTCGAAAAACTGAAGCTGCGGTTAGCTGAGGCAGAGGCTGCTCTTGAATCTCGCAAGAAACCTCCAGAGGAAATTGGGACAAAGATTGTCGGTGAAGGCCTTGTCATAGATGAATGGGTGAGATCACATTTCATTTAACTTCTCATAATATGATACATGTTCTAGAATACCATTTTGTAGAACAAGGAAAATAGCTGACCATACTGGTAGACGAATGGCACATCAAGATTTTTGACTCTATATCTTAGATGTGGATATTTAGACGAAGATATTAAGTAGTATGAACAAACACAGAATCCCCGCTTTTTTAAAAAATGAACCCAAAAAAGGAAGAAAAAATCACTAAAAGAGAAAAAAAAAGATATCAAAGAAGAAAAAAAACCACACAAAAAAATACCAAAAGAAAATAAAAAACATGTAGCCTATCAGGCAGCCAGCATGCATGAATCACTATTCAATTGAAGCTTGATAATTGAATCAAGGGGTGATTGGAAAGTTGAACAGGTCAGGTGGTTATGTAATGTGTTCTGGTTGTAAACGAGTAATATTTCTATCAAGGGATGAAGGAATTGGGTTCCGGTCATTGTCCTTATTTGAAATTGTAATACACTATAAGATAAGTTATGATTTATGTATAATATAATATAATTTAATAAATTAATATTAATAATAATAATAATAATAATAATAATAATACAAGTAAATGTAAATTTAATGAAACAATGTAAGATTTTGTTAATGTGCCCTTTTCTATTTTTCTTGGTCCTTGTAGAAAGAGAGAAGAGAGAGATACCTGGCTCGACAACAAGTTGAAGGCGTGGACTCTGTTTAATAACAACAAAGGTTGGTTCTTTCATCAATCATACAACCGATCTTTTAAGTTCATTTTGTATCATTCTATGCCTCAGAAAATTAATCCGTGCACAAAAGAGTTGGGCAGAAGACAATTGTGTATCATGTTTTCAATGTAAAAAGCTTTCGTGAGTTGTATCTGTAACTTGAGAGGTAAATTATCGTACATTACTAGACATTCCACTTGTTGCTAGATGCTTGTATGCGGTACAAGTCAAGACTGAACAAAGGTGCCGTCAAGACTTGCACCCATCTGTTTCTGCATCATTAAATCTAAGATTTCGTGTTTATGTTTTCTTTTCTGTGCTGCTTTTGTGTAAACTTTATTAGAAGAAGATTGACTCTATGAAGTTAGCACAAAGCATCTTAAACTAAGAAAGCAGTGGAGCCAGCTGCGACCTATTTACTTTTGAATGTCAATTTGATCTTATCTTTAACGGGTTGTGTAACTTTTCCCAAAGTGTTATTTCAATATATAATATCTGTCGAAGTATAAAAATCTTCTGAACTATTCTATTCAATAATCCGGTTATCTTTTAGGATCGTTCAAGTGTTTAACCTTTGTAACTTGTATAAAATTTGTCAAGCAAGCTATTTTGGTCATCCCAAACCCAATTTGATTTTATCAAACTTGAACTAGTTTCAACCTATTCCCAAACATACATGATAAGTTGTTAAATACAACAGATTTGAGCACAGATTCTTAAGCCAAGAATTGGGGTCTTAGATTGATTTGTGGTTACATGTAAAAGTGAAATCTCAACATAAACAGGAGCTGATTTAAGGATATCTAGCTCGTTATTTGTTTGGATACTTTTGACCATTCGTTGAAGATTACTGTTTTTGCTGGATAATCATTTGGCCACACTTCCACCAACACAGACCCATTGACCCACAAAAATCGAAACACACTCGA
This sequence comes from Erigeron canadensis, assembly GCF_010389155.1. Classification (NCBI taxonomy): domain Eukaryota; kingdom Viridiplantae; phylum Streptophyta; class Magnoliopsida; order Asterales; family Asteraceae; genus Erigeron; species Erigeron canadensis. Next base: position 18,307,857 of record NC_057764.1, read on the forward strand.
TGTTTGGGTTTATAGCCAAAAATGACGCCAAATCCAACTTGAATGTTTCGCTAATGGAGGTACAATCATCTCCGCTTTTTGCACCAATTACTTGCTTACATGTAACAGCCAAATCTGGCTGCTGAAAACCTGTTGGTCAGAAAATGGAGACTGTCACACACAATACGTTAAGAAATAGGTTCTGAATTTGGTATAAACCCAACCATCAAAAGCTTTTATAAAACCATGAATTCGAATGACTTACCAATCAGTGTTGACCTACTTTCTGCCAATACAACAAGCATTAGGCAAAGCGAGAGTGTCGCGGCTATCCTCACAAACCTGGAAGCCATGATTTGTTACCTGTTGTTCTTTTTCGACCACAAAGATGGTAGTTTACTTGTGATACATGATCTAAGTTCGAAGGCTTGTATTTATAGCAAAAGATTTGAAGTGTAAACTTAAATGTGTCGTTAGTTTTAAGATGATAGAGAGTGAAAGCCAAAGCCTATCACATTGTAATTGTATTTGTATTTTGTAATATGAGAATATGAGATACTTGTATACGGTCATTGTTGTGATGCGACTTATTCCATCTTGCCGCCACAATCAAAGATACTAAATCTTAAATAGATGAATCCATACAATTGAGTGGATTTATTGGCTACAATATCTTAAATGGAATTTAGTTCTACACTTTGTAAGCTTTAGAATTTCCATAGTTTTATAAATCATACCTATTATTTCTTTCATGGTTTGCCCATGTCAAAGATTTATTAATATTAGGCCACAATCAGGGTGGATTTCGTTGATCTGAACGTTGAGGATTATAATATATAGGCTAAACATCGACATAATAGCCCTTGAAAGTTGAAACCTATAGCCTAGATGTACACAATGGCGTACGTAGTGAAGGCATATGCCACGTCATATATATGCTTTTTCCAAACTAGACATTGCAATGTCTAGGTTATTCACCTCAGTGATTGTACGTTGTTCGAGTTATTGTTGTCAAAAAATTTTGTCCCGATTAAGATATCCTGCGAGTTTGTTTGACGAGAAAAAGGTTAAGTTGTACCAAGATCCTTCATAATTGAAAGTTTTATGGGATGAGAAGAAACGCCCATCTATGGGTTGAATAGACAAATCTTCTTCTTTTTTTTTTTTTTTGTTAAGATTGTCATCATAATTCGGGCCATGAATCCATGATTGCTATTTTTATATTCTGTCTTCACTTTTTTTTTTTTTTTTTTTTTTTAATATAGTTTGCTGGTATTTTTATGGTTTCACATTATCTTTCACATTATTTTTAACACCACATTAAGTGACATAGCTATGGCAAGAGAGGGAATTTTAGAAACTCGAAATAAAATTTATTATAAACATGAACAAAGAATCACCAATCTAATGATTCAAGTGTTCCACATTCTGAAATACAATACAATAATAATTGGAAAATGAAGCTAGCTAGATATCATTGAAATCTTTCTAGACCTTAATTTATTCGTGATTTTGACGTTTCTTCAAGATTCATCACTTACTTGGAGTTCCATCCACACACACCCATTGACCAACAAAAAGCGTCGCACAATTGATGTTGGGGTTAATTGCCAAAAACGAGTCTAAACTCAGATCAAACCCCTCGCTAATGATGGTGCAATCATCGCCAGTTTCCACGCTATAAATGGAATTGCACACAACGTCATTTGCCTTAAAGCGACCATCTGTACGTAGGTTCATAATTAACATAAAAAGTTAGTTTCTAATGTTATGAACCATCAAAAGGCTTAATAAGAAACGAATTTGAATGACTTACTGATTGAGGTCACTCTGCTTTCTGTGACAACAATAAACAACAGGAAAAGTGAGAGAATCATGAAAGTTGTCACAAACATGGAAGCGTTCTTGGCCATTATCTTATGTTTCTATGTTTTTTCTTGGAGTAGAAAGATGATATGTTGAGATACAAACTTGAAATATTTTGGTCCTTAACTTTCCCATTTATAGTGAAACATGAGGATAAATTATTGTAATATTTCTTTAGATGAGCCAAGCTTAACATTGTAACCAGAGAATTTAAAGCCGGCCATTGATTTTGTTATACTTGTTTTTACTATCTTTTCATTGATTCTTAACTCGTAAGGGAGTTTGGCTAATGGTTTATTTTTGACCGACAATTCTACTTCTACTCTATGGGGTTGGTGGCCAATGGATCCTTCTGGTTTGAATATCTCCCATATTTGTGGGGTGGATTAATAGGGTTTTTTTTTTTTAATTTCTTGGTTGCATCTTAGAAATTCGTAATATGTCTTTCTAAAAAAAATAAATTCTACTACTACTCTTACAACAAATTATCTTAATTTTATACATGTGAAGTATTAAATCTGGAATCTAAACCATGAAATATCACTTGTGTGAAAAGTCATCTACTAATTTTCCAACCATTTTTCCCCTCTAAAACAAGTCATATGCTTTTTTTGAGATGGTGAAAGATAAACTTCCTTCCGATGGTCGTCGTTTTCCTTTCACATTAAAATGTCCAGGTTATTCACCTCAGTGCTTGTTGTTGTGATTGTTGTTCGAGTTGTAATCAATGTTTTCGTACCAATTATAGTTTTAGCATGACAAGGGATTGATTCGTATAGTTTTACCTAGCATGGAAACACCCATCTATGGTATGAATAGACAAAATACTCTATTTGTTTTAAAGATTGTCATCATTGGTGCCATGAATCCATGATTGCTCTTTTATTTTCTTGTCTTTTATTATTATTTTTTTTAATATAGCTTGCTGGTAGTTTTATGGTTTCACATTATCTTTAACAATACATTAAGTACAGACATAGCTATGGCAAGACAGGGAATTTTAGAAAGTTGAAATAAAACTTAATTATTATAAACATGAACAATGAATCATCAATCTAATGATTCAAGTGTTTCACATTCTGAAACACAATACAATAATAATTGGAAAGTTAATTAAGCTAGGTAGATATCATTGAAATCTTTCTAGCCCTTAATTTATTCGTGATTTCGACATATCTTCAAGATTCATCACTTACTTGGAGTCCCATCCACACACACCCATTCACCAACAAAAATCAGTGCACAGTTGATGTTTGGGTTGATTGCCAAAAACGAGTCTAAACTCAAATTAAACCCCTCGCTAATGGTGGTGCAATCATCGCCATCTTCCACACTATAAACGGCATTGCACACAATATCATTCGCCTTAAAGCGGCCATCTACACGTAGATTGATAATTCCATTATAACATAAAAGTTAGTTTCTAATGTTATGAACCATCAAAAGGCTTAAAAGAAAGGAACTTGAATGACTTACTGACTGAGATCACTCTGCTTTCTGTGACAACAATAAGCAACAGGAAAAGTGTGAGAATCATGGAAATTGTCACAAACATGGAAGCGTTCTTGGCCATTATCTTAAGTTTCTCTGCTTTTTCTTGGAGTAGAAAGATGATATCGAGATATGAACTTGATATATTTTGGCTCTTAACTTTCACATTTATAGTGAAGCATCAGGATTAATTATTGTAATATTTATTTAGATGAGCCATGCTTTACATTGTAACCAGAGAATTTACAGCCGGCCATTGATTTTGTTATTCTTGTTTTTACTATCTTTACATTGATTCTAAGATTCTCAGCTCGTAAGGGATTTCGGCTGATGATTTGTTTTTGAACGGCAATTCTACTACTACTCCTTATCAATTGGGTTGGTGGCTTATGGATCATCTGAGTTCGAGCCTCACTTCCTACATTTGTCAGGTAGATTAATAGGTGGTTTTCGAAAGTCTTGGATTTCTCAGGCATTTGTATCATTTAGGAGTAAGAGTAAGATAATATCTCTTAAAAAAATAATAATTTTACTACTACTCTTACAACAAATCATCCTACCTTTACTCATGGATAAATTCATGAAAAATTAACTTATAAGCATCTAACCTATGAAATATCACTTGTGAGTTACCTCTTTTATTAGTGAAAAAAACATCAAATATTCTTTTTAGTTGAAAAGTGAATGCTAATTAATAAGTTAAAGTTTGTTAGCATAAACACATATTTCAACTTATAGATTATAGTTAACTTGAACAATCATGTACTTCGCAGTCTCCTACCTCGTAATAAGGCTTAACTTGATATACCTTTGCCTTGAGTAAATCACAATCACACTAAATGACTGAAAACAAATTCGAGAATAATGAAAATGTCAAGTCTAATGAATTTTTACTTAGTACATTACACGTTCCCAATGTCTGAGAATCGGGGTTTTTCTACATGAAGACAATGTTCACACAAGATATTACAAAATTCTTTTGTTCATACTTGACGCTCCTAGAAACCATGTGTCCATATCCATTCATGAGTTTATACAAAGCCAAGTTCAAGCTTCTTGAAACGGCAAAACTTTATACTACTTTAGGTGGAATTTTAATCTTGCACCCACATTTACAATCTTTTAAAAGAACCATCAAGAAGATATATTTCAACCTTTGATGCTAATTGCATGTTTGAACACATATTGTGATTATGTATAACATGTGTTCCAAGTAACTGTGGGCCATTGAATTTTGCTTTTAGCCTTAACTAAAAGAGAATTGCCATCAAATATTGAATTGGACTTTAATTCTATCCCTTGTGAATCAGATTTCTTAGGAATCATTTTAAAAATATATCCACTAATTACTTATTCAATTGTAACAAAATGTCGGTGATCACTCCATTATTTACTGATTGAATATTCATCAATCTAATATTTCATGACTTACCAATGTTATCCCAATTGTACATAATTGATAATGTATCCACACTATCACGATGGTCAAAAACAATGCCACTACATTTGGAAATAAAGTTAAATTTAGCCGGACATCTTAACCACTCCACTTTTATAGGACAAGAAGAAATTTCAAAACTCTAATGTTAATACTTCAACTTTTGATCTTTGATCTAAGATAACTCATCTAGATCAAGTAGAGAAAATCCAACTACTTGTGAATGCATCATCTTCATGATCAATAATTCAACTTGCCTCAATACAACCTTAGATTGCCGGTGTGGACTAAACCATAACCCACAGTTTCCTTCAAGTATTTGTGTACTTAGTATACATAATAATAGTGGTTAAACTTTTACGAGTCGAGTCGATTTACACATAAAACGAGTCGACTCGCTAGATGTAACATCCACAATTTTAACCTGTTTGAGTTTATATATAATTTAATTGACTAACAACTATAACTAGTATCATAATGGAAAGCTTTTTTATGACGTGATATGTGTTGAACGGGTCGATTGGCCACTTATGTAACATTCGTGACTTTTGACCTTATTTGACTTGTAAATAAACGTGGTAAAATGTGAACGGTTTCGTGAATTTATATGACTTATGGAACGTTTTGATGTGTTTCAACATAACGTTGAGTTAAATGGGGAAACAGGTTCGTTTTAGCGTTTAAGTGGTTAACGTTTAGCTATTTTTCGGTATTAGCGGAGCGGGAGCCCAAAAATGGACTCCCTAGGCCGGCCCCCAATCTACACACACTCACCCATCCATTCATTTTCACTTTACCAAATTTCATCTCATTCTCTTCCCCATTTACTCCATCCTCCTCTTTTCTATCTATCATCTAAAATTCTTCATAAATACATAACAAATTCTTGGATTTCCTATTGTTGTGATTAAATTAACAAGAACTAATAATAATCATAATGATAATCATCTTGGTGTATGAATTTTGGGTATTTTTGGTGCTCATTCTTCTTCAAAAACTCCAAAACCGAATTTGAAGTCTTGAGGTGTTTTGGTAAGTGAAACCTAACTACATCTCTCCATTTTATGTCTCTAAACATGTTTCCTAGTCGAATATTACGAGTTCTTGGTTGAATTCGGGTCAAAAACGGTTTGAATCAAAATTAGGGTTCTAAGATAAATGATTTGGGTCAAAACCGAATTAGACATAAAAATGATGTTATGGGTTGTGGAAATGAAGTGGGTTATGTTTGTTTAAGTGTAATTTTGTTCCAAAACGAGTCTTGATGTTCCTTCAAGTCGATTATGATGTCAAAATGAAGTTTTGGTTGAAAATTAGGGTTTATGCCCGTCTCTGGGAGCACGGCCTTTGCCCTTGTCCAAGATTCGTGCTCCACTGACCTCACCGGCTACTTTGTCACTTCCCGCTTCGTTCTTCATTTAATCGACTTGTAACTTCAAGGGAAGTCTTATAACACCATTCTAAGGTCAACAAAATTGTTTAAACTCAAATCTAAAAACTTTGATTTTTATGTCGATTTTGGTGCTAAGTCATTAAAACGTATTTGACCAAAACTATCCCTTTGTATCCTACATTCTAGAATCAATTCTAATGTACCTTCAGGGATTGTGGCATCGTATAACTAGTTAGACCTTATCATTTAGGATACCTTGTGATGCTATGATGTTGACGTAATAGGTTTGTGATAGTTGTGTTCCCCGCTCACCCGCTTAATCTTTTTCTAGCAATTTCTAGAGGCTAAGGTGAGTTTCGTAACCCTCCCTACTCAATTGAGATTCAGGCTGTACGTGCTTGTTTAACTGTTGATTGATCGATTGATTGATTGATTGTTTGATTAACGTATTGACTTGTTGGTCGATTAATTAAGCTTCGTTTATGAATACACGTTGTGGTTTGGATAGTTGTACATACATGGAAGACAGTTATACTTTCAATGAGTAGTAGATGTGGTGGGAAGGCTGCGGGTGACCCTATATATAAGCATCGATGACTCCTTGAAACTAGAATCGTATGAAGTGTATGTGCACTGTGTTATTGGTTGATGGAAAACGTTTCGATATAGAACGGGACATAGGATCTTGCATGATAATATTTTCCCCCATAACGTATTATAGATTTGTGATTTGTTATAACGATTAAGTCCATGTTGATGGCATAACGATAAGTCCATGATTTGTGGCATAACGTTGTTGTTAATGATATTGTTTAACGTGTATATTGTATATGAATGCTTAGTTGAAACGTATTTCACGCATTATTTATCATTTAAGTTGTGCCGGTTTATCACGCATTATTTATTATGTAAGTCGTGCCAGGAACGTTTTTCACACATTGTTCATCATGTAAGTCGTGCCGGTTTATCGCACATTATTTATTATGTAAGTCGTGCCATTATAACTATGATTGAACGTAAATGTTGACTTGTATTGATTTGTGATAACGTGAAACCTTTTAGGGTTTCCTTGGGACGTGATTAGGTATATTAATCCTCGTATATCATTAACGGTTGTTATCCCGACACTTATTTCCTATTACTTACCCCTACGAACTCACCAACTCTATGTTGACCCATTTTAGTACACTTTTCAGGTGATAGGTTAGATCAAAGACGTACTGGATGATTGATTACTTGATTATGCTAGAATTGACCTTGGACTTGGACTTCTTGGATCCATGATTCGTTATTTCCTGAATAAGGGTTATCCTTATATGTGATCCGGTTACTTGCATTACTGAATGGTTCGTATGGATTACTTGATCCTTTTTATGCATTTAGATTCACTTTACATAATTTCCATGTCGTGTTGTGCTTTTCTTGTGATACCCCATGATTCCACCTTGTTGGGTGTTACAACTTATTAGTAGCATGATACTAAATGATACGAGATGACGATTAGATAAGCTAGTAAATGTGACAAGTCAACCCACAACCCATTTTCCCAACCCATGACCCAACTAAGGACCCAACCTTATCCCAACCCAATCCTATCCATTCCCCATCCAACCAATCACCATTTCTCTCTCTAAATTAAATACAAGAACATATCTCTCTATCTCTCTCTAAATTCACCCATCAGTATTGTTGTTTAAGTTGGATTAGTGCAAGATTAAGCATCATCTTAAACATCATATCACAAAATTGAAGTTTCTAGTGCAAGAAATTCCTTCCTTTAGTTCAAAATCGGGTCAAACACATGGAAGCAAGTTTTGGTAAGCTAAACTTATTTTTACTTGTTCATTTCAAGTTTATAAGCATGTTTTAAGTCAGGCCTAAGAGATTTTTGGCCAAAATAGTGTTAAATGTCAAAATTAAGGATTATTTGACTTTACAAGGTCAAAAGAGGGTTTGAACATTTAATGATGAAATGAGTCAAGTTTGCTATGGGGAAAATGATGAGCGTCCATTTTGTGATAAAAACCCCTAAAGAAAGGCTTCATTTCTATGCTTAAATAAGTTATTATTCCGGAACTAGTGGTACTTAATGAATGATGTGTTTGTGCAGATTCACGAAAGATGCGAGAGAAGGTAAATGACATCAAGTGACTCAAGGAGGAAGCCTATGAAGACACAAGACATTTGGATGAAGACTAGCAAGCGGAACATGAAGAGTTTGAGGCAGACATGTAGCATACAACCATGTGTTAGTATTTCAGGCATAACTTCTTCATACGGACTCCGTTTCAGACGAGCAAGCTATCCACGGAAAGGCGGGAGAAAGATCTACAACTTTCGTGTTGGACCTGAAGCCTCCAGCGCCGCTCATTTCACACTGGCGCCGCTGGAAGTCATCCTGAAGCTCATGAGCGGCGCTGGAACATCACGAGCGCCTCTGGGAGTTCACCAGCGGAGCTGGGACTTCCACCAGCGGAGCTGGGAGCCAACCAGCGCCACTGGGACTTTTGCCAGCGCCGCTGGATGTGCCGTCAGCTAAGGTTTGCGTTCGAAACCTATAAATACAAACCTAAAACCCTCAAAAACATAACGAACGAACAGGAGCCACACCAGATCATTTCCAGGTCAACTTTGGAGCATATCTAGGGTTTCCGAAGCAGATCTTGAGGCTCATAACATCAGCTAATCATCCTTGTGATCCTACATCATCCGGTTGATTCTTTCTTTATCTTTCTAGTTTATTTACATACATTGAACATGAATTATTCTTATCTCTTTTGTGTGGATCTGAACTACTCGATGAGTAGCTAAATGCTTTACTTGTTTGGATCAATGTGATCATGTAGATGCTTATTGTTTAACTTTATTTGTTAGATCTGTTGGAGTGTGCTTTACTGTTTATCGTAGATCCATTTTTATTAGTAATTCATGTTGCTATTGGTTTTATATCTAAATGTATTAGTTTAATTCTGATGGTTGTCTATGATCATACACTAGGACTAATATGCTAGGACAGAAAATGACTAGTCTGTCTTTAACTAGAAGTAAAAAGTGATTCACTTGTAACCAAGGGATCCAGAACCGTAGTAACTAGGATGAATTGAACATGAAGCTTAACAATGCCAGACGCGATCCTTTGACTTGGAAACGAGCATTGTGGTCACCGGAGGGAATTATATCTGGTCATGGCTTAAGAGCCGGGTAATTAAAAGATGAATTAGTAACACAAACTTTAGGTCATTAATGCTTAAACAATGAATCTAGCGAGAATTTGTTTATAGGGTTGTGTGAGACTAGTGACAACACCATTAATTAGGCGAAGTGAATCTAACGAGAATCCGAGCCGTGATGAAGTTTCCAACAGTCTAGCAAATTGGTAGGATAGTATTTGGTCGTACCATGAGATCGGAGATGCCAAACAAGTAATTTAATTTAATTATTGTTCTTTGCTTTCAAAACTATTTTCAGATTAAGCCTCTCGCTGAATAAGCGGTTGTGGCTTAGATTTACTTTTTATTTGCATTAGTTTAATAGGAAATCGTGACAAACCCCCAAATCCTAGAATTACACCTAGCTACTTTCTTAGACATAGTTCCTGCGAACGATCCTGGTCTTACCTATTTACTATCCAAAAATACTTTTTTCTTATAAGTTTAGGTTAGTTTTAGTTTTTGTCTTTTTATTTTCTTCTTTGTTTAGAGAAGTGTTTCACGGGTGTGTTAGACTTTCAGGCATTTCGAGGTTTAGAGGAGGTAGTAGACCAATTTCAAGGATTCAAACAAAGGGAAGATGAGGATTTTGTGGAAGCCTTGGAAAGGTTGAAGACCGTAACTCGAAAGATGGAAAGATGGATAAACGCCGAGAAGCAGAAGCGAAGCGAAAACGCAATTCTGGAATCTGTCCAAGCATCACCAGCGCCGCTGGCCACACCAGCCAGCGCCGCTAGCACCCCTCCAGAAGAGCCCCAGCACCGCTCAGGCATTGCCAGCGCCGCTGGAGATCCCGACAACCCAGATTTTAACGATGAACCATTGTATCTAAGGCTGGAGCGTAGAATTGAAGAATTCAAAAGCTTACCGGAGGAAGAATGGGATGAAGCTTGGGAACGTATGATGAGGATGGCATTTAGATTGGAGGAAGAGAAGCAAAAGACCTATGATTTTGTTTTGTGTTATTACCGTGGCTTGGATGACTTAGTAAAAAAGGAGTTACATCGGCATTGCCGTTACCCCTATATGTTTGACGGGAAATGGAATGAAGAAGCTTATAACGTCATGGAAAATATCTCTAGGCGCAAAGCAAGAGGACTATATCGAGAAGTGAAGAGCATTACATCATCCATTGATGCAGTCCCGGTCAAAAAGGAGCAAGAGAAAGGCGAAAAAAGCAAGATCGAGAAGTCTGAAACTGTTCCAGAGCCTCCAGCGCTGCTGGTCCTTCAGCCCAGCGCCGCTGGTGACCACCAGAGCCGCTGGGAAACTTCCAGCTCCGCTGGTAGCCCCGACAGCAGCTCAGATTTTCACGAAACTTCATATTTAGCTCATTTTCAAGGTGCCAACGAAGCCCAAATCGCTACCAAATGCAAAATTAATCAAGATGAGGCTACTTCAAGCACCGAAGAGGGGACGATCATTCAAGGAGTCAAGACGGAAAAAGAGAATGCAATCAAGAAGCAAGAGAAGTTGAATAAAGGTGAAGCACCACAACCGAAACCAAACAACATGAAGCTTGTTGATGTGGATATCGTTTCGTCAACTGATGAAGAAGTGCAGGTCATACGGGAGCCAAACGAAGAAGGAACTGAAGAAATCGACAAATCGGAAGCTGTTTATGAAGAAACAGCGCCGCTGGTGATCATCTTCAGCGCCGCTGGTGACAACCAGAGCCGCTGGGAAACTTCCAGCGCCACTGGTAGCCCCGCTGGCAGCTCTAGTTCGCATGAAAACTAGTTTCTTGCTCTACCGTTGAATGTCGATGAAGCCCAACACGCTTATAATCGAGAAATCAATCTACGCATGGCTGAATCGAGCGAAGGTGAAGAATCCCTCACAAAGAATGAGGCACTTGAAGAAGAAGAAGTTGAGACGAGGCTAGAAGATTCAACCCCGAGGCGTGACGACTATGACATACCACATTCGGAACCGCATGAGTCAAGTAAGGAGAATGAGAGTGACCGTGTTGATGTCGATATGGAGGAAAGGAGTGAAGTCGTATGGGATGAAGCTGAATGGGAAGATGAACTTGAAGTCATATAGGTTGAAGAGTTAGTGACAACCCCGACCATGGAAACCAAGATTGTTTCGAGCATAAAGAAAGTGACACCCGATATACGAGTACAAGATGGTCTAGTGAGCAAGAAGAGGAAGCTAGAGGAAGCATTTGCTACTTTCCTCAATGATGAGTACTTGGATATTTCAGCTAGCATGATCAAAAAGCGAATGGTGGAACCTTTGGAGTTAGAAGTGAAGTATCGACAAGTCATTGATTCTGAGGCATTGGACGTCCAAAGTGAGATTTTCTCGCTTTTCAAGTTTAGACCGCCCGACACTTTAAGTGTGGGGGAGTCTATAATCCCACCGACTCGAGACAAAGTGAATCATATATTCACTTATTCAGGTAAGTGTTCTGAACCCTATCTTGATTTTACATTTATAGCTAACAATAATTGGCAGGTCCCAGAAATTGAAAGCTTAAAAGTCAAAAAGAAGAACGATGTACCGAAATCTGGCCCAGACAGATCCAGCGCCGCTCTCACACCTGGGGAGCGCCACTTGTGGCTTCAGGATATCAACCAGCGCCGCTAGAGAGACCTCCAGCGCCGCTCATGGCCTCTAGACAGAAACCAACACTGCTGGTGGATACAGATCAGCAACCAGCGCCGCTGGTAGCCCCGTTTCAGACAGATTCACGTTCTGCTTTCGTTTTAATCCCGGAATGGACTTCCGATCATATCTGGATCATTGTTCAAAAACAAACGGAGCGTGAAACAAGTAAGCATTCTGACCTATTTGATATGTTATTTCTTAAAATGCCTTCCTTTGATTTATATGCAAGAGTGCCATTACCGCGGATATCTTTCAAGAAGATCATGGCACGGAAGGAGCCGGACAAACGGGATACGACTCTCAAAATGGAGGAATGCAATGATACAAGTCGAGATGATTTGCAACCCAAGTCAGGTTATCCAGGGAACTCTTTTACTCTAACTTATTGTCATTCAAGTTTTAATTGCATTAAGTTAGAAAATATTAGGGCTAGCAGTAATTTCATGCATCATGGTTTATTCTTTAACCTAGCCCCCTACCCATTAGCTCCCGTCCCTTTAGAATGGACGGATATAAGCCTTAACATGAAATACTTTAAGGTTCCATGTCATAAGGGTAGTTTTGAACTAGTTTACATTAGGATGAAAGGATACATCTTTAAGATGAGTATTGAAAAGAAAACTAAGGATTTTGACATCTTAAAAATAAAATGGAGTTTTGTTAAGGTGAAAGAAATGGTTTGGGTAATGGTTAAGATAACATTTATATTCTATTCACCTTATTCGTGTAAACCGCCCGACACTTTAAGTGTGGGGGCGTTTAAGACCCCACCATGAGCTTTGGGGAATGAGTCCGGCTGAAGACTCGGTAAACTTAGCGCTTCTTGGGAGGCAACCCATGTCTTTGTTTTTATTTTCAAGAATTAGGTTATTTTGTGTTATAATAAAAATTGCTTCTTGTTCTATATAAATGTAAGTAGTGAAATATTCAAGTATCTCCAGGTACCAAGATCCTTCAGGTTCACTAGTTAGTTTATAAAAAAGTCGATCGGTCTATAATCGACTAAGTCTACTTGTCTTTTTATGAGTCAAGTGGTTGAACAAGCAAGTAATCGTGTTTTTCATTTTAGTTTTTTGTTTTAGGGTTAGTTTGTTACTTTCATTTTTGATATTTTGATTTAGATGTGTAGACGATAGGGTTATCATGAGCTTTGTAGGTCATTGCACGTGGTGAAGACGATTTGGAGAAGAATCGGTTCGTGATTCAACACTCAAGAGGAGGAATGATTGATATGAAGAGTTTGGCGCTGTCTCGATATTTTGGCCATAACTTCTTCATCCAATGTCCGTTTTTGACGAGTGACCAGGCCACGGAACCGGGAGAGAGAGAGAGCTACAACTTTGGTTTTAAGCAAATTTCTTCATTCTGGACGACCAGCACCTCTGGGCCCACTTAAGCGCCGCTGGTTGCACAGGTTTTTCACCAGAGCCGCTGGGCACTTTGCCAGCGCCGCTGGGAGGTCCAGCAGCAGTTTGAACTTCGTTTTAAACCTCGGAAACACATTTTTAACCCCTCTCAATCACCCAAAACTTATGAGGGGCCACTCAAACCTCTGTTAGCACATCGAGATCACAGAAAAAACCAAAAGATTCAGAAAAACCCAAAAATCCAAAAAAAATAAAAAATCAGAAAATACCAAAAAGAAAAGAGGATGGAGAAGCAACAATGGATCGCCATCAAATGGAGACGACTCAAGTCTTTGAAGATTCAACATTATTCAAGTCACTCCGCAAATGCCATCTTCAAACAAGTATCATGCAATTTAAGACCCGAGAAGTTTCGTTAATCCTTTTTCTTTTACATTTTACGTGTTTTTCCTATTACCCTTTGTTATCTATGTCTAGTACAACGAGGACATTGTACAATTTGAGTGTGGGGGGATGGAATAGGGAAAAACCCTTGGTCTTATTGTTTGATTTATAACAAGTTTTCTACTACTTATTTAATGCAAAATTTAAGTTTTTAAGTGTCTGAAAACTATTTTGAAAATATAAGCTTTGCAAGTAGACAAAAGATGACGATAATTAAGCAACACTAGCTTGGTAGGATGAACGGTTAGTTAGAATTGGTAGCTTAACTATAGATTTGTGGCTGTTCATGCTTCCAACTGGATTAGAGCTTAGACTGAAACTGTATGCGATTACGTTTGCCATAGCACACTTAACCGGACTTTAATATACCTAGCAATTTAGAGCTTTCTAGTCATTAGCATAGGTGTATTAATTGGAATTAATATACGTGCTTGTGTAGGAACTATTTTAGATATATGGTTTACTTTAAATCTTACACTATTTAATGTGAACTAGTTGCATGCGGAGTATGATTATGAGTCATCTGGGATCTCTGATAATGTCTATTGCATGAATAATGTAGTAAATCTAAAGAAAGGCAATCATTAGATTAAATAAGTTCAAAGAACTGTTAACGAGTAAAATCCATATGAATACATCAAGTTATGTCGCTTTGCGCGTGGGGAACCACCGACCTGTCACCGTTGTCTTGATGTGAACTTTTAGTTGAGTTATGTCGCTCTGCGCGTGAGGACACCGACCTGTCACCACTGTCTCAACTATTAAAGATGATAATATTTTATGACTACTTTTGTATTTAGCTAGTGAGCATGATTATAATGTAGGAGTATATCTAAGTAGTGACTTACAAGTACACACACCTTGAAATATAAATGCCTTGCTAGTAGCTAGTGACCTATCACCGCTGTCTCAACTATTAAAGATGATAATATTTTATGACTACTTTTGTATTTAGCTAGTGAGCATGACTATAATGTAGGAGTATATCTAAGTAGTGACTTACAAGTACACACACCTTGAAATATAAATGCCTTGCTAGTAGCTAGTAGTTCTGATTGCTATACAAACTTGAATTAAGTGCTTAATTAGTTAGCAGAAGGTAGTAAGATTAAGTTGTAAGACATGTGGAAGTATAGAACTGTTTTAGAGGTATTAACACAAATAAAAAGTTAGCTTTTAGTTTTGATTGACTGATTATGTAGCCATTAGCTATAGCTTACTGATTTTGTCTAAAGCTTTCTCAAATCATTTTGCATGACAACGTTTTCAAATGAATTCAATATAGTAGAATACCTTAACACTTAAGATGTCCACTCATCAACTGTTTTATTTTTCTCGGACTATTTGCTTGAGGACAAGCAAAGACTTAAGTGTGGGGTATATGATGAGCGTTCATTTTGTGATAAAAACCCCTAAAGAAAGGCTTTATTTCTATGCTTAAATGAATTATTATTCCGGAGCTAGTGGTACTTAATGAATGATGTGTTTGTGCAGGTTCACGGAAGATATGAGAGAAGGTAAATGACATCAAGTGACTCAAGGAGGAAGCCTATGAAGACACAAGACATTTGGACGAACACTAGCAAGCGGAACATGAAGAGTTTGAGGCCGACATGAAGCATACGACCATGTGTTAGTATTTCAGGCATAACTTCTTCATACAAACTCCGTTTCAGACGAATAAGCTATCCACGGAAAGGCGAGAGAAAGATCTATAACTTTCGTGTTGGATCTGAAGCCTCCAGCACCGCTCATTTCATACTAGCGCCGCTGGAAGTCATCCTGAAGCTCATGAGTGGCGCTGGAACATCACGAGTGCCTCTGGGAGTTCACCAGCGGAGCTGGGAGCCTACCAGTTCCACTGGGACTTTTGCCAGCGCCGCTGGATGTGCCGTCAGCTAGGGTTTGCGTCCGAAACCTATAAATACCAACCTAAAACCCTCAAAAACATAACGAACGAACAGGAGCCACACCAGATCACTTACAGGTCGACCTTGAAGCATATCTAGGGTTTCCAAAGCAGATCTAAAGGCTCATAACATCAGCTAATCATCTGTGTGATCCTACATCATCCGGTTGATTCTTTCTTTATCTTTCTAGTTTATTTATATACATTCAACATGAATTGTTCGCTTTACTGTTTATCGTAGATCCATGTTAATTAGTCGGTCTTTAACTAGAAGTAAAAAGTGATTCACTTGTAACCGAGGGATCCAGAACCATAGTAACTAGGATGAATTGAACATGAAACTTAACAATGCCAGACACGATCCTTTGACTTGGAAACGAGCACTGTGGTCACTGGAGGGAATTATATCTGGTCATGGCTTAAGAGCCGGGTAATTAAAAGATGAATTAGTAACACAAACTTTAGGTCATTAATGCTTAAACAATGAATCTAGCGAGAATTTGTTTATAGGGTTGTGTGAGACTAGTGACAACACCATTAATTAGGCGAAGTGAATCTAACGAGAATCCGAGCCGTGATGAAGTTTCCAACAGTCTAGCAAATTGGTAGGATAGTATTTGGTTATACCATGAGATCGGAGATGCCAAACAAGTAATTTAATTTAATTATTGTTCTTTGCTTTCAAAACTATTTTCAGATTAAGCCTCTCGCTGAATAAGCGGTTGTGGCTTAGATTTACTTTTTATTTGCATGTTTTTAATAGGAAATCGTGACAAACCCCCAAATCCTAGAATTACACATAGCTACTTTCTTAGACATAGTCCCTGCGAACGATCCTGGTCTTACCTATTTACTATACTACAAACGAACAGGTCTATTGCCCGTAAGTGAGTGTAGTAGAGAAGTTAACCTTGAAATTATAAATTTAAAACTTGTTAGAAAAATATAAGTTAAACTTCCCGCTCATCAAAAAACGTGTATTTATGTTCAAAAACATGTATAGAAGTGTGATGAGCGTCCATTTTGTGATAAAAACCCTATCAAAAGGCCTCATTTCTATGTCTTAAATAAGTTAATATTCCGGAACTATCGGTACTTAATGGATCCTATGTTTACACAGGTTCACGAAAGATGAGAGTGAGGGTAAACGACATCAAGTGACTCAAAATGAAGGCTTATGAAGTTACAAGACACACGGAGGTGATTTGGGAGCCGAACGAAGCATATCGAGAAGTAGCAGGAGCTGCCAGCGCCACCGACAACCTCGCCAGTACCGCTGGCCCAATCCCAGCGCCGCCGGAGCCCATCCTAGCGCCACTGGGGCCTGGGCGACCCAGATCAGAAACCGACCTTTGCTTATGCTTAAGCAGAAGCAACTGTCAAAACCCTTAGAGAGAGCCGATTCAACAACCCTAGCCGCCCATATTCAACGCTAGGTCAACATTGTAGATTCCAAGGAAGTTTTGGAGTTTCTAAAACCTTCCAATCTTCATCCTCAATCTAGATCTAGTCTTTTACTTTACTTTCAGTTGGTAAACAATGTCTTTCATCTTTTCAGACTTTGTTATTCCTTTAATAAATGTCAGGCTAGTAGGTTGAATACTTGTTTACTGTTTATCGTAGATCCATGTTGTAGTAGTTCTTCATATTATTATCAGTTCTATATCCGAATATATTAGTTTAATTCTGATGGTTGTTTATGATCATACACTAGGACTAATATGCAAGGATGGAAAACACTAGTCGGTCTATAACTAGATATAAAGGGTGATTCACTTGTAACCGATGAATCCAGAACCATAGTAATTAGGATGAACAGAACATGATGCTTAATAATGTCAGACGCGATCCAGTGACTTGGAAACGAGCACTGTGGTCCCCGGAAAGAATTATTATCAGGTCATGGCTTAAGAGCCGGGTAACTTAAAGATGAATTAGTAACACAAACTTTAGGTCATTAATGCTTAAACAATGAATCTAACGATAATTTGTTTATGAAGTGTGTGAGTATAGGGACAACACTAGTTATTTAGGCAAAGTGAATCTAATGAGAACCTAAGCTGTGATTAAGTTTTCAACAGTCTAGCAAGTAGGTAGAACGATATTTGGTCGTGTCATGAGATCGGAGATGCCAAACAAATATTTTAATTTAATCACTGTTATTTTCTTTTTCAAACTATTTTCAGACTAAGCCTCTCGCTAAATAAGCGGTTGCGGCTTCTATTTAGTTTTCAGTATTTTTAATTAGTTTAATAGGAAATCGTGACAACTCCAACCGCTAGAATTACATGTATTACTAGATTAGGTAAAGGAATGTGTCCCTGCGAATGATCCTGTACTTATCACTTAACTATACTACATCTGATGAGGTCTCCTGTCCGTTAAGGTGTGTGTATTGAGATATTTACTTGCACAAATTTTTATAAAATTAAACACTAAAACAAAAACCACATCAAAGTGTTACTTGGTCGATTTTGGCTTCAAAAACCCGAAATGGGTCGAATTAGGGTTTTGGTGACTAATATTGAGTCAAACGAATAAAAGCTTGAATTTTTTATGTTATGCATGACATGAGATTGGAAATGGGTTAAGGCTAAATACGTTTATACATGTTCTCAAATGAGTTTTGAGTTGTCCAGAATCAAAATTAGGGTCAAATAAAGTTAGAAAACATTTTTGGGTCATCTGGGTTAAGGCTTGAACTGGCTTAACGTCTCATAGGCCCCACCTATTGTCGTGTACGCTGCAAAGGGTCCAGGTGGCGTCTTATATGGTATGACCACCATATGATATGGTGGTATCTATCATCTTTACGCTATATGGTCACTGACTTACGCTAGTTTTAGAAGTCCAGACGCCAAAATCAGCCTATCCAGGCCACCGTAAGGTTCGGTGGAACCACCGTAGCGAACGCCGAACCATTTTTGGCCCACTGTTTTATACGCTACTTCGAATCGTCTCATACGCTCACCCACATAGCACCACCATAATAGACGCTGCACAAAAACGTAATTTACGTTGCTTTCCTTGTTCTTTCCTGTTTTGACCTAGCATGGAGTCTAGCATCCTTGGATCGTATGTGTCTCTCAAGTGTGTCCCTTCTTGACTTCTATAATATCGTATATAAGCCACTGGGGTTGGGTGAAGTCAAGTGTTGTATCTAAAGCCTAAGTTAGGGTTATTGTAACCTAATTAAATATATATACACGTATAAATATAAAACTTAATGATCGCTTTGGGTGTTTGACGATCATTGAACGACCTCAGTTGGTTCCCAACAGTTACTTGAGCCCTCTAACAACTTTTTCGAGTCTCGGGAGTCCTTTTAAGTTAACAGTGATACTTAAAACCCAAATTAGGGGTTGGCTTGTAAATTAATGAATATGTATATTATAATTATAGATGGTGGATGTAAAGTGAACATTGAACAATTGTAACTCGACTATAAATCAATCTTAACTTCTCTTTTCCAATCAAGGTGAGTTCTATAGCTCCCTACTCACTTGAAATTTGGGCTCGAAAGTGTACAATTACTTGTTTGATTGTTTGATTAGTTGATTGACGGTTTGATGGATTAATTGATTGTTTTGGCAATGAAATGTGATATTGTGGTTAAATTAGGATAGTTGTACGTACATGGAAGATGATGATACTTTTAAAGAGTTGTAGATGTGGTGGGAAGACTGCGGGTGTCCCTATATATAAGCATTTATGATTCCATAAATGTAAAGTCGTATGAAGTGTACGTGACATTGTGGTTTTGGTGAAATTGATGGATGTTGGGATTGTGTTGGAAATGAACATATACGCATTGTTACACTTGATTTGTGCGGTACACACGCAAGCATACTCTATTGTGCGGGACACACGCAAGCATACTCTAATTGTGCGGGACACACGCAAGCATACTCTATATGTGCGGGACACTCGCCAGCATACACTATTTGTTGCATTGATGACGTGGTTGACACACTTGTGATATACATTATGACATTCGCATACATATGGCACATAAATTGATATTGACATTACTTGTGCTCATTTATTACACGTACTTGCTATGCATCGTATACTTATATGTTATTTGATGATGGTTCTGTGTGAACCATCACTACGAACTCACCAACCTCGTGTTGACTTGTTTAGTACACTTTTCAAGTAATCAGATGAACTCTGACAAGATGCTTCATTGATGACTATAATTGGACCCGGGCTTGGACTTACATGGATCCCCGATTCATTGCCCTACTTTTGCATTATGCTTAGAATCATTCGCCATCTTCTGATGATTGTTTTGTATACATTGATGGTCACTTGCTCTTTGTGTATTTTGTACTTGATTTTATGTTATTTATGGATTCACCGTATCCTTTCCTTTCAAATAGTTTATGTTCTACATTAATTTCATGATGTACTATATAATTTTGGTAATATTTCGAGCCCTAGTTTGGGGTGTTAAACTAGGTTACTCTTTTTTGTCCAAACTCTTACGAGTCGTTGTGTGAACTTGGACTGCGTCACGACTCACACACTTATAACTATTGTATTTTGTGTGTTATCTATGTAGTTTTGATCCTTTTACTGCGAATTTGAAAATAAATTATAAGTTAATGACTCAAAACTAGAGTTTTTAATATTTTAGTAAATTTATTAAGACAATGAACTTATATTTTATTTCTAAAGATGTCACATATATAAAATTATATACATCTATATTATGTAATTATAAAAACTGTCCAGATTCTTACGAGTTGAGTCACGTTCCGACTCACAAGTCGAAAAATCATGTTTTCGAGTCGAGTAAAAAGTTACGAGTCGAAAACTATGTACATAATAAAACATACTCTACTAAACTATCAACCCTTTGCGTAATCATTTTGGATGAGTATTTCATGCGTATTAGCAATCAATTGAGCAACAAGAGAAACAACATATCTTCAAAAGTATAGCTATTAGTTGTATTTATTCGAATCCAAAAACAAGCCATCTTTCTAAGTTCAACTTGCTTTTGAGCATCCACAATGGATCATCAATCTAATGATTCAAGTATTTCACATTCGGAAGTAAAACACAATAATAACTGGAAACCTAACTTAGATTTTATTGAAGACTTTCTAGCCCTTAATTTCTTCGTGATTTTGACATTTCTTTAAGAACCATCACTTACTTGCACTTCCATCGACACACACCCATTGACCAACAAAAAGCATCCCACAATTTAAGTCGGGGTTGATTGCCAAAAACGAATTTAAACTCAAATTGAACCCCAGACTAATGATGGTGCAATCATCACCAGCTTCCACACTATAAATGGAATTGCACACAACGTCATTCGCCTTAAAGCGACCATCTGTATCTAGGTTCATAATTCCATTATAACATAAAAAGTTAGTTTCTAATATTATAAACAACTAAAAGGCTTAACAAACAAAAGGAATTTGAATGACTTACTGATTGAGGTTACTCTACTTTCTGTGACTACAACAAGCAATAGGAAAAGTGTGAGAATCATGGAAATTGTCACAAACATGGAAACATTCTTGGCCATTAATAATCTTAGTTTTTTATGATTTTTCTTCGAGTCAAAAGATGATATATTGAGATATAAACTTGAAATATTTTGGTTCTTAAATTTCGCTTTTATAGTGAAACATCAGGATAAGTTATTGTAATATCTCTTTAGATGAGCTAAGCCTTACATTGTAATATGAGAATTTATCGTTGGCAATTGTTTTTGTTATTCTTGTTTCTACTAACTTTACATTGATTCTAAGATTCTTAGCTTGTAAGGGATTTCGGCTGATGATTTATTTTTGAACGGCAATTCTACTACTACTCCTTGTCAATGGGGTTTGTGACTTATAGATCTACCTGGGTTCGACTTTCACTTATCACTTTGTGGTATGGTTTAATAAGGAGTTTCTCGAAAATCCTGGGTTACAAATCAAATATTTGTGTAATGTAGGTGTAGGAGTAAGATAATATGTCGTTAAAAAAAAATCTACTAATCCTCCTACAAAAAATAATCCTAATTTTACTCATTCAAGGATTGAACCTCGAATCTGATGGATTAATCCATCATAAACTAACTCATAGACATCTAACCTATGAAATATCACTTGTGAGTGGCCTCTTTTATTGCTTAAAGAAACATCAAATATTCTTTTTAGTTGAAAGTGAATGCTAACTTAAACACATCTTTCAATTTACTCATTATATTTATAGTTAACTTATACAATCATGTTTTTCTCTGTTTTGCCGTTAAAAAATTAAATGAAAAAAAAAAAACAACTTAAACAATCATGTAGTTCACAGTCTCCTACCTTGTAATAAAGGCTGACGTACTCGAGAATAATTAAAAAGGCGAAAACAAACTCGAGAATAATTAAAAAGGCGAGTACGTTTATTGAATTTTCACTTAGTACATTGCACGTTCTAAATATTCAAGAATCGGTGGGGTGTTTCTATAGATTTTACCTTGCTTAAGTTTGAATACATGAAGATAATGTTCAAATAAGTTAATACAAAACTCTATTGTTCATACTTGCGCTATTAGAAACCATGTGTTCATATCCATTCATGAGTATATACGAAGCCAAGTTCAAGCTTCCTGAAAAGGCAAAAGTGTATATCCATTTGGGTGATTTTTTAATCTTACACCTGCATTTGCAATCTTTCAAAAGAATGATCAAGAAGATATAGTTCAACCTTTGATGTTAACTTGCATGTTTGAACACATACATGTGATTAATTATGTATGACATGTGTTCCAACAACTACTTGTGGGAGTTACACATTATATTATGCTTTTAACGCTAATTAAAAGGGAACTATAATCAGATATTTCATTGGACTTAATTTGATCCCATCCCTTGTGACTTCAATCAGATTTCTTAGGAATCATTTAACCAGTAAATCTACTAATGACTAGCTCAGTTGTAACAAAATATAGGTGATCACCCCATTATTAACTGATTGAGAGTTGACACAATGTCTAATTTATATGCTGATTGTGTTTTTGCCAAGAAAGTAAGACAATATAGATGCATCTGGTTGCGGTTTAACATTCCACGGAATTTGTCGAAGGAGATTCAGGTGCAAATTGCTTTTAACTCGATGGATAAAGAGGGCAAAAGACATGGTTAAAGCCATATGTTTCGTGTGGTGGTAGTCAATTTGGAAACACCTATTTTTTTACTCGAGGCGACCTAGTATTTATAAGGTGTCTCCTCCATTGTTTTATTATCTTTATTTTGGTTGTCGAAGCTTTGTAGCACTTTTATATATTCGTGGTTTACTTGGATTGATAGTCCTAGTCTTTAATTGTAATCTTTCGGCATCTTGCCGAAGGTTTCTTTATTGTTAATAAAATATTGATTGTTAAAAAAACATATTCACCAGTCCAATCTTTCATGACTTACCAATGTAATAAAAAATGTACATAATTAATAATGTATCCACACTATCACAATGGGCAAAAACAATGGTATTATATTGACAATAATGTTAAATTTAGTAGGACATCTTTAAAAAGAAAATCAAAGGCAGAAAATGATGTGCTATATTATTAGTAGATAACTAAGACTCTAAGATTCGAGTACCAAAAATACTAAGTAAATATGCAGTTATATTAATGATGAGAAAAAAAGGTTTGAATACAATACACGGATCTAAAAGTTGAAGAATCACATTGTGAGAGAAAAGGATTCAAGTATTAAACGATCTACATTGTGATAGATTTTCGTGGATATAAAATGGGTGAATTTCTTGAAGTAAAACTTTTTTTCTTTTCTTGTTGTGTTGCCATGTCTTGATATAAAGGAAGAAAAGATACTTGTTAAATAAGATCTAGTATAACTGACGGGTATAATGAAGTTATAACCCATACTGATTAATTTGATCCCTCATCTTCATGGAAAATACACTTAAACCCTTCAATTTGATTATATCAATGAACGAAACTGCTCAGTGCTTCTTTCCGCAGGTTTTAAGCCCTAATACCGTGTATGGAGGAGGTTAAGATGTAGGAAGATCTTACCTCTACTTAAGTAGAGAAGCTGCTTCCATTTTCTACTTAAATGGTAGAAAAGGCTCTCCAATCTTTACAAGGGATGAAGATTGAACTCATGACCTCTGCCTTTAGGAGTCAGGTTGTTTACCACTGATCCAACCATGCTGCTTTTTCAACTTGATTATATCAATAAAATATATTATCTTAAGGAATCGAGCTTGAAGGAACATGATCACCTTCTCAACAATCTTAGCCATTCCACTTCTATAAGACAAAAATAAATTACAAAAAGTTTCGATGTCATTGCTTAATCTTTGATCCAAGATAATGCATTCACAGCAAGTGTAAAAAAGCCAAGTACTTGTGGATGTATCATCTTCTTGACCAATAATCCAACTTGTCTCGGTACAACCTTATATTGCCATTGTAGACTAAACCATAATCCAGGATCTTCTTCAAGTATTTGAGTATTTAGTTCACATAATAACACTCACTAAACTATCAATCCTTGGCACAATCATTTTGGATATGTACTTCATGGGTATTAGCAATCAATTGAGAAACAAGAGAAACATAAATATCTTCAAAAGTAAAGTTGTTTAATTGTATATATTCGAATCCTAAAACAAGCCATCTTTATTAAGTTCAACGAGCTTTTGAGCACCCACAATGGATCATTAATCTAGTGATTCAAGTTTTTCACATTCTGAAATACAACACAATAATAACTAGAAAAGTAAGCTTGATACATCACTTAGTTACACTTCCATCCACACACACCCATTCACCAACAAAAATCGTATCACAGTTGATGTTGGGGTTGATTATCAAAAAAAATACTAAACTCAAGTTAAACTCGTCGCTAATGAGGGTGCAATCATCACCATCTTGCACACTATAAACTGCATTGCACACAAGTCCATTCGCCTTAAAGAATCCATCTGTACGTAGTTCCATAATTCCATTATAACATAAAAAGTCAATCTCGAATGTTATGAACAATTAAAAGGCTTAAAAAGTAACGAATTTGAATGACTTACTTTTTGGGGTCACTCTGCTTTCTGTGACTATAACAAGCAGCAAGAAAAGTGAGAGAATCATGGAAATTGTCACGAACATTGAAGCGTTCTTGGCCATTATCTTAAGTTTCTCTGTTTCTCCTTACTAGAAAGATTATATATATTGAGATACAAACTTGAAATATTTTGGTTTCGAACTTTTACATTTATAATGAGACATATATCAGCATAAATTATGGTAGTATTTCTTTAGATGAGCCAAGGTTTAGGTAAGCTAAGAATTTACAGCCGACCATTGATTTTGTTATTCTTGTTTTTTCTATCTTAACATTGATTCTTAGCTTGTAACGGAGTTCGGCTTATGATTTAGTTTTGAAGGAAATTCTACTAGATACTACTTCTACTACAACTAATCATAAATTCACCAATGCCAAGGATTGAATCAGTCTGGACTTCTCCACGAGAGGACTAATGCTGAGTCTATTGAAATTTCACTTGGTACATTAAACGTTCCAAATATTCGAGAATCAAGATGTCTCTATAGATTGAATCCTTGCTTCTCTTTCAATACATGAAGATAACGTTCACATAAGTTACTACAAAACTCTATTGTTCTAGGCTATTATAAACCATGTGTCAATCTCTATTCATGAGTATATATAGGAAGCCAAGTCCAAGCTTCTTGTAGCGACAAAACTTCATACTCAATTAAGTGATTTTTTTAATCTTGTACTCACATTTGCATTTTTAAAAAAAGAACCATTGTGAAGATATACTTCAACCTTTAGCTAATTAACTTGCATATTCAAACACATACTTTGAGTTGGCGTGATGTAAAACATGTGTTACATTGAATTACGCTCCTAGTGTTAACTAAGGATTTGGACTTTAATCCCCATCCCTTATGACCTCAATCGGATTTCTTATGATTCCTTTTACTAAAAAATTCACTAATCACTTATTTAATTGTGAGAAACTGTTGGTGATCACTCCATTATTAACTGACTGAATATTCATGAGTCTAATCTTTGATAACTAATTATCAATGTAATCCAAATTGTATATGCCGGATAACGTATCTACACTATCACAATGTGTAAAATCAATGGCATTACATTCATCAATAAGGTTAAATTTGTCAGGACATCTTAGCCGTTCCATTTCTATAAGACAAGAAGAAATTGCAACAAGTAACAATGTCAATACGTCAACATTTAATCTTTGATTCAAGATAGTTCATCCACATCAAGTGTAAAAACCAATAGGATGCATAATGCTTAAGGATTGCCAATAATGTGGACTAAACTATTGAAATATACCTTTAGATATGAGCCAAAAGTTTACATTGTGACCTGAGAATTTATGTAGAGGCGACCATTGTTTTTGTTATTAGTTCATGTTTTTCGTTTCTTTACATTGATTCTTAGCTCAAGAAGTTCGGCAAACGAATTTTTAGTCCATCATAAATATGAGAAAAGACTATGTATATTCGATTACCCAAAAAAGTTTGTTGGGTTTTAAGGTCAACAACTCATGAAAATAACAATAAAATATCACTTGGGATTGTGTTTTTTTTTATTATTATTATATTAAAACTAATTACTGAAATTTGTAAAGAAAACTTGCATGTAAAGGTTATATATAAAATGATTCAACATTTATACAAATAAAAAAAATTGAATAGGATGATGATTACATCATTTTAAATCAAATATGTTTTAAGGTTTACAATCATATGAAACATTTCTTGTGGTGTAAAACTAAAAAATGGTGGTGTACGGATTACCACTAAATGAATAACTTTTTTTAAAAAAATGATCTATTTTCCTGTATAAAACAAACTATTCTTCCTCAATTTTAAACTTTTTACCTTTAAAATACTCAATGTACCCTTACCTTTCTACATATTTTCTATCCATACATTACATCTACCTAATATACCCCTAAAATATTTTCTAACCCTATTTATCCAAATTACCTCTCTTCTTTATTTACTAGTTTAAATATTTCACCGAATATACCTACAAAATACCCTTAATGAAATTAGTTACAATATGCATTTCTTAACCTTTAAAATAACAAAACTACCTCTGTTAAATAAATTAATTTTATATTAATAACGGCACCATTATTGCCACCACCAGTCTTCGCCCCGTCGCCACATTTCTCGTGTGTATATATATATATATATATTTATGTTGAATGTTATTGACTCTTTATATAAACAACCCTAACTTAAAAGAAAACTCAATCTGAAAAAACTTATGCTTTTTGGGAGCACTTTGCTCACTAGGACCTGTAAGTCTTTAAGTTGGTCAAAATATCAAATCCATATGTTGATGGTTGGTGAACAACCTTTTTTTTTAACGGCATATTTCTATTCTTACTCTAGCTTACATTATAATTTAAAAGATGTATTTTAAAGCATGATATCAATTTTTTGGAAAATAAAATGTTGGATCTTTAATATATAATTAAGTAAAAGCAAATTCGTTCTATTTTATTTAAGGAGAATTTTATATATGTCTCATTTTAAAGACATAATTACATATATGTCTAAAGTATGCTTTAAAAGCATTGTAATTATGCATTAAAAACTTGCATCTAAGACATATATGTAATTATGTCTTTAAAATAAGATATATATAAAATTTTCTTTTTTTTTTAAATTAACTATCCAACATTAAACATCTACATATATGTTTTGGGAGTAGGTTAAAGTGTGACATAAAAAAAAATACGACAGAGCATAGAGATACATGTAAATAAAAATAATGATTTTTTTAAATTACAGCAGTAAAAATGTTTACTTTTTGTATCAGAAACTAATCCTCTGAAATTTTATTATACGAGTGCAAATCTTTTATACGCGTTAGCAAGACACTAAAAATTTTCAATATTAGTGAGATTATCTTAAACTGTAATAATTATCATCGGAATTTAAGGTAGGTAAAATTTGAGGATTTTTCACTTTCGTTCAACCATTAGTTGCTACGGGATCACCAGTATGGCAGTATAGCTACATTCACCGCCATCTTAATTAATTTCTTTTTGGCTATCTTCTTTTTTTTTTTTTTTTTTCTAAGGGTAGAATAATGCTTTATTTTTAACGTTAGTTTTTAATATTTTGTTATCAATGATCAACTTGCAAATGATAAATAGCTTGTAGGGAGTTATGAGTATATAAAAAAAAAAGTTGGTTTGTGGGATTGTTTTTTTTTTTTTATTTTAGGAAAAACAAATTTTTTTTTCTTATTAGAATAGGGGGAGATTTTAAAGAGAACCGTGACGTTTGGTATGGTCTATTAGGATGTAAGTAATGAGATTGATTATAATTGGTGGTGTTTGGTTAATTATAACCTAATTAATCATTGGCCATTAATGGTTAATAAACCATTACTCACTAAATTGGGGGTATTGGGTTATAAGTAACTAGATTATACTCATGCGATGCATGATAATATACACATTATTTTAAATTGATTATAAATAAAATATTTTAAGTAATATTACTTGAAAGCAATAAATAACATATATACGTCAAGAGTATTAATTTATTTACGTTAATAATCTAAATATAATTTTTAATAACATAGTGATTTCCTTTATTTTAGAGTAATAAATGAGAGCAATATAGGATGTATAACAATTGAATAATGAATAATGATCTATGGACAAATCTTGGATGCGTTTATTTGTTATAAACCCGATAATATCGTCTTCTTAATCCTAAAAAACAACACAATTATTGAGATCTTGAGATAAAACATAGAGATTGATAATATAGTAAGCTTTGGTATTGACAACAAAAAATATTCATTAAATAAAAGTTATATAATAATAATAATAATAATAAATATATTTTGTAGAATATAAATTTCTCAATTTTGACCATACCTACACAATTGATAAATTTGCGTATAAAACTTCAAATTACAGGAAATACAACTTTCAAGTTTGTTAGTTTCTATTTTATAGCTATGACTTGTTAAATTATTATGGGTAATTTATTTTAAAAAATAATATTTAAGGGATAGAAACTAACAAACTTGAAAGTTGAGAATTGTATTCCCTGTAATATTTCACACAATGCAACGGCGGTGAGGATAGTGATGGCGGAGGTGGTGGTGGTGACGATGGTGGGGGCGTTAGTGGGGACGGAAATGGGGACAGTGATGGGGGCGAAGATGATAGTGAATGTAAAAGTAATTGATGTTAAATATTATATTGTATTATTTCATTAAGGTTATTATATGTATATCGGATAAAGATGTTTAAATTAGTAAATAAAGTAGAAGGGTATTTTCAGTTTTTGGAAGAAAAAAAGAAAAAAAAAAGGATAATTTATTTTATTAAATAGTACTGGTATAGATATAGATTTCATTGCATTTCCTTTCTTTTTTCTTTACCAGTCCTTACTTTGAAGTTTGAACCCATTTCTTACTTTGAACCAAGCAATTATCAATAAATCAAATATCCAGCCCAACTTAGGAATATCCGATATATCAAACTTTGGACCCAACTTACAAATATCAACCCAATTTTAAATAAAACTAGCCCAAACCTAACTTTCTCAAATCTCAAGATACAAAATTTCGAATATTAGCGCCAAAAATAAATCTCCATTTGTGCGTGTATGTGTTTTAGAGAGAGAAAGAAAAGATGAGAGAGGATCATCACGAAATTCAAACATTAAAGAAGGATCAATATCCAGTTTCTTCTAATCGCAAGTCTAAACATAGTAATTCTTCCAAAAAGCACCAGCAAAAGGTAAATTAATCTCAAATAAGTCTATATATACAATTATTCGATATGATATTCGATGTTAGGTATATATATATACATACACATAAACACATATAATTATATGTATATATTCACCTTTATATGAAATGAAGATTTTATTGATTTGATGTAACATAGCAACTCAATATTTGTTTTCATTCCGATTAGGCGATTACTGATTAACGATATTGTGAATTTATATATATATATATATTGTGTGTGTGTATATATATATAGCTGTGTATCAGAGAAATATGTTATAATTAAAGGATTTGATATAACAGAGCGTAAACAAGAGTTTGAATTATGTTATAACTCCGATAGCTGAAAACGACATCGTATTGGATTTATTGGACAAGGAATCAACCGATCATATCTCGTCAGTTTCAAAAACAGTTGATACCGATCTGTCAATAGTTGATGTACGTTCAGTCCCTAGAATATGTGCTTATTTGATTTGAATCTCTTCGTGTTCGTTATTTGATTATTTTTATGATGCGTATGCAGATCTGCAAAACTAGCTTAGATTTTGATCGCAGTCTAGTTTCTGAAGAATCGGTGAAAGTTGCTCCGGAATCTGATCCGTTTGTGTTCGAAGATGATCAACAATCTATGGAGGTATATATTTTCAATCCAGTTAACTGTTGTAATGATAGTTAAGTATTTTAGCTTATTCTATAATAAGCTAGAAAATAGCACATGTATGTTAACCTGAACATGACTGATTTGCACTTTCGTCGTGTTTTCTCTGATTAGAATTTTCACTCTGAAACAAAACCGGAAAGTTATTGTTTGGTGTTAGTACTGTTAATTTATCTTTATGCATATGATAAGCACCTGATTTAACACTTTCGAAATCCGATTCTTATGTGTTGGCAATTTGGCATACTGTATGGCAAGAGAAAGAATTTTAGAAAGTCGAAATAATACTAGTAATGAATATGATTCAAGTGTTTCACATTCTGAAATACGATACACTATTAATTGGAAAGCTAAGCTAGATATCGTTGAAGTCTTTCTAGCCCTTAATTTATTCGTG
This sequence comes from Erigeron canadensis, assembly GCF_010389155.1. Classification (NCBI taxonomy): domain Eukaryota; kingdom Viridiplantae; phylum Streptophyta; class Magnoliopsida; order Asterales; family Asteraceae; genus Erigeron; species Erigeron canadensis. Next base: position 18,338,423 of record NC_057764.1, read on the forward strand.
ATCTGGACATTTCTTCAAGATTGATTACTTACTTGCACTTCCATCCACACACACCCATTGACCAACAAAAATCTTCTCACAATTGATGTTGGGGTTAATTTCCAAAAATGATTGTAAACTCAATTGAAACCCCTGACTAATGGTGGTGCAATCATCGCCAACTTTTACACCGGTAACTTCATTACATACAAGTGATTTCGCCTTAAAGAACCCATCTGCATATGGGTTTATAATTTCATTATGTAAATTAGTATATGTATGTGTGTGTGTGTGTGTATAACTTAAAAGATTGTGTCAATGTCACGAGGACGATAAAAAGTGTCTCAGTTTTTATGGACCATTAAAAGGCTTAAAAAGAAAGGGATTTGAATAACTTACTGCTTGGGGTCACTCTGCTGTCTGCTAGTATAACAAGCAGCAGGAAAAGCGAGAGTATCATGGAAATTGTCACAAACATGGAAGTGTTCTTGGCCATTATCTTAAGTTTCACTGTTTTTTCTTGGACAAGAAAGATTATTATATATATTAATATATATTGAGATATATAACTTGATATATTTTGCTTCTCAACTTTCGTATTTATAGTAAACATCAGTATAAATTATTGAGTTATATCTTTAGATGAGCCAAACTTCACATTGTAACCTGAGAATTTACTGCCGGCCATTGTTTTCGCTATTCTTGTTTTTACTATCTTTACATTGTGTCTCAGCTCATTAAGAAATGCGGCTGATGAGTTTTTAATCTATCCTAAATGCATGGACATCTGACCAAATTTCACTTGTGAGTTGTGTCTTTTGTGCTTGGTCCATCAAATATTCTTTTCTATTAAAAAGTGAAAACTAAAAACTGAAAATTTGTTAAGGAAACTTGCATGTAAATAGAAATAACTGAATAACCTGTAATTCTTATAGAGATATTTTAAAGCATGAGCATTAAGGGATTAAATTGAGAGTATTTAAGAAATTTATGTAGCCATGTATGAAAAATGATAATGGTTGACATGTAAGATTTGAGCATATTTTCATGTTAATCTTCTAGTTAAGGAATATTTATAATCCCTTTAGAAATTTTGTTGGATTATAGCCTTTAGGATCAACCACTTCTTGCACCACACAAATCTTAATCGAAAAAACTGAGGATATGGGCAATTAAAGGATACAAGGATTTTACATGACTATGTCCAATTACGGTGATTAGTTTTAACCAAAACTTAACTAGAGAGATTTTTTGTATTAAATTCGTATCTTAGGATATTACAAGCAATAGGGGTTAATATATAGGTTCAAGGAAACTACATTCCAGAAAAGTTTAAATAAACCCCCTGAAAGTCCCACCTGACTCTAGTTCGCGATTCATGATCTTTTGGTTGAGTCACTTAGTCACATCTAAGAACAAATTCACCAGGAACTGCTACTGCCTCTTTCACAATCAGTGGTCTCCCCTTCATAATAGTGACCATGTTTAGCAATGTCGTGAACCATAATCAACTCTGTGACTCGAAGTTGCGTCTCATCTCTGACTCGAAGTTTAAATAAACCCCCTGACTTAGCATCTCTGACTTAATATCTGGTTCAATTAAGTGGTCTCCCCTTCAAAAGCACTTTGAATATTTGCCATGGTCGAGACTGAGAATGCATAGTTTGTAATTTATCTTGAAGGCTTTAGTCATAAACCCTGGTCTGCTGGTCGAGTAGACGGTATGAGATGGAATGTGATGTGTTTATGCTTTAAAACACTACTGATGTTCACAAGGGCAGAACAAGAAAGTCGAAGATGCAAATATAAGTACAATCATTTTCAGACTGGATTTTAATTGATAGATGAAGCTGCGGCCTCTAAGTATGTAGGATTGAAGTGAAACGAATTAGTGTTACTTTGGACCATCACATGGATGATTCATATAATGTGGACTTCTGGGCTTGCACTTACTATGAAAGTTAGTACAATGCAGAACTTGGTCAGATGGTTACCGCTGTATTTTTGTAAGAGTTAAGCAAAGCGGATCTGGAATGTTGGTGAGCTTGAGATAGTGGACATATTGTGATCCTTGCTAATTAGAATACAAAGAATGTGTGTACCAAAATGGTACATGGGACCATAGGTTCCCACCCATTTACCCGTTTTTTTTAGAATACAAAGAATGCGTAGAATGTACATTTGTGTCTAAGTGATGTATACTTTACTTTGGTATTTGGTTCAAGTCACAACTCAGCAAGGGCTGTGATCTGTGATGCGTAATGGATATAGTATGAATTTGTAGTATGATGACTAATGTGTTTTATTACTTTTACAACTTGCAGATTAGTAACCAAATTGCTGTTAAAACATGCATTTACATATTTAGATTTAAAATCTGCATGCTTTCTTTGTACAACAGATTAGCAGTTTTTCCTTATTCACTATCTGATGCAAGTTAACACATATCTTTGAACATCCTTATTCACTGTCCTACGCAAGTTTAACACACATCTTTCAACATCCTTATTCACTGTCCTATGCAAGTTTAACACATATCTTTCAATATCTATGACTAGTCCTTATTCAAATTTACCTTTTATGGTTCCTTATTTATCTGGTATGAAGTCTTTTTACCGATTAGAAGTAGTTACATGTGTTGCTGTTAGTAGTCACTGGATCTTAAAGCATCTGAAGAATTCTGTAGTACGAGTTTCATTTGATGGACAACTCAATTTATTCCATTGGAGATAACTGCTTGTTGTATACTACTAATCCTTTATTTCATTGAGGTTTTAATTTGCTACTCGTATTAATTTGGATTTATTCTTTAATGTATCAAAGCTACGTTGTGTCTTTGAATCAATTCATTACGCCGTCAACTACTACGGCTGGTTCTGTAGAAGGCACTCCATTGTCAAGCATAACAACTATTAAAAAGACTCCACAGTCATCCCCAATAACTGATGAAGCTGATGTGGTTTTCGTTGATTCAAAAATTCATAATGGGACTACAACAGAAGAAACAAGTTCAAATAAGCTAGAATCTAAGCATCTAAGGCTATCTATGCTTCAGGTTTTGCATTCAGCTGAGATAGATCCACCATATAAGAAGCTTTTGGATATATTGGTTAAAACCGTATCTGAAGAGTTTTGTAGTTTGCATGAAGAGCACGACAAGGTGGTTAAACTGTTTCCTAAGAAAGTAACGATTTTGCTACAGTGCTTGGTGTTGGGAATGCTTGTTGTTTCTGCTGGTTTCTTCCTATTTTCGGATGGTCAAAGCTCGTATCATGGCCCTCCACCAACCTAAACGAGTGTCCACCGTAAGATTCTAATCATGCCTTTTGCTCTTTCTAATATGTTTCGTTAGCTGACTTTAATTCTTTCATAAAATCAGAAACTACCTACAATAAGGTGAAACTTTCGCCCAACACATATATGGTTCTGTGTCATTTGGTAATACATATATGTTTGATGTTTCGCCCAACATGCAAGATTCATCTATCTATTCTGGTAGGTGAATTTTGCGATTAAGGGTACCTTTGACATTTTGTGCTTCTCTGTTTTATAATCAGTGCTCACTAATAGATAAACCCGATAAAGAATTATACTGTATCTATTATGTGAACAAAGTAGACATGATGCTTGTTAAAAACTTGAAAAGACTTGTCTGAAGACCCATGACTTGTTTGGAAAACTGTGTTTGATGTTAAGATCTTGATTAGAATATGCAAGAATAGTAATTTGACATGGCGAGAAGGTTGGAGTTTTATGCTTTGATTGCAGCTCTTTTTGACCCAATCATGATAAACTATGACTATTAAACTTTACGGAAACAAAAGAAATTTTACAAATTGGTATGATACTTGTTCATGACTCCATGGTTATTGGTGTAGGAAAATAGCATTTTATTGGAGGTTCCTAGAGAAAGGATGTGGAGAAGGTCATGAAGATATATTGGTTAGACCACTTACATGAATTAAGAACTCACTCTACGGTAATCTGAACATGGAAAGCATGTCTTGTTTACCTCAGTTATAGTATTTTCCATACATGGTCAAAATAAGGGTTTAATGAAGTATTATCAGTTGCATTGCTTTTTAATGAATCTAATTAGCTAACCTAAGTTTCAATATTGCTATATGGAGCATTTGTGGACATAAATCGCCAGCAATAAGAAATATTACTGAGAACCTTGGCAATTTGAATTATAAGGTCAAGTTTGTGATATTAGTTTGTTGTTAGATTCTGGCAGCTACTGCTTGACTAGAACCGAGTCAACGATGGTGTTATTTTCAGTATGTTTCTTGTGTCTCAGCATATCATCATGTAATTGATACGATGTCTTGCATTCGGGTTGTACAAACGTATGTCAAACGATAAAACCGAGAACATATATTTATAGTTTACGAAAAGAGTACCAAGTTGTTATTATCATTACATCATTTAACGTGCTGTAAAATCTGAACGCACGGGTTCCTGCTGCTAAAACTGCCACGAACCACTAAATGGAATGTTGCGGAGATGTTGTATTGATATCGGCATGGTCTATGTCTAGGGAACATCCCACTCGTGGCAAAACCAACAAAAGAAATTTCCTTGTAGACACGAGTAAATGAATCATATGATATAACATACAACTCAATAAGAAAATCCAAAAAAGCTTGACAAGAAGGAAAAAAAATTAAGCCTATGCTCATTAAGTGAATAGTATATTAATTTAATATTGTACGACTTAATTGGTCACCATATTCACTTATTCACTGAGTAGTGTAAGCAGACATGTCATATTTGAATTTGTTTGTGGGATTGTGGCATAAAGAACAACGCCTAAAATACTGCAACACCTTATAATTATTCAGATCTACGTGTATACAATAGTTGTATGATATCAAAAGATATGGGTAATGCATGCTTAAAAAGAAACTTCAAAATAAAAATACTTCAGCTCAAGAATCTCATTCTATAACAGAACTAACATAACAACAGTGAAAATTTTCTATACATCAGTTATTTGTTCAATGATGGCATCATACAATGACAACAGGTTAACAGACCAAATTTATAACAAGGCCAATCACAAAAGACTTAAAAAACTTAAATAGCATGGAATGATATATACGTGCTCCAAGATATACCACTATGCAATTGAATACTTCTACCAACAACCAAAATATCTGAGAGGTAAATATTATTTCCAATCTTTGAACATTAGCTCATTGATCTGGTCGATTCCAATATCAGAGTAAGGTTCAATGGGTCTGTCATCTTCGTCTAATGCGGCATCAAAGCACACAGGATCTTTGCTGTTTTCATCTGCAAAAAATATACATAAGATACTACACTTGCAGAACATTCTCGAATAGATCCCTCGACGCATTTGTGACGGATCCACAACTCTTAATTTAGTACTTTAAGCAGTAAGCAATCTTACACACTGGCATTATAGAAAAACCAACTCACCATATATCGAGTTCAGGGATGTTGGGGGTGGAGTTGCCATAAAGTTGAGGCCAATGTAGAATAGAAAGGTAGTTGCAGCTGTCACAATGGCGTAAGCTGGAAGCGCCAGTGCCCAATACCTGAAAGATGACACCCAAATACTTTATTCAATAACAAATTAACAAGGGCCGCAAATGTAGGTTATCTGATGGTATCAAAACGATCCGGGTGAGTACCTCAAATTAGGTTTGGGTCAGATCAGGTTCTCAGGTAAGTTTGTATAAGTTGGGTTGACCAATAAAACTTTTTGTCCAAAACTTTCATTTTATTACAGATCAGTTGTGTGTACAACACAAGTCTACAAGAAATATATTATCTGAAGGATAATCTAAGCTTTTCAACCCATTTGATCCAATTCAGTTTAAACTATTATCTAGAATTTACACGTTTTAGCTGTTAAAGGTAATACATGACCGAAACAACCCATGCACAGGTAACGAGAAAAATTGCCACCTCTAACATCTTTCTTCTAGGTCTTCAAATGATATTATCTCACTTTTGCATACAGAATGAAAACCTAAATGAGAATTGTAGATCAAGGTTTACAAAGCAAATGAAAAGCAAGGACTAAAAGGGCCGTGCATACGTACTTGCTAGGATAGTAGAAGATCCCAATAGAATGCAACCAAGGATCAGGAACGTATGCCCATATCATGAAAATAACTGTCGGGACAACAAAATAAATTAATATTGGAATCCTCTAAACACACAAAAATTTCACTGCAGACAGTTGCACAAGATAAAATTTTTTGAACCAATAGGAAGTCAAGGTAAAAACGCACATAAATCTACACAAGCAGATAGTCCTTTATTTACCCTAAAGTCATGAAGACACCAACATTTCCTTCTTGACTAATACCTTTTTTGCATTGTCATTGTTTCTTAATGCTACTGACTGTGGTCCACAACAGTCCTTTAGTTTGTCATTGTTGGAGGATGCTTACAACATTCAACACATAGTCAAATCAATTGTATATAACTGGGTTCAGCATAACGGGTAACCATTTTGATGTGATATATCAATATTGTCACTCACTCACTCTGCCAAATGCTTTTAGGCAGTCATTGTGGATGTGAACACTTTCATAACAAATTTACATGTTAAACTCAATGATTAAAATTCAACATTTTCATAAAGTACAATGACCTTATACGAGATTTTCTTTTTTTTTGTTGATTCATTACATAAAGTTTTCATCTTTTTTGCAGGTTTAGATTTTGCTAGTCAATTTCGGTTAGAGTAGCATTATTTACGATGGTACGATTCTTCTTTTTGTGCGAAAACGTTTATAATGTACTTATCTTATTATCATATATAAAGACCAAAGTATACTAATGAAAGAAAAACGTTTCGCTGAAGTCGTATATGCTAGTAAATACTCTATTAATGGTTCATGTCTTAAAGATGATTGGGTCTCTGATTACATCTTCAATGTATTTAGTGATGTGACCTTTAGCACCGTATCCAGTGAATTTATATAGTGTATCCGAGATACTATAGTCGCTTTATGTTCAAGTTTTTAAAAGTTGAAAGGTGATTACTTTATTAGTTTTTTTTACGTGTTTCTCTAATTCTCTTGTCTATTTGTTTTTTTCCGTCAGGCAGGAAGGAAACAGTTTTGGATTGTTATCTTCTTAACCTGAACATGTATCTTCTCCATTTACGTTTGTTCATACGTACATATATAACACATATAATTCAAATAGCAACAAAACTCAAATATTTCGATAGCAACAAGTATAAGTATATAGATATATATATGTATTTAAATTACTGAGTTATAATATTTCAAAGGAGATTGGGTCAATGAGCTATAATATTTTTGCTAAGAAAACACTTTAGGTGACTTTCAATCATTTTGGCTTGTTATCTTCTTAGCTATTTATGTCTCACTTTAACTTGATATAAGCAAGAAGATTTTTAAACAAGTGTAAAAGACGGAGAATACCTGTAGCAACAACTGTTGAAATGGCTCCTACAAATCCATAAACTTCATAAGGGTTAGGGCCATGCTCTCCCGAAACACCGACACCAGAAGCCTTGTTGTCCGCTTCAAATACAGAGAAAGTTGCTCCCCTGTTTCTAGAATAACTAAGGGTCCTTCTAGGGCTATTGAAAGAACGCTGATCTTCCATCACCTTTAGTATCCAGCAATTACATCTAGTGTCACAAGATGAAATATTCATCACTCCAAGCAAAATGTCTAAACTTTTTTACAATCTAGTACAGCATATGAAAAGATCAACATGAGGACCTACACACCCATATTTTGGTTACTTACTGTTAAATTCTAGCGTTTTGGTAATTCATATGAGGATTCACATCTGCTATATTTGTCAGGTTCCTAATTAACACTCGAGATAATCAACTAAAAAAGATATTAGGAAGTTAAAATATGACGGTTTATAATTACATATACAAAATTCTGAACAAAAAGAACATAACCATTAGGATGGATAGATTGGACCTACTATATATCAAAGTGGAACAAAAAAGTACAGAATACAAAAATTCAATCACCGGTATTAATAACATATTGCAAGGCATTCCTCTGGGCAGCACACAATCATACAACTGCCTATAACTCACAATAAATACATAATCCTAACAAGCTATGTATCAAGGGTTCATTGATCTAATACGACTAATTACAGCCAGAGGTTACAGAAATACGTAGAATAACTCAAATCAATACAGGACAACCAACCCGAGGGTTAAGGTTTACCGACATCACCTATCAAAAGCTCATAGAAAAGGTTTGTATTCTATAAATGACCAATGGGTGAGAGAATATTTAAAGACTGGTACATGTCTTGTAGAGCACAAAGAAAGTAGTCAATGTCCCCATGGATAAAGATCTTCAGCTTGTCATAAGATAATCATGGAAGGCTGTTTGAACTAATGAATTGTTAAAGGATCAATCAAACTTGGGAATTGGCTCACATGGTTTTTCGTAGATACTTTATGCTCCTAATAATCTCGTAGGAATTAACTAGATTAAGACTTTCTAAATTCTAGATAAGACTCTCCTAGAGATGCCAGCTATTGTATACATTGCCAATTCACCAACTCATTATATTTATTGTATTCCATTGTCAGTGAAACTTAACGACCACCATGTTTATACCATGTTTATACTGCAAGACCATAAATTATTCACATAACATATGCCGATATAATTCAATATCTATGACTAGTCCTTATTCAAATTTACCTTTTATGGTGTTTTATCTAACCTAATCACATTTTCCATTATGTGATTACACTACAACGTATCATAAGTGTGATTCCAGTACTGTTACACCAGTAAAACTCAAACACTTCTACTTTTAAATGTATACATTATTCCGTTGAAAAAACAAATCCACATTGTTTGTCAAAAAGAAAAAACAAAGCATTACAATAGTCCAATTTGAGCATAAGTATAAGTGTATCGACTTATTCAAAATACTGTAAATACCACACCATTGTGTATCAGTTATGGTTCAAATATATTTACAAATCGACTAGTAGTACTAACTTAACCTTACTGTAATAAGTCCAACCACAGTTGTCAACAGGTTATAAACAAGCCCTTTACAAAATAACAAAATATAACAAAAAAAAAAACATCGATTCAACCATTACAGAATTTCAAGATACAGTTACTTCCTAAAAATTCCCAAATTTAAATTTACTGCTTGGCCTCTAATTAATACTGAAACTTTTATTGCTAAATAAACAATTTCATGAATTATATACCTTTACATATTCACATAAAAAAAAAATGTTTTCTAAGGTAATTACATAATACAGAGATACAATCTTGAATACAAGTGTTTGAGTGTTTCTACAATATATATATATATATATAATATATATATATATAATGAAAACATATAACAATACACAAAATGAACAGTTCAAAAACCAGTATCAACACATATATACTAAAAATATAATCTAAACATTAAATAAAAAATTAAGTGATTTTGACGGTTAAAAAAAATGATAAGAAAAAGGATTACTATGGCTGCTGTAGAGGAAAGATGAGATACACAGCTGCTCAAGTGATATTAGAATTTACAACTGCTCCTAGCTAGGGTTTTATCTTTTATGGCTTGTAATTTGGTTAAAGCGTTCCTTGAGCCCAAGTCATACGGGCTAGCCCATTTATTTGTAATTGTAAATGGCCCTTTTTTACAAAGGCCAAAAAAGGGAACTTGAATAGTTGAATTTCTCTCGCTGTTAAATAAACATTCCATCTATTATTGGGATTTTGCATACAGACGATACTATAAAACGATCTATAATATTTGATTGAAAGGCTAATCTACTAATATATATATATATAACAAGGTCCAAAATTCAATTCTAAACAAATAAAAACCCTTAGATGACTTTTAACTTTTATTTAGAACCATTAGATCAAATATAATTATTTTATCTTTTTTAAAGACGGTATTAATACTTTCACTTTATATGATTATACAAATAACCCACTTTTAAATCATAATCCGTAAATAAATCTAATAGGCTATGTAAAGGCGTAGCAACTTTCCTTCCTTTATATGCATACCATAAATAAATAGTAATTTAAACCATTGAACAACCTCAAGAACTTAACATCAGCTTACGTACATCAAATACAATTGTCAAATTTTTTGCTTTTCATGGTTTTTAGCTCTTTTTCTTTATCTTTCTATTAACACTAAAATAGATCTTTGCTTCTTTGTAGATCTACAGTTTAATTGAAACTTAAAGTTCAATATTAAAATTCATATATAACAAAATCCAAAAATCATCTTTAAAATAATAAAGACTGTTGGATGATTTTTAATTGTTATATATAGCCACTGGATCACATTCTTTAATTTCTTAATTAGTTAAAGACAATATTAATACTCACGCGTTAGATTAATCAAAATATACCACTTTTAAGTTAAATATTTAATAACGAAAAGTGTAAATATGTGATTAAAAACAAAAAAAAATTTATAAATTATTAAAATAATAAAGACCGTTGGATGATTTTTAATTGTTATATATAGCCACTGGATCACATTCTTTAATTTCTTAATTAGTTAAAGACAATATTAATACTCACGCGTTAGATTAATCAAAATATACCACTTTTAAGTTAAATATTTAATAACGAAAAGTGTAAATATGTGATGAAAAACAAAAAAAAATTTTGTAAATTAGTTATGGTTTTATTTATGACCACTAGATTAAATTTTGTAAAGTCTTATTTGGTTAAAGACAATATTAATATTCACATTTAGATAATTAGTCAAACTATACTCATTCTAAATTATATATTAATGATGCAAAGTGTAAATATCTGATGAAAAACAAAAAAATGTTAATTAGTGGTGAAAAACAAAAACGTATAAGTTAATAAGAATTTATATAGAATTATAATATAATTAATAAAAAAGGTTTGTTTATTATATTTCTTTAATTTCTTAATTAGCTAAAAATAATATTAATTGAAGTTAGATTAATTGTCTTTTAGTATATAATATCTTTTAGACTCGTGTTTAATACACAGGGATTATAACATTATCAATATTAGATGTTAATTTATTATAGTTTAAAATTTAATATACTATTCTGAGTAATAAAATATTGATATATATATCAACACTTTGAGTTTATATTAAAATATTAATTTAAAAATATATTCATCGAGATTGTTTACTATAAAATGCTTAGCGATATTTAAATATTACAAAATATAATAGATCTATCAAAGTTGTAAGTTTTGAAATACTTAGCGATATTTGAACATTAAAAAATCATAATAAGTTACTATCATTTTAGTTGATTTATTGTTACACATGGTGTATTACAATCTTATATTACACTATTATAAATAATACTTTATATTTAGATGAAAGATATTTTAAATATTCTAATTAGATATGATAATGTTATATGTTTTACTTATAATGATTATATTTTTAGATGCTTTTTATTTTATATATAATGATAATTACTACAAAACACCTCAATAAAATTTAATAATACAATTACTTCTAAAATCTTAATATATATACATTAAGCTTTATTTATGTTTAATTAATTAATTTATATAAATATGATAGAACATACTATTAGATATATATTAGTTATTATTTTATTGAATAAATATTAGTTATTATTATTTATTTATTATATTATAATTATTAGATAAAAGGTATAAATTGTTAATGAAAAACAAAAAAATGTAAATTCAAGTCAAAATTGTAAAGAAAATCAACTTTAAAAAAATCAATAGTTGTGATTGGTCGATAAATTATTAGAGTAATTGTGCTTTAGTATAATAGAAGATTAAGATACTGCATATACGAAAAATGAGATTAGTTTTAATTCGTATTAATCCAAATAACCTCTTTAACTTTTAACTATATATTGTTATTAGAAAGACATTATACAATAAAATATTAATTATTTTTAAATTGGATTAAAGTGTAAATTGGTGATAGAAACTAAAAAGTGTAAATTAATTATTTTTAAATTGGGTTGAAGTGTAAATTGATGATGGAAAAACAAAAAGTGTAAATTACTAATTTTTAAATTGAATGAAAGTGTAAATTGGTGATAAAAAACCAAAAAGTATAAATTAATTTTGACATGTGTTGATTTAATTAAATTTGAAAAATTAAGAGCTATAATTGGTCAATTAAAGTTAAGTCAGTTGCATTTTAATATATATTAAGATTATGACTAGATTTATTAAATATGAAAATTTAAAATTAAAAACAATCAAATTAAAGAATAAAATTTAAAAACATTAAATGCATATAATGGGCTTTATCTTTTTGTAATATCTTTTTGTAGGCAATATTTGTTTGTATTTTTTCATTTGACCTTTGTTGATTATCATCATCACATGATACTTAAAACTGGATGTTGTAACTACATCAACTTTTGACTAAAAAAAATAGTTCATAACGTTTACATGAGCTCTATACCTTCTATTTCTTATTCATAATAATGTATCACATTTGCTGAGGAAAAAAAATGAATTCTATATATAGTTACGTTGTATGTACTATATTTTATTAGATATAAAAAAAAAGGTAATGGGGGAACCCCAATGTCGGTAGCACAATTAGATACCCATTGACCTACACTGTATGAGTCATATGTTGCCGGTAAAATACCTCTATCCTAATTCCACATGATCTGGGTATCCCGAAAGATTGAACCCGCGTATTTAAACTCCACATATAGGATAAAGATAAAAATGTATTTACTCAAGTATTACGCGGGACAATAATTTAGTTAGTATATTGTGAGATGCTAGTTTTTTACGTATTTTTAATGTGTTACATTAATTTGTGCTAGATTTATCATATTAGCTATTTATGTATCTTTTATACTTGTGTTGCATTATATTAATTATTTTTTTTTATAGATATTTACAAAGTTATGTTGATATTTAAATTATAAAAAGATGTTTAAACTAGTTGTGGTTATCTTTTGATATATATAATTTATATAATTTTAAATCTCATAGCATTTGTAAATGATATAAAAAGAAAATAAACACTTTTGTATGTAAAGAGACAATGAAAAATTATGAGTTAGGAGACAATGAAAAATTATGAGATTTGATTATTCACTCTTCGAATAAAAGGTTACATTTTGACTTAAGTATACCACATACCAAGATCAATCATAGATGATAGATGAAAAACACGACACCGTTCAATCATAAATTTATGATTTGAGACCAACAATAAAATATAATATATACAGTTCAGATTCTTAAATAATTTTCTTTGTAATAATACTAAATATAGAGCATTATTAAAGTAAGATCCAAGAGTCATAATTCGCATATGCATCCAAAAACCGCTGGAAAGATCTAGATCTTGTCATCATATACTACTAACCTTGATTATTTAGTTTAGTAGTAGTAAAAGAGTTTATTAGAGCTTAACTAAGTTAACAAGTTATGTATATAATTAACTGCATTTTAATATCATGATAATACCAACTTTCCATGAAGCCTGTTTATAAATCTTTGAGAATGTTCACGTATCGTGTTAAACTGTTAATGAATGAATAAAAAAAATAAGTAACTCCCAATGCCGTCTTCCACGGAATTTAGGTCCCAATACCATTTTCGACGGTGTATGAGGGAGGTTGATATGTAAACAGTCCCAATACCGTTTTGATCGCAGTCTAGTTTCTGAAGAATCGGTGAAAGTTTGCTCCGGAATCTGATCCGTTTGTGTTCGAAGATGATCAACAATCTATGAAGGTATATATTTTCAATCCAGTTAACTGTTGTAATGATAGTTAAGTATTTTAACTTATTCTATAATAAGCTAGAAAATAGCACATGTATGTTAACCTGAACATGACTGATTTGCACTTTCGTCGTGTTTCAAAAATGTTTAACCTTTTTTTACTACGAGAGTAAGTACTCGCGCGTTGCGGCGGTGAGATGGTGAAGGTGATAGCTGGGTCAGAGAGGGTGATAGTCAAATGCTTACGGCCTTCGCCATTTGCCCTCGGATTTAAAAATTCGTCGAAAGTATATCGAATGACATCTCTAATGAAAGAGCATGAAATTTTATGAACACCAATACAATTTTTATAATTTATCGACGTATGATTTTTGAGATAAAAGATTTTGAATGAATTGGAAGAATAAATGATTTATGGAGGAGAGAGAAAAAAGATGATTGGTTGAGATTTGAGGAGAGAGAAAGGGTATTATGGTTATTTTAGATAAATATAGAATAAATGAGAGGGGTATTTTGGGGATGTACTTAAAATCAATATTAAAAATTTCAACTCAACGTTGAAAATCTTGAAGGAATCTGCTTTATAATATAGTATTGATAAATTTATTTAACTTTTTTTAAAGTATTTTATTTTTATTTTCTTTTAAAATCATTTTATACGAAAAGATTTAATCTATTACAATTATATAGTAAGGATTTCATTTTAAACTGTACAGATTTCAATTTCACACAGAAGTTTTAATATTCTTTTTTTCACATGGGCATACCACGTTCATTTATTTTTACCATTTGTTTTTTTTTAACCACCAGATGAATACTACATATTCCCCTTAAAAAATTTATGTCTTTTAACTCCCGGCTCATGAACCCATAATTATTTGTAAAACATAAACTCATCGTATAATATTAAATATATTTTTATTGTCATTTTTTTCTATTATTGTTTTTAATATTATACCAATCTTTAAAGAACGTCGTTATCGGTATTAATATAGTTATCGTTAATGGGCTTTGTTATTCCATATTCAAACTTTTGGGCTTCTTATTTATATTTAATTTTGGGCCTTGTGCTGACATTTTAGTATGTCAGGTTAATTCAAAACTTTGGATTTATATGTAAAAAATGTCATATTTATATGTTCGTAACACATTTTGCTATTTTTTTAAGAGCGTCGTCTCGGTATTAATATAAGTATTTATAGACGTATTTCGTTATTTCGCCTAATATCAGTATCTTAATAAATTTAAGTAATTTTTTTTTAAAACATCCACATACGTAATGTCTTCCGGGCCAACGCCCGAGAGTATTGGGATTTGTGCAAAGAATAGTAACTTTTTCTTTTATTTTTTTGTAGGCCCCACATGTCCATTATTTTCTAATTATTACTTTTAAATTACATTTTTTACATGCTTTACTTTTTTTTCATTATACATTTATTATCTTTGTAAATTTTTTTAATTTTATTTTTTTAAAATATATTTACACCAAAAACTTTGATCTCTTACATTTTGTACTAAGGATTTCATTTTAAATTGTAGGCATCCATTAAACCCCTTTTTATTTCCACACAAACTTTTTAAGGGAACATGTAATACTTTGGTTAGAAAATGGTAGAAAGAAATTAATATATCAAAGTCATCTTTTTTCTATTATTATTTGTATTATGATCGCAACACATTTTGTCATTCTTATAAGAGCGTCGTTTATGTATTATATTTTGTCATTTCTCCTAATACCATTTTCTTAATAAATTTAGATAATTTTTCTTAAAAAGAAAGACATCCACAAACGTCATGTCTCCCGGGGCAACGCCCGGATGACATTTCTCGTTAATAACATAGGTAATTTGGTCAAACATAACCATAGATGGAAATAATATGTGGTTTGATGATATTTGGACTAGTTACATATGGTTAAGCAGGTGAAAGATGGTATGGTTGGGCCAATTTTGAGGGTGTAAAGTGAATCTGCCAGGGGTATGGGGAGATTTAAATGATGTGAGCCCAAGGAAATATGGGTTACAGAAGTTTGATATTGATTGAGCATTTGAGCTTAATTATATATATTATTGACTGGGCCTTTATACTATTTTTTTGTGCAATGATACATATTATATGATGTAAATGACTTTGTTTTGACAAATGACATATGGTTTTAGTGGGAAGTGGGTAATTACCATAATCGATCACATTCCACTTTAGATTTTTTTTCTATTCTCCATTTCAATGTTTCATAAGTTGAACTACTTAGAGGTGTTTGGTATTGCGATTACAAAACAGAATCTGTGTTTTCAAAATAGATTATGCGTTTTCAAAACTGCATTTTGAAAAAGCATGTAGGTGTATGTTTCTTCAAAACTGCGTTTTCATAGCCGATAATTAAGTTTTCATACAAACACTTTTCTAGATTATTTACAATTTACAAACGCAATAATTAAATAATCACTTTATAACTCAATCCCAAACACCCTTTTAGTAACCGTTGACTTTTTCACTTTACCTTAATAATTATTTTTCCCTTCATGTAATCATCTTTCTTTATCTTGAAAACAAAATTCAAAAATGTAATTGGCGAATGGCACAAATATATATATATATATAGAGAGAGAGAGAGAGTGTGTGTTAGGTTATTACGAGAACTAAGTATTTGTCGAGAACTGCGAGAACTATTTTAAACCATTAGATGAAATTAATCAATGGCTAGGAATTAATATGCATTTAAAATAATAAATAAATAATTATTATATATAAGAGAGTAAACATGGAATTATAAATTAATAATAAATAAAAAAAACAAACAAACCGTATCTTCCAAAACAAATCTCCAAAAAATTCGGCACCCACATTCAATATAAGTAGTTATTTGATTTCAAAATTATTTAATAATTGTCAAGATGAAGACTCTTATCCATCGTTACGTATAAATTTTTTTATTTTATTTTAATATTCGCTAACATAACTTTATTAAATTAATTAATAATATATGTTAATAATAATAATATAGGATCTATGAATAGGTTGTTATATTTAACTTTTGAACATATAAATCACAAAAATAATTCATTTTTAGAAACTATAAATTTTTGGTTAGTACACATGTACATGAACATGTTCACACATGTATAGGTACAATTTATTTTTTTTTACAAAGTTTGCTAGTGTATTTTAAATAAAATCATATATGAATTTTGTTCGCATGTCGACAACTTTAATTAACACATGTGTACGATGTTGTTTACATGTATACTTTTGTTTATACATGTGTACGATGATGATCACATGTAAACAACTTTTATTTACACTTGTGTATGATGATGTTCACGCGTAAATAATTTTATTAAATATGGCTTAATATGTAAATAAATTGTAATACCACTTTTTAATAAATTATTAATGTGATTTATGTTTAAAACTTTATATTATATAATTGTTAAGATTTTATTAAACGATGTGACATAAAGTGTCAAATTATAATTTATTTTTAGCATTTTTTTCATTAGTAGTACAATATTAGGAAACCATTTATAAAGACAACACGTAAAAATTGTTTTTCTTGCCATAGATATTACATTTTAATCAAGTTAAATCTTTTGAACTTTTATTTACCAAGTTAAAAAAAAAAGTTTTCAAGAGTGCAGAACAAAACAAACGTGGGAAAAAAATTGATTAATCTTATTATCTTAAAAATAAGGAAGCACAACTTATGGAGATATTTAAGGGTTCAAGAAATTAAATTAGTATTAATTGTCATATAATTATTAAAGTATAAAATTATCCTTATCTAAAAAGGTTCTCACGGTTCTTGACATTTTATTGGTTCTCATTTTATCTTTTTACTATATATATATATATATATATATTATATAACATTTATATGTAAGTGTAAAATTCTGTAACAATTACTTGGTGTCATAGTGTCACATGCTTACACTCTTATTGAGTTCTTTCACACATCCGACCACAATTGTATCGGGTTTACTGTTTACATATTTACTTCCACTCTTACTGAGTTTTTCATTACATATATGTTTCTGCGTATAAATACATTCTTACAGATTCATGCTGTTTGTAAGAGCCTGTTTAATTAGGTAACCAAAAAAAGGAGCCCATTTAGTTGTTCTTGAGATGATATTGAGTTCTTTTACTTTATTTTTAAATAATTAACGGTTTTATAGTATAGGGATAAGATTTTACACATGCACAGAAAGAGAGAAAATAATTCAAAGCCAGCAAATGATTCATCCTCTCGAAGGCATGATTTTATTATGGCCAAGATAAATAAGCCAAATGGATCGACAGATCATAAATTCATTTTTTTATTGTTTAAAAAAATCATTTTGTAAGATATTTCGAAATAAATCTAAATTCAACATGCTCGATCAATTGAAAGTTTTCCTTTACCGGTCTACATAAAAGAAAAAGGAAATTTTTTTTATAATTTTATGGAATGATCTTGCCTGAATTATATATCATCCTTGCATAAACCATAACTAATATGTAAAAGTAGAGTCAAATCTGCCAATCAATATATAATGAAAGCTTCAATTTTTTTCTTTTACCGATCCAAAAAAAGTTTTGAACACATTGTATATTAAAGATATTGACTAGTTCATAAAATTGTCAATGGTTCATATAAAGTAGTAATTAGTGAAACTAAATGGACCATATTAGAGCTATATATAACGTGAAAGTATTATTGCATCAATTAATTAAGCTAGGTGTAAAACTATGATACACGAGTTTTATCGTTGATAAACATCATCAGCAATTATTGTATCGCCTTATATTTTTCAAGTTTCAAAGACGCACGGGATACATCTAAGCAATATTTATACACGAACTGATCGAGACTAGCTCTAAGATCCGATCCAACATGTTATCACGTACGTTAAATTCAATTGCGAAGATTCTCCCCTGCTTTTGTTGGTTGCCATCATCTGAATGGTTATTATTTTTTCATATGTATATATAATTAATTAAGAATTACTTAATTAACCGGCCTCTTAAAGTCTTAATTGATGCAACCGATGATATCACGATGCAACATATACAGGAACTACACCATATATAATGCTTGGCCAACTTAACTTGTGAGTCTTAATCCCACTACAAAGTGGTTTTTCCCTGTTACCATTTGCTTTCATTTCTCCTGTAATAATATGCATGGTCGATAATTAATATTTGGAATCAGTCTCTTCACCTTTAGGTATAGACAAGACTGTATACATTCTACTTCTCTCATACCCCGTTTGGTCGGAAATTGGCCATTGTTGTTTGTTATAATGATTGACCTTTGGACATTTACTTTGGACATACATTTACATTTTTATTTTCCACGTTTTGGAAATATCAAAATATGTTAACACTTACCAATTACCATTTACAGTATTTGGAAAAGAAATGTAAACATAAAAAATGCTTTCACTACGTAATATACATGCACTAGCTAACTAAAACTAGCTGCAATAATAATCAGAGACCACTTGCTTAATTATCGCCTCTTTAATTATTTCTCGACAAAGAAACATCATGCATGAGCATGATTAAAGAATTTCACCACCATGTATTAATCCACTACTATCTGACCTTATAAAAACCATCTTCGTTGATCTTAATCTCCAGGTGCACTACTTGTCACTTCATATATATACTAATTCTTCTTCTCAAAGCTATATATATTATATATTGCATAGCTACCAGGACAAGGTACTACTTTCTACACATACATTTTTCGTGCAACGTTTCCATTTCAATATATAATCAAGGTCTATATATTTTGCTTGATAATTGAACAGCTACTAATTCAGACGTACACTAGAAATGAAGCCTATGGTGCTTATATTGGTTACCATGTTGTTGTGTTCTTCTTGCTTATTGGTCGTTCAAGGAATTAGGGCACACAAAGATGTGGTGGTTGTCGTTCATCCTGATGGCTACATCAACAACCACCACGTGATTCCAAGACAGAATTATAACTCACAAGGTGGTGGTGGTGGTAATAATGGTGGTGGAGATGCCGGTGATGATACTGATAATGGAAGTGGATGAACAGAGTTTCGCCTAATTAAGGAACTAAATGCAAGAGGCTTGTTTATAGTGTAAGTGTGCTACAAAGTATATATGTATGAATTATGATGATAGCTTAATTATTAACATAAGTTGTGTGCAAAGTGTGTGTTTTTATCAGTTCAATTATCATATAATGTGTGCTACAAACTGTATGATTTGTATTTGTAATGGTTCAATAATCAAAACTTTATGCATATATGATTTTGTTTTTCCGACTCTAGATAAACTACGTACAGTAAAATGATTAATTATCCTAACTAAATAGCTTAAAAATCCTCTTAATCATAAGATAACGACAAGTGACAAAATCAAGGTATAAGATTACGAAAGAAAATTTGTAAAATCCACATATCACCATCTTATTTTCGAAGTGGATTTTTAGACTAACTTTAAGAAAGATATATCATTTCCCATACATATATATACAAAACGTTTATACGTTTTGAAAATCATATTTAGAGTTTAGTTCATAAGTTTTATCCTGTATCTTACAAGTGATTCATCTCAATCTCAAATGGGTAATATAAAAGGATTTAGCTAAGAAGGGAACAAGTAGAGTCGGTCAACGGATTAAACTGGTTGAAAGACACCCACAATCTATTTTTAATGCATACAACCTCCGAACTATTTTTATTCAAAGATTTCGATATTCCATAAGGCGAGTAACAATGTTGTTTTTTCAATTATAAATAACACAGTAAAGTGTTTCAATCCAAACCTGTTTCAACACATTACCCAACCAGAACAGCTTGCTATCTCTAACTATTTTCAGAAAATCAAAATAGAATCGATGATACCTGTGCTGGGATTTCTTTTAGCTTCTGCAACATTTGTGGATCATCAATCAGTAAAGAAATAACATCTTCAGGAGCTAATATGTCACCCTGTATGTGACCACCAGTCATGACAAGTTGCTGGACGGTACTTTTCTGACTAGCTGTGTAAAATCATTTCTTCTACCGTTTCTTTGCAAATTAACCTATACACCGTAACCTACATCATGAAGATAAAAGTTTCAATAACTCGGCTATGAAATCCAGAACCAGTGAGGCAAAAATACACCAGCCAAACGATGTTGGTGAAGGGTATTAACATCGTGTCGAAACATATAAGATCAGACTGACCAAACACTAATCGGCCAAAAATCTCAGATTGCTATTTAGAAAACTAGTGTGAAATACAAGTATAAATTTACAGACACAACATTAACACAAACTTTAAGAAAAAGATGAATCGACTATTTAAGAAAAACACCTTGGAGACTAGTAGGCCAAGTGACCAGTCAAGTGTTCAACAAACTTGATATGTTCACCTCTAGCTACTATTTAACAGTTTAACCCAGAAGTCAGGTAGACGATTCACAATTGGTCAAAATTGCAACCTCTAATTAACCAATCACATGACATATCTAGAAGCTTAGTGAAAATGAAAGTAATAAATATTCATCAAGAGAAAACTAACATCTTTAGTTCCTGATTCCCTCAAACACAAAGACACGATATCATCCAAACAGAAACATGTTACATTATCAGTTATAGAGTAACCGAATCAATACCACAAGTTTTTCTTCAAGTTCTTTCCCTCCTCCAACGGTCACAAGAGCCAATTCAAGACCAAAGACCTCAACATGACTGGCTTCTTTCTCTATAAACGAATACAGTATAAACTGCAGCCATTTACAATTCACAATCACTTTTCCAGATAATAAATAATATTGAAAAAAAAATACATATTACTATGTCCAGTCTCCTTGATAAATAAATAATATTGAAAAAAACTACAAAAACAAACTAATAACATTCCAGACAATCATAAAATATGTCCCAAATTAATTCAGACCTACACAAAACTACAACAACTGAAACAATTTGGAGATAATAATATTTATAAACTATAATCAATATATATACATGTATCTGCATATAAAAATAATAATTTAACAAAAAGAGAGTGAAATTAAAATTACCAATTGAACAATCTGGATTTGACTAACGATTTTGACTATAACGATTTGAACAATTAAACAACGTCGTTCGTTTAACTTGGGGCTTCGATTTGAACAGTACTTAGGGTTTTTTTAGGTCTGGATCTGATTAAAATTGAAAGATTTTGATTATAAAAACGAACGATTTTGGGGCTTCGATTTTATGTAGACGATGTCTTTCGATTTTAGGGCTTCGATTTTGGAGCTCCTCTTCGATTTTGGGGGAACGATGTTGGGGTTTTGGGGCTTCGGTCGTTCTGGAGCTGATTGAAAAAATGGATAGTTCTTTTTTGGTTTTTTTTTTAGCTTTTATACATGGGGAACAAAGGTGACACGCAAATGTAAGTGTATTCCGCGTTATACTACAAATTTTTTTTTTATGACAATAAAAATTACGTGTCATAACCCTTCAAATTTTATAAGTTATGACAGTTTTTTTATGACATCAAAAATTACGCGTCATCGTAGATGCGTGTGTCATAATTTTGGTGTCATTAAAGGCTATTTTTCTAGGAGTGTTTAACAAAAAAACTCATTAATGGGCCAAATGATATATAGATATCATAATATGTGCGTTGCTTAATTTTGAAATTCACATTGGTAAAAAAAAAAAAAAATGTGGTTTTAGTTTGCAAAATCTAATGCGGACTCAGAGAAGAGAAGAAAAAAAAAAAGAAAAGTCATGATCAGAGGGTGGTAAACTGATAAACGTATCGTGGTCGACTGGTCGGGTTAAAAGATTGCGGGTTGACATGTTAGCAAATTTATACGGAGTATACCTTAACCCAAAAGTTTTGATATTTGCTTATCATATCATTCTTAATTATAGGCCAAATGATATATATATATATATATGTATATAAGAACATCCACTATGATTTTTTCATTGTCCTATTATTAGTTTATGAAACTAAATTAAAGAAGTTAGTTAATGTTATAAATTTATATTTTAACAAATGGAATTTAAAAGTTAGTGAGTGTATAGAAAATTTCTTTGATCAGATAGATTTAAGAATATTAACCTTAAAAAAAAAATTATTTATTCCAATAATAATAAGCTATTGAAAGACTTGTTTGTTAAAAAAGATAAACTTTTCATCAACCTTTTATTAGAGAACCTAATTTTATTTATCCTCAATCCAGATTTGCTTATTTCATGTCTAATCAATATACTCTTTTAAGCTTTTAGTTTGAAAAAACACCCTTATTTTTCATTTTTGTTTTCCAAGAAAACGAGGAAAACGAAAAACGCGTTCAATTGCATTTTTCTAAAACAGTTTTCCTAGATAACAGAAATCCTTGTTTCCACTTTTTGAAATTAAATTAGAAAACTACTTTTTTTTAATATTATTTTCCATTTTCTATTTTCTAATTTTCCAAGCTAATAAGATGGAGAAATTGAAAACAAAACAAAAACAAGTGAATTTGAACATGTTTTTTAGTTTTCTAAAATAGAAAATGAAAAACAACATTATTTATTTTGAACGCATTTTCAAAATTTTCAAAGTTTTCTTAAAAAATGGAAAACCCTCTCATTTTTAAAAAATTAAAAAGAGAAAACTAGAAAATATTTTATTGAACTAAACGCACCCTTGTGTATTCTTTTTGTAAAGTTGAAAACTCATTTTACATCAGAAATCAAACTAAAAACTTATAAACCTGAAGGCGGACTCAACTCGATGTGCACAATTGTTTTTTTGTTAGGCCTCTCTTTATACAGATTCTCTTCTTCCATTATTCATCATTTTTTTCCCCTCATAGAACACCCCAAGAATACCCTCTCCTTATAACCCCTATTCTTCCCCTCACAAACACTTTAGATGCGTGTCTAAAGTTAGAAGAAACCCCTAGACGCCACTGAAGACGCACCCCGTACTACTAGCGTCTTCGGCCATGTTGGCGTTGGATGGAGGCTAGAAGCCTTATAAGGAAGGGTCTTAACTTCAAGTTTTGATACCAAATTCACGATAAACTTTAACCCGAATACATAGAATTGATATGTTTAAAATCAAAGTTGTTCATACATGACCAAGACCAACACTTTTAGCATAATTCAGTTGGACTTGTTATATTGGGTTATATCGCCTAGATATTTTGTCATAAACGGGTTACTTTAATTAACTTAACGGTGGAGGGTGTTATGAGATCTCAACCCTCTCCAACCTTTTGACACCTCATGTCAACATTTTAACTTCATTTTCAACTTCGTTTAGTGGGTGTAATGAGATCCTTTATTTTCATCATTTTCTTCCACTAAAACGTTTTTTCTCTAATCCTATACATTTTCTCTCATATTTATGTATTAAGATATGCATGAATGTTGGTGTAAATCTTTGGCTTCTCGTACGGTTGCTTAAACCAATGGCCATAATACCAAAGCCAAACCACATAGGAGGGAGGGGTAGTTTTTTATGGCTTCATACAAACCGATCCCAACCAAAGCCCCACAGGCCCACACTCTCCACCAATAAATGTTTTAATACGACATACTAATGTAAGTCATTAAACTATTACACTGTGTTCTCGAATTCTTTTTTAAAGGAAGGGAAAGAAGAGAAGAGAGGTGAATGGAAGAGAAGAAATGTATTTTCTTTCCTTCCAAATCATCCCAAAAATGAAAGGAAAAAGTTATAACCAAAATGTATTGAATTTTCCTTTCAACTCCTTTCTTTTCTTTTCTCTTCTTCTCTTTAATAAAACTTAAGAACACAAATATTTTAAAAATCATTCATATTCTCTTCCTTTCTCTTCATAAAAAAACTGAAGAACACAGGGTTAAAGTGTGTTGTTTTTAAAATCCGTACCGAGTGATTTAATTGAAAGGAAAATGATAAATGAAACCCTAAGGGCTTCACTTAACGTGTATAAAAAAGTTATACGTTTCCATATCAAAAGCTCACCCCTGAATTTTATGGTAAGTGTACAACTTTTTTATATATCTTAATGAAAGCCCTTAAGACTTCGTTTAACAAAACCCTAATTGAAAAAGACCATAAAGTTGAGAGGTATGAGGCGGGGTGGGTTGCCACGTGTTAAGGAAAATCGAATCAAAACATGTAGCCTTAATTTAGACAAAAATTTTTGATATAGCTTCTTTTCCTGACAAAACTTAAACACTAACTAACCCGGTATGAAAATTATCTTATCCATAGTAAAAAAAATTACTTCTTTTCAATAAACATTTTAAAATGAAATAAAAGAAATCTTAGAACTCTTAAGCAACCAACTTGGGCCTGTTTGTTTTTTACCCATTAAGTGACTGAATTGATTAAATGACTGAATGGATAACTAATGTCTATATGGATTAAGTCAATACAGTTGTTTTTTGTTTATTAAGTCAGGAAACAAACACTTTTGATGACTTAATGGATTAAGTATTTTTGATTAAGTTATGACTTAATTTATTAAGTCCTAAACAAACACCACCTTGGTCTTTTTATATGCCGTAGTACCGAATTAACGATAAAAGTATTATGCATCCGGTGGACATGTTTGAATTTGGTCTAATAGAAAAATCAAGAAAAAGACACTATGGAAATTCGAAATAATTCAAAAAATAATAATAATAATAATAAAAATAAAATCTGTATGAATTTGCCATGATTGATAAAAAAAAATGTTGAAAATCCTTTCCGACAAAGTTGAAAAGCGTAATTACTATTTTTTTTTTTTCAAAAGTGAAAAGCATAATTACTAATTTACGCAATGCATATGTTTATCTACTCGATCAGCCATCACCATCAGGGCGGTTTCATGGTTTTCAAATGTCATATCTTATGTTAATATATAACACTTCAATTAATTATTTATTAACCAATCACATCGTTTGATTTTATTAAATTGACTTTTAATGATGTCATCATTTAGATAAACTACAAATTAAAAATCTTAATAATCATTATCTAAATATATTATTATATTAATATTTATAATAATCTGTAAAAAAAAAGTCTCATTAATTTACACTTTTTTGTTATCCATCAATAATTTACACTTTTTAACCCTGAATACTTAATTTATATTTATTTTTATTTTATTTCTTTGGGCCCATTTTTATTTTTTTAGCAGACCGCTTTATTTTCTTTTGGACCCATCTAATATTCTTAATTTTGGGCTTGACAAATTATCTTTTGATATTTTAAATTGTTTCTAATTTGTTTACAAAAGATCACTTATTTTAATTGCATATTATTATTTTTTAAGTTTTTAACATTTTTAAAATTATCTCATCTTAGTACAAGTGAACTATTACATAGTATATATACACATAACAGTAGGGTGTATGTTTTGGATATATACACCTAACTATCTCCGAAAATTTTTATTGCTATACTTATTAGTTTCAATGTTATTTTGGTTGATGTTTTATTATTATGGATTATTTTTTTTTTCATTTTCTATTTTCAATGATTTAAAAAATTAGCTTTAATTATGTTTTTATTATTAATTTGTTTTTCCATTTTAAATATTTCTACTTTCATACTTATTATCTTTTAGAATTTATATAATATATTAATCTGTTATAAAATTATATCGTCGATTTTTTCTAATTTATAATTGGTTACCCATTAAAAAATCAATATCAACTCAGATTTTAAGCTAAATAATGTTTTTAAAAGTATGTAATAATTTTTACATAGTACAGATCACAATAAATATAATGTCTCCCGGGGCATCGCCCGGGTAGTATCTCGTTAATATTAATAATCAAAAACTATAAGCGGAGCATACTACTACTTGTGACGAAGCTTTCCAATACTATTTACATAATCTGCTAATTAATTTATTGGGACATGTAGTACTAAAACAAAAACAAAAACAAAAACAAACTTTAAATAAGCAATAATAATTAATTAGTTAGACCATGCATCAATAAAGTTTAAGCTGGAGCGGAGGAGTATTATTATTGAAGGAGTTCTTCCTTGCAGTTTTCAAAATTGTCTTGTCCGCAACTATGAAGTATGCAGCTCCCGCGACTGCCATTTTATAATAAGATATATATTAAACTAATTAATTATTTGTATATATATATATACACACGAAAATCGTATAGTATAGTAGATAGAAGGATTGTAATAATTAGTCATAATGTACGTACCTGTGGAGACAATGAGAGCTTGGGCTGGATGGTTAAGATGAGCTCTTGCCCATGGCAACATTCTTGCACTTGCCATCTGCATTATTATTGCAACAACAAATTTTTTAATGTGTTGTTTTTCTAAAAAATAAATGGAAATTTAATTGGGAATAATAATTAAAGGTAGCTAACATACATCAATACTTACAGTTGGAATAGCAGTGGCAATCGTAGCTAAAACTGCAGCTTTAGCTCCTGCAACTGCTCCTTCTGTAATTAATTAATTAGTCCACAAAACATATATAGGTTACTATTTATAAAAGAAACACGTACGTACGTTAATTATGAGTAGCTAGTATACATAAACATATTATTATGGTTACCGTGAGAGCATCTTTTGGCCATGGCTAGCTTTTGGTCAAATGAAGCCATCGTGAATTAATGCTCACTGATCGATCGAGAAAGAGATTTTTGCTTGTTGTGTGGTGATTATTGTTGGTGCAGAATATGATGTACAATTGAATTTTTGGATAAGTATTTATAGAGGTTTTGAAGTATTATTGTGGGGCAAGGGTGGGTGAGACAAAATCAGGTGCTCTTACTGTTGGGTTCATGTTTTCAAGATTGGGCTTTGATGGTTTTGCTTCGAATTCACCCGGTTTCTAGTCAATTGTTTCTCTAAACTAACAATCTTATATCGCAAAAGTTACTTCAAATATAACAATTTAAAATATAACAAATTGTAAATCAAAGTCCTTTTATTATTTGTATAAACAATAATTAAATTGCTACATTAATTGAACTAGATTATAGATCCACTAAATTAAGACGGGTATATATATGAGTGTATTTAGTAAAATACATGCATATTGGAATATTTACCGTTAAATTCAAGAATGTTCCATGTGGTTCTTTAAGTTTTTGCAACGGCGGTCTCTCTTTGGATTTTTTTGCAACGATGATCTCTGGAGTCATGTTTCAAGTGTAACTGCAGTCCAATTTGACGAATCTGTTTACTTTATGTCGTTAAGTGCCCCACTTGAGGGCACGTGGAGATATTAATGTCCTTCCATCTAGTCACACGTACCCATCACTTATACATTTCTTTTAATCCCCTTTGATAATCTCTTTTATTCTTAAAGAGTCTTAGTTTTTGTATCTATACTTTCGGATCCACCAAACATACCATCAACATCTCAATTATGTTGTTTTTCTCTCATCTCAAGCATGTCACCACCATCAGTTACCATCTTTAACGTTCTTACATATTCAAAAGCATCATCTACCACCAAACAAACCAGTGACCACTGTAGGCTCACTAAATCTCTCAATCCACAACCAAAATAAATAAATATACATATACATCACAACCTATCTATCTGTATATCACAACATATCCATCTCAATACTCGGATTCCCCACCAAAGATTCTTCCCACAAAATTTTGAACACAGGGACAAAACTTGTGAATCATTTTTAATGCTCGTTAGTGGTTTGGACCAAAAATGTTGATAGGAAAGGAAAATCAGGGATGAAATTTGAAATTTTGTAAAATTAGGGGTGAAGTTTGCAGTTTGTGACCAACCGAGAGATGAAATTTGTAATTTATCCTTATTAATATAAAGTGAGTTAATTATACTTTTGGTCCCTGTCGAGGGTTACCGTTTTCGTCCCTGCCTTTCATATTTTACCGTTTTGGTCCAACAAATTTTGCTCCGTCATCTCTTTTGGCCCAATTCTCGAAACAGACGTTAAACACCCATCACGTACATGATGGGTATTTCTGTACTTTGACCCTTTTCACCACCTTTTATACCCAAATTTCATGCAGTACCAAAATTTATTAGTCATACATCTATACATATAATTATATTCAACAAAGATTTATTTCTTTTATATATACAATTACACCCAACAATCTGATCGATATCTTTAAACAATTAAACCCATCAAACCAACAAATCAATCTCTCCTTGTTAATGCCAACTTTTCTCAATAACTTTGGAAATATATACATATACATAAACACTATTTGATATCAATCTCTGTATCTATATCTATATCAATCTTTACTTCTATTTCTGATCAGTCTTAATGTCCATATCTATATCCAGTGTAAGGTGCCATATTGTTGCGTGGATCGTAATAAGATGTGATTCGTTATATCAAGAGTGCGGAATCCTCTTGAGATAACTAGATTACTATTGCCTTTTGTTGATTAATAAGCAATTAACCAACCCAAGGAGATGCACAAGGCTTGTGGTTCGTGTAGGAGATCACACGAAGGAACAAATAACCTTAGCTCGTTAATTCGTGAATAACTCTCAAGAGTTCGTAAATCATTAACCTAATTTCGTAGATTAGGTCTTGTATTTATACTAATTGATATTGGGTTCGTGTGGGCTTAGGCCTTAATTGCGTAATTAGGCCCGAACAATAACTAATCGTTCTGCCTTGTGCTGACGTCAGCACGAGGTTCATCCTTCACACTGATGATGTCAGCACAAGGGACGACCTTTAGTTCTTTGTTTTGACTTTGTTTGACTCGTACATAACATCCAATCACCGTTTAAGTGTTCTACGACACTTATAAACCTTGATTCTATGTTCTTGTACCTGCAAAACAATATATAACACACAAACACAATATAAAACATAAACAGATATAATATTGAAGTTCAAATGTAATCATTAAATATCAACACAAGTTCTTATTTAAATGATTACAAACAAGTTCCTAAAAACATAAACGATAATCAAATCTATGTTGCGATTGTCACAACAAATCTGCATCTACAGACTCCCCCTTGACGATTGCAACTAGATCTCTTTAAAGTCTTCAAAACTTGAACTTCAAAATTATCCATTAAACAAAAGTCTTGTGCTATTCGCATGAATTCTCTCTTGTAAACAATGAGCGAGAATGTTGCGATAGCGTCTTTCCTCTACTCTCCAAAAATCCACAGCTGAGCAAGGTGTATCCAAAAATCTTCTTTGATCACCTCTTGACAAGTTGACAGCCTGCATTGGATCATACATGCGTAGCAACATCTGTTTCTTTGAATCATCAATAAACATCTGTGCTTCGCATGACTTGATATCTATTTGCCAAAATGTCATCTCCGTCAGCATGTCTTGATCCCATCTGATAGCGGGAACCTTCTTAACACATTTAATCCTCTTCTGGACAAATCGAAATGTGCCATCTGGATTCTTAATCTTCTTCAAAGGTGTTGGCTTTATAACCTTTCTTCTGGCTTCAGACCTCTATCACTGAAATTCTTAATTCTTTCATCTCTGAATCTATTCCAGTAGAAATCTGCAAATCCATTGCTCTGAAGATTAACGAACCAGTGTCTTCCCAGATCTATCATGTCCGAATCACCGAGAGAGTGGAAATGTCTTTGACTTATTGACATGTACTGGCAACCCTCCTTTCTCTTGATAATAAACAATTTGATTCTGTGATCATAGAACCAACTTTGTATCACTGAGAAGTATTTGGGTGCATCCTTGTCTGAGACATATTCCCAAAACATCGATGGTTTATACGTATCACGTATCATCAAACCAGTATGTCCTCTATAACCTGGAATTAGTCTATTAATAATAAACTCATGATCTTGCTGCACTGGAGGTATATTAAATCTTCCAAGGTCAACCTCTCATGTAGCATCTATATTCCAGTATAGATCAAAAATATTGTCATGTCCTTCATCGACTATGTTTGCATATATAGCAAATCTTAACCTTGCAGCATTCTTAGGTTCATCTGGACTATCTCTGATTGGATTGAGATTGAGATGTTCTACTTCAACTATCGGTTCAACTTGAATGACTTCATCTTCATTAAAGACACGATCAAAGTCATAAGGTGTCTCAAGTAACCTTTGTCTATCAGCTTCTGAAGTAATGAACTCTCCTTCTTCCAAATCTTCATCATCGATACTTTCTAGATCTTCTTCAACATCAAGATCGTCCAATGCACCTATTCTTTGAAGCTTATCTGCAATTCAAACAATTTACATATACAAAGATAAAGAACATAAATCACAAGTCAAGACATAATAAAATGGTATAAATACATAAAAGAAATTAAAATAAATAATACTATATCATAAATATAATGTAATAATTACATTAATATTTATCTTATAATCTTTATCTATTTTAACTTATAACAATAATATTATATCATAAATATAATGTAACACATACATTCATATTCATCTTATAATCATTATTTTTCATTACTCGAGTATTTTAAAATTACACTGTCAATATGTTAAGCCGAACAGAATAATTCTTTGATAACTATTCTAAGCTGAATAACACTTTGATTAACACTCTAAACTGTTATTATAACTCAAGTAATCTAATATACACACATCAATTAAAAATACAAAATCAATAGCACTAAGGTTCATAATCCGAATCTGAATCCGAATCTGACTCTGACTCTGAAGATGTATGAGTTAACCCTGACTGTTCTTTCATTTGATCCCTAAGTGATCCTGGATCATAATAATCATCATAATCCATAATCTTAGCTCTAGCTCTCATATGAGCTTGTGGATCATATCCCAATCTCTTTTCTAGTCTATGCACAATTAAAGGGTGCAAATCTGACTCTGTAGAGGCATTGGTAGTAGAATCAGTCTTAGTTGACTCACTATCCTTAGTAGATTTTCCTTTGCTAAGATTTTCTTTTTCTTTATTACTATGAGGATCATTCACTGTCTCCCTTTCTATTCTATCAGAATTAGAATCGGAGTTACCTGAATTGGAATCTTCCCCATCATCGTTATTTGGATCATCAGGATCTGCATCTGGAGTGGTCATCACAGCTTTGCCTTTATCTTGAGTCCCAGAAGTACTAGCACCAGCTGTACCAGCAATCTCTGACTCTCTTTGTCTTGATGACTCCCCCTGAATATCAGCAGTCTCTGTATCCATAGCAGCATCATCAGCAGCGTCTTGATCTTGACCTCTATTCTCTGGCTCACCAATTGATGGTTGTGCTTGATTAGGACCTTGAGCTGGATCTTGATCTTCATGATCATCATCTCTTGACTTCCTTGCTAGCTCATCATCCTTACAACCACTCTTATCTCCCCCTTGAGCCAAGAATTGGTCAAGTCTAGATCCAAGAGAATGAACAAGTGCTGTCATCATGTCCATCTCTTCCTGATGCTTAGCAGCTTGGAGCTTTAGCTGATTTTCCAAAGCTGTAACCCTCATCTCTAACATCTTTTTCTCAGACAATAAACGACTCAGCTGCACTTGAACAGGTACAGGTGGACGTGAAGTAGAAGCAACATCAGATGTAGAGGCCTGAGGGGGCATCGTAGCTTCAAACGAAGGCATACGAGCACTAGAAGTTCCTGTGGGAGGCATCTGTGGTCTTTGTAGAGGAGCCAACAGACGTCCCATAATTGTAGAGACAGGAACCGTCACCTGAATGGGAGCAGCTGAAGGCCTAGGAGCAACAAGTGTCGGAACTGTAGACTCCGGAGCAGCAGGAATCGTAACAGTAGTAGCTTCAGTGACAACTTGTGCACAAGAACCAATTTCCCTTATAATAGACTTTGGTCTCGACCTTCTCTCCCCAACAGTAACACCAGCAGCAGAAGTAGTAGACACAGAAGCAGGAATCTCAGAAACAGAAGCTCTTAAAGCAGCAACCAATGGAGTATCACCAACAGTAGGTGCATGAGACCTCTCCATGGCTTCACTATATGCAGCAAACTCTCTATCAACCTCAGCTTGAGATCTTGCATGTCTTCTTCTTCTCTTTGGCAGTCTTTCTTCCTCTTTTTCATCTTCCGAGTCCTCAACAACATTAACCGGGACTTTAGAAGGACCAATATTAACATCAACTGGAACAGAGGTAGAAGTAGAGACTCCAGTAGATGATGGTACAAGATTTGTAGGATCATCAATATCCTCCATGAGAGCATCCATATCAGAATCATGCTCTATATCTCCAGCATATAGAGGAACATCATTTAGTCCCTCAAACTGATCAGCTCGCTCTTCTTGAGGATCATCCTGAGTCTGATCATCATCACCAGCAGCAGCAGCAACGGGTTCTTCATCCTCCCAACCTTGTCGAGGTGCGACATAGTTAGGATTAAGCAAATGTCCGAACAAAGGTGGATTATTAACCTCAATCGGAACATTTCTTCCCGACAAGTGCTTCAAACTTTCAGCAAATGCCTTATAAGTAAGACGACCTAAATTGAACGTAGGACCGTCAAATGGCAAATCAGCTGCATAGTGACGAATGATAATCATCACAAATCTTGGAAACAGAAAGAATTTCTTGTCTGTACCAAATGACCTCAACTGCTTCTCCAAATTTTCAAAAATGTACTGAGAGAAGCTATATGGCTTGTTCAGCACCAAGGCAACCATCTGAGAAGCATTCTGTATATTCATCTGGTCATAGCCTGTACTCCGATGACTAATTGCCCTCATCAAATAGTAAGCAAGAAGCTTCCATTTGCCACGAAGATGATTCCTGAAGTATGGGTGAGAAATAGCTCCAGTATACCCCATATGACGTAGAGCACCGTCGCAGAAATCCTCAGAAAACTCAGTCGGACCTTGCTCTATCGCGACATCACCTAAGTGTAATATCGTCCGTAAGTCTCCAGCAGAAAAAGAGAATGAACGTCCTCCAACAGTACTGCGAATGTATGTATGAGCACCCATCTGCACCGAACGGGCTGAGTTCTAAAATTCTCTAATGAGACTTATCACCAACGGAGGATTCTCTGTCACAGCAAAATGGACACGAGAATGTGCAAGAAATTGTAAGACACCATAAAACTCTGCAGTGCACCCCGTTTGCGTAATACTGAGATCGAGTGCAGCATTGTGCTCCTTGACGAACACACGAGCGTTGTTACCTTGTCCTGCCATACCTGCACAAAAACAGACAAAAACGACAAGAAAAACAAAAGTTAGAAAAAAAAACAAAACTTAAATTTAGGGTTTTGCTCGTCTGCTTCATGATGACGTCATCATGAGGAGGTTTTCCCTCGTCGTGACGTCAGCACGAGCCACTATGAAACCAGAAACACGAAGATCAAAAACATCTCCATATGATGTTAAAATCGATCAAAAACATCATCGTGGACTTGTAAATGGTTCGTGTATGCCCAGAAAACAAAATCAAAACGAATTTGATGAATACGAAGTTGGTTTGTGTTCTTCGTGTGAATAGTGACCGAAACACAATTTTCTTTGATTAATCTTGATTTAACACTTGTTTACTTAAATTTTTGTTAGATTTAACATTTTTAAACATCAATTAATCCAATTTTAAGTCCAATTTAAGTCCAAATCATCAAAAATCAAAGATTTAATTTGTGGTTCGTCCTAGTTACTGTTCACGCGAAGAGAAATCAAAATTTGAGCATTATAACGACTTGTAATCGTTAATTTTTATGGTCAAAACATCAATCAACCATCCTAGATTGGAATTATACCAACAAATCTGGATGAATAACACGAAGAAAGAGGGTGAAATCGATCGAAAAGTAGACGAATGAATAGTGGCACGAGGTAGACGAAGTTCGTGTGGTTATTTTAGGGTTAATTTTCGATTAATGGTAATTAATGAATAGTGATAACCCATATATATATTTGAATCTACATGGGACGGGCCGAACACGTAGTTCGTGGGCTTCGTGATGATGTCAGCGCGAGGCATGCTGATGTCAGCACGAGGTGATTTCGAATTTCCAGATTTTAAACCACAGAAGCTACATTCCTTAGCCAAATTTTGCGAATTTTCCAGAAATGTAAACAAGAAAAAAATTCCAGAAATTCCAGAAACATAAACCTGTAGATACTCGTTACTAAAAACCTGTATCTACTCGAATATGCTATCGTAAATCATCCGTACTAACTTGTCATCACAATAATGTATTAAATAAATCTTACATTATTATCTTGACATAAAATCGATCATTTCTTCATTGATGTTTAACTCAACAATGCAAAGCATTTTAATGTATAATGCATTACAATACATCAAAAATATCATATCAACAACCTATCACATTACATCTTAGGTTGTGATCTTGATAATAAAACTATAACCTATCACACTAAGTCTTCGGTTAATAAATAGGCAATGATGCATTCCGCATGTAGATTAATCATGATATATCCAATCCGACTTGTTTCAACATGGTATTCAAATGAAATTTGATATCTGTAACCTGCACACCTAACAAACTTCATCAATGCATCAAGAACAATAAAAATATCATAAATATGCAAAACAACCAAAAACTTAACTGAGCAATCTAAGGCAAGTCCAATCTTTGTCAAGCATACTTATCAAACAAAAACAATTGAAATTTCAAAAATTTACTTGAAACATATTCAAAAATATTTTGACTTTTCAATTTTCAAAACATTTCATTTTCTAAATTAAACAACTTATGTATTAATTAGAAAATCCATCTTGTAAACATTTATATCGTAAGCAACAAGACTTATATAATTCACTAAGAATTATAACTTTTAATGCTTATCAAATCTCTCGTGCAATAAGAACTAGTTTGACATACAAACTGACACTTATTACAAAAATAAAAATAAAGACGAAACAAAAAATAAAAATAAAAATAAAAATAAAAATAAAATTAAAAATAAAATACTAAACTACTTTATTTATTTACAAGAAATCTTAAGTTTCTGCAGATTAGATCAGATTAGCATTTACATAAGTCTGCAAGTGAGAAATAATTCTCTTATTATTAATTATGAACAGTGATTCAACCACGATTACCGGTATATTTGTCCTCTTAAACACTCGGTACTTCCAGTTTCCTTTGAGTTATGACACTTTCGACATACCCTGGCCAAGGACAGTCACCATGTAACCCGAGTATCCTAATATGCCATTGAATAGTTTGCGAACTTATGTGACCCACATTCAGTTATACTTTCGTAATCGATACAAGCACTAAGATAACAAAAATTCAATGTATATTCAAAAACATCCTTAACAAATCATGAGACACTTTATAGATAACATAATTTAATTACTTTGTGATTTCACTTATTTTCTTTTGCATTTCATTATTTATAAGGAACCCGTGATTTTCTATAAGACCCATGTAGCGAATTTTCTGACAACCTATCCCAAGTTTGAAGCTTTAGGTAGGCTAGGCATACAAAGACACCCCGAGGACATACTTGTCCGAATCTCAAAGACCACATTAGCCCCTTAATTTACATTCATTTCATGTGCATAACAATATCACATTTAGCTTTCATGCTCATGATTGGTAAAGGTTTTTGCCTATACATTGATCAAATCTTATAGTAATGCTAGATCTTTCACAAAATTTAAGGACTAGATCAATCCATACTGTAGTCACGAAGTTGTTGCTGAATCCATAATACCTGGGAACAACAGCTACCAGCAGCCATATACTCTGCCTCACATGAAGACTGAGCAACACATGTCTGCTTCTTGCATTGCCACGATACTAATCTCCCTCCTAACAATTGACAACCTCCAGTCGTAGACTTTCTGTCATTGTTACAACCGCCAAAATCCGAATCAGTTTATGCAACAAAATCAAACGTTCCTCCCATTGGATACCATAGACCAAGCCCTTGGTTTCCCTTAAGATAACGTAGAATACGTTTTGCTGCAGTCAAATGTGACTCTTTCGGACTAGCTTGAAATCTAGCGCAAAGACAAACAACGAACATAATATCTGGACGTGAAGCAGTCAGATACATCAATGAGCCAATAATAGCACGATAATAAGTTGTATCCACAAGTTCATCTTTCGGATCAACCATCGACACAACATAGTTCATTTCATCATTCAGCCATCGAACCGAACCCCTCTAGCCGCATTATTCCACCTACAAAAGCTTCTCATATATGCACCGTATGTCCACGATTGAGAAAATTTTGAGATGATAATATAGAAACCCCAACTATAGAAATTTAGGATTTTATATATGTGAATTATTAATTAAATGGTGTTTGTATGGATATCTTTTTTTTTTTGTTTTGTTTATAGCTTATATAGATATAGTTATTGATGGATTACACTTTTGGAAGGATCTTTCGGATGGATATATGTAATTATAGATACAGATGATAGATGAAAAAAAGACAAAGAGTTTAGAGTTAATTATGTTTTTAGTCCTTTGCTAAGAAAAAGACAAAAATACCTATCACGTGCAGATCACGTGATGGGTGTTTAACGTCTGTTTCGAGAATTAGATCAAAAGCGTTGACGAAACAAAGGTTTTTAGATCAAAACTGTAACATATGAAAGGTACCAAAAGTGTAATTAACTCTATAAAGTGCTAAAAAAAGAAAAAAAATTAAATGGGGAGATTACATCCATATAAGAGAGATGCCATTGTTTAGGAATATCCGATATATAAACTTAGGACCTAACTTACAAACATCAACCCAATTTTAAATAAAACTAGCCCAAACCTAACCTTCTCAAATCTCAAGATACAAAATTTCGAATATTAGCGCCAAAAAATAAATCTCCATTTGTGCGTGTATGTGTTTTAGAGAGAGAGAGAAAAGATGAGAGAGGATCATCACGAAATTCAAACACTAAAGAAGGACCAATATCCAGTTTCTTCTAATCGCAAGTCTAAACAGAGTAATTCTTCCAAAAAGCACCAGCAAAAGGTAAATTAATCTCAAATAAGTCAATATATACAATTATTCGATATGATATTCGATGTTAGGTATATATATATACAGACACATATATTTATATGTATATATCCACCTGTATATGAAATGAAGATTTAATTGATTTGATGTAACATAGCAACTGAATATTTGTTTTCATTCCGATTAGGCGATTACTGATTAACGATGTTGTGAATATATATATATATATATATATATTATGTGTATTAGAGAAATATGTTTTAATTAAAGGATTTGATATAACAGAGCGTAAAGAAGAGTTTGAATTCTGTTATAACTCCGATTACTGAAAACGACATCGTATTGGATTTATTGGACAAGGAATCATCCGATCAGATCTCGTCAGTTTCAGAAACAGTTGATACCGATCCGTCAATAGTTGATGTATGTTCAGTCCCTAGAATATGTGTTTATTTGATTTGAATCTCTTCGTGTTCGTTATTTGATTATTTATATGATGCGTATGCAGATCTACAAAACTAGCTTAGATTTTGATCGAAGTCTAGTTTCTGAAGAATCGGTGAAAGTTGTTCCGGAATCTGATCCGTTTGTGTTCGAAGATGATCAACAATCTATGGAGGTTTATATTTTCAATCCAGTTAACTGTTGTAATGATAGTTAAGTATTTTAACTTATTCTATAATAAGCTAGAAAATAGCACATGTATGTTAACTTGAACATGATTGATTTGCACTTTCGTCGTGTTTTCTCTGATTAGAATTTTCACTCTAAAACAAAACCAGAAAGTTATTGTTTGGTGTTAGTACTGTTAATTTATCTTTATGCATATGATAAGCACATGATTTAACACTTTCGAAATCTGATTCTTATGTGTTGGCAATTTGGCATTCTGTATGGCAAGAGAAGGAATTTTAGAAAGTCAAAATAATACTAGTAATGAATATGATTCAAGTGTTTCACATTATGAAATACGATACACTATTAATTGGAAAGCTAAGCTAGATATCTTTGAAGTCTTTCTAGCCCTTAATTTATTCGTGATTTGGACATTTCTTCAAGATTGATCACTTACTTGCACTTCCATCTACACACACCCATTGACCAACAAAAATCTTCTCACAATTGATGTTGGGGTTAATTTCCAAAAATGATTGTAAACTCAATTGAAACCCCTGACTAACGGTGGTGCAATCATCGCCAACTTTTACACCGGTAACTTCATTACATACAAGTGATTTCACCTTAAAGAACCCATCTGCATATAGGTTTACAAGTGATTTCATTATGTAAATCAGTATATGTATGTGTGTGTGTGTGTATAACTTAAAAGATTGTGTCAATGTCACGAGGACGATAAAAAGTTTCTCAGTTTTTATGGACCATTAAAAGGCTTAAAAAGAAGGGGATTTGAATAACTTACTGCTTGGGGTCACTCTGCTGTCTGCTAGTATAACAAGCAGCAGGAAAAGCGAGAGTATCATGGAAATTGTCACAAACATGGAAGTGTTCTTGGCCATTATCTTAAGTTTCACTGTTTTTTCTTGGACAAAAAAGATTATTATATATATTAATATATATTGAGATATATAACTTGATATATTTTGCTTCTCAACTTTCGTATTATAGTAAACATCAGGATAAATTATTGAGTTATATCTTTAGATGAGCCAAACTTCACATTGTAACCTGAGAATTTACAGCCGACCATTGTTTTCGCTATTCTTATTTTTACTATCTTTACATTGTGTCTCAGCTCATTAAGAAATGCGGCTGATGAGTTTTTAATCAATCCTAAATGCATGGACATCTGACCAAATTTCACTTGTGAGTTGTGTCTTTTATGCTTGGTCCATCAAATATTCTTTTCTATTAAAAAGTGAAAACTAAAAAATGAAAATTTGTTAAGGAAACTTGCATGTAAATAGAAATAACTGAATAACCTGTAATTCTTATAGAGATATTTTAAAGCATGAGCATTAAGGGATTAAATTGAGAGTATTTAAGAAATTTATGTAGCTATGTATCAAAAATGATAATTGTTGACATGTAAGATTTGAGCATATTTTCATGTTAATCTTCTAGTTAAGGAATATTTATAATCCCTTTAGAAATTTTGTTGGATTTTAGCCTTTAGGATCAACCACTTCTTGCACCACACAAATCTTAATCGAAAAAATTGAAGATATGGGCAATTAAAGGATACAAGGATTTTACGTGACTATGTCCAATTACGGTAATTAGTTTTAACCAAAACTTAACTAGAGAGATTTCTTGTATTAAATTCGTATCTTTGGATATTACAAGCAATAGGGGTTAATATATAGGTTCAAGGAAACTACATTCCAGAAAAGTTTAAATAAACCCCCTGAAAGTCCCACCTGACTCTAGTTCGCAATTCATGATCTTTTGGTTGAGTCACTTAGTCACATCTAAGAACAAATTCACCAGGAATTGCTACTGCCTTTTTCACAATCAGTGGTCTCCCCTTCATAATAGCGACCATGTTTAGCAATGTCGTGAACCATAATCAACTCTGTGACTCGAAGTTGCGTCTCATCTCTGACTCGAAGTTTAAATAAACCCCCTAACTTAGCATCTCTGACTTAATATCTGGTTCAATTAAGTGGTCTCCCCTTCAAAAGCACTTTGAATATTTGCCATGGTCGAGACTGAGAATGTATAGTTTGTAATTTATCTTGAAGGCTTTAGTCATAAACCATGGTCTGCTGGTCGAGTAGACGGTATGAGATGGAATGTGATGTGTTTATGCTTTAAAACACTACTGATGTTCACAAGGGCAGAACAAGAGAGTTGAAGATGCAAATATAAGTACAGTCATTTTCAGACTGGATTTTAATTTGATAGATGAAGCTGCGGCCTCTAAGTATGCAGGATTGAAGTGAAATGAATTAGTGTTACTTTGGACCATCACATGGATGATTCATATAATGTGGACTTCTGGGCTTGCACTTACTTTGAAAGTTAGTACAATGCAGAACTTGGTCAGATGGTTACTGCTGTATTTTTGTAAGAGTTAAGCAAAGCGGATCTGGAATGTTGGTGAGCTTGAGATAGTGGATGATGTGCAAAATCAAGCTTAAAATTTATAAACTAAAACTACCAAAGAACTCACTACTACGCACTCACGGGCAGTGGACCCGATCATTTGTAATATAGTTGAGAGGTAAGTCTGAGTTCGTTCTCAGGGACTGTGAAATGATTAGTTGCTTGTTAAATGGTTTGGAAAACAGGTGTTGCTTCGAAATTCCCCTTTGACAATTAAATAAATTGATTTGCAAAATGATTGCATAAATTTAAAAGACAAGTTCAGACAATATAATTAAAAGTCATCCACCTTGACTTCCCTTGACTTCAAATGTGATTTCATTTGATGAAGGTCAAATTCTCTAGAGTTTAAAAGATAATCGTGACAAGATTATACTACTCACGTGGTACCACCAACCGTGAACAAATTATCAAATCACCTAACTACTAGTTGAATTACCCAAGCCGGTACCACCAAGACCAAGACAATTCTCCTAACAATCAGTTTTATTGACTATCAAATTATCAGTTGAACCTATATGAGAATAACGTGGTACCACCAACCGATATTAATCACGTTGACAAATTTAATCTTTTCTTAAAATGATATTCAGTATCATACCATGAACTAGTGATAATTACTTATAGACAAGTAACCATTTTAAAATCACATACACATTCAACTGGTACCACCAACGAAGAATCATATGCAACCAATATCGAAATTAATTAAATGAGAAGAATTAAAATCATCAAGATCACGGAACAACGATAATTAAATAAACCCTTTTGAATTAAAAATATAGCAATCACATTATCCGTCTCGTTTCATCAAGGTGGATGATTAAACAGTTAGCCACTCATGATCAATTCACGATAATCAATGAAATAGAAGAGAAACATGATGTACCAATTGTTTGAAGAAAATAAATTTCAAGACAATAATGTAGATACGATCTAGATGGGTGCCCGTAATATCTTCGACGAGTCCGCCTAAGTGAAACACTTGATTGGAGAAGGAAGAATCCTGATAGAGCAGCTCCTAGAAAGAGTTTGAATACCTAATTTTCGAGTTAGGGTTTCCTATTTATACCCCTTCAAAATCTGATGTAGAAACAAGTCAGGATCTGTTCTCCCGTGCACCCACTACGGCGCAGTGGGTCTTGACTTTTCCTCACTGCGGCGCAGTGAGGTGTTGGTCGACTTTAACTTCGGCTGACTGCGGCGCAGTGGTTCGTGTGATCACCACTGCGGCGCAGTATGATTCCACGGCCTCTTTTCTTCTTCAACAGACTGCGGCGCAGTGGGCTTGTGCATCCCCACTGCGGCGCAGTCCAGAGCTTGTACAGGACCAACTTGTTTCGGTCTCGATTACTTGCTAAGCTCTGCCGCCTCGTCCATTCAAATCGACTTTCATTACCATAACGTATTTCCTGGCCAATAATCAACCGAAAATGTACCAAATGAACGCGTAACCTGTTCAGAACCTGAAAACACTAACAAACACCATAAACGCGCCAAATGCATACAAAAACGACTTAAAACATCTACTAAAATGGCCAATAATGATGTGGGTAATGGGTATAAATTAGTCACATCAAACCCCCCCACACTTGAGCGTTTCTTGTCCTCAAGCAAATCCAGAATTTAAGAAAAAGTAATCCTTGACAACCAAATTATCAAACACATGACAAGTATCAAAAAGAAGCAACACCCAACATGTCAAATGACAGAAAATGGGTAAAGCAGTTTTAATCTTAAATGAAAACTCGAAATGTTTGACAATACCTGAACAATCCACAAGCCACGATAATTAACTAAGCATAAATGAAAACAAACGATCCTATCAATATCATTCTACTCCAACAAACTTACTTTCGGGGTCGAATATATGAAGAATCACTCATAGCTCAGTTGTGATGTATACTCTTTTACCATAGGCTTGAACCAGGATCGTCATTCCACCATTACGGCGCAAGGATCAAGCACATTGTCAAAATAGGCATTAAGGGTAGGTGTGTAGTTAAACTAAGGCTATGTATATGATTATGTAAAATGGAATTTAGGAATAAAGGTTGATGAGATTTGTGGAGAAATGAAAAAGGATATAATGTATATGTTAAGTGCACAAAATAGTCTAATACAAACCCATACCATTGATTGTCATCAAACCACCAACCCAAAGCTGCCATCCGCGAACACCACCCCAAATTAGCCAAGCAAAACCCGACACCATAGTGGTGTATCAACTTCAAACAACTTACAAACAACCAAATCTTCCAAAATAATACAACACACTTCCTAGACATTTGGAAATGAGAAATATCTACTAGTAGCCCGAGTTCTTTTTTTTTA
Organism: Erigeron canadensis; assembly: GCF_010389155.1. NCBI lineage: Eukaryota > Viridiplantae > Streptophyta > Magnoliopsida > Asterales > Asteraceae > Erigeron > Erigeron canadensis. The sequence goes on from NC_057764.1 coordinate 18,381,350, forward strand.
TTATTTATATTTTTCTGTTTTTCACTTCTCTTTATTCTTTTTGAACCATTTTTACTCTACTAGCAAATATCCTTTTACAATGAAAAACATGTCTATAACGCTTCACTTTTTTTGTTTGAACAATCCAAGATAATCTTCAATAACTTAACCCGTTTACGTATTCTCATAGACAAGAATATTCCACAAATCAACCCATGAAACTCTCCCAAACCATCCAAACAAACCATGACAATCAACGGCTCCCCAGATTATAGGTATAGTAAGGTTTAGTTTGCAAGTATGAATGGGAATTTACAGTGGAGTTGTTAAGTTACAAGGGTCTATAAATGTGTAAATGTACAAGGAAAAGTGAAAAATTTGTATGTATATTTGTATAAGGTTGTATAAGGGTATGGATATACAAAAGAAAATTGAAAAGAAAGAAAGAAAAATGTATGGTCAAACCTAAATGCCAATTCGTCATCCAATGTACTCGTCACGATCACCAAGCCAAGTTCTAGAATCAACACATCACCTGCACACTCTCATCAATAGAAGAACCCGGAAATGGCTTAGAAATACCTCAAACACGCACATCCTAGTGCAAGGCATCGAAAATGAATACCGTTACTCCCGAATAAATCCAAGAGCCTAAGAGAGGGACGTATTTACGAGGAAAACAAACCAAAACCGTCACCTGAATAACTATATATAAAATGATGAAATCTCATAGTTGGGTGTTTTGGATATATATGAGTATGCAAGTAATGTTATCAATCCCGAAGGACTAGCCAAATAACCGTTCAGGACACACTTCGCCAATTAAAAATTTTTGTCAAGGAAACAGTTTGTAGTAAAATTGCTTAATAAGTAATAAATTAAGTGTCAAAAGCAATTTACCACAAGGACAAGTTCAACTCAAGTTTAAAGATCGATATCAACTTCTATTATCCCGCCAAATTGATAACACCAGTTTCAAACATGCACATCACAGTTAAGAGTTCAAAAGAGAGACTCAAACCTCTAGATGAAATCCAAAGGCCTACGAGAGGGACACATCAACAAAACTGATAGGAATCTCAATGACAAAACAACAAAAGTGATATACTCGGTAGCTTAAACCTATTTGCCACCCCCCCACACTTAAGATGGACAATGCCCTCAATGTCCATATTCGGTCAAACAAAGGTAAATAGGGGTAAGTGACATAGAAAAATAAAAGCACATACCGGAATGAGGACACATTCCGTTTTGAAACAAGTTATCGACCCCGTGTTACAAATGGCACTTCCGAAATAGGAAGGACACTTTGGTTGTCGGGATAAACAACTTGTGCCAAAACGGAAGGTGCGAGAGTAGTGTGGGCATCAAACATAGCAATATAAATAAGGCGCTGAACTTACTGCTAGCATATGCACACCATAACAATCAACAATATCGCCATAGAAAATAGATAGGTAGGGGAGTAAAAGGGTTCCCCCCACACTTGAATTGCACTACAGTTATCAACTACTTGTTCACTTTGCATCAGAAAACTCATCAAAATATCAAGCATCCAATTATTATACCGTTATTCAATTCAACCAAAAGAAAAAGAAAAAGAAAAACAACCATACATAATGTTTCATCGCCCCGTAGGGCGGATACAAGCCAACAAAATGAAAATTAAAGAGCATGGAAAAGTAAATTGTTCAAACAAATAATACAACCGAACAAAATGGTGGAATCACTGTGGTGGAGGATGTGGTGGGTAATGTTGGTAACTAGGTAGGTTACCGTAATCAAAGAAGGAACCGACCACTAAACGTCGGCTCAGAGGCGCCGGTCTGACTCATGTCCATACCTGCATAAGTACCTGTATAAGAACCAAAACGAACCGGCATATCCGGTCCAAGGCACCTGGATCGTGAATGGGAGGCTCCTCAACCACATGCTCGGGAGGAAAGTAGAAACCTCCACCAACTCGCTGATGTGGGATAAACATGGCGGGAGGACGATAATCTGGAAGATCCATGGGTGGGCTAAAATCCTGCCTCTCAACTGCGCCTCCCACATGGGCTGGTAACGGCGCGAATCATAAACGACTCTCCCAAGTCCAGAACCCACCATAGTCATATCCCCGCCAACCTGCTCCCTAAAGCTATCCATACGACCGTGGAAAGCCTGCTGATCAGCGTACATCCTCTCTACCACAAACTGAAGAGACGTAAAATCAATACCTGTTGGATCCCGCCTCCTAGGCTGCTCCTGTGGAGCATCTCCCATCTCAACATCCTCAGCTCCCTCCATAACCGGAGGCGGTGCAACAACCCCAGTATCGTCCAGCAGCCTAGAGTTCTCCGTCTGCGTCATCTTCTTCACAATTTTGGCCCTCACCAACTCGGCCTCGGTCAAAGTCTCCGGAAAGATAGGGGGTGAAAGATCGGTCTGGCACTCATCAGTGTCAAAAATGCCCATTCCCCGATAGATCATAGTAATAAAATGCCCCAAAACCAGCTCCGAGTCGGAGTGGTTCCACATCCTATCTAACACAACAATGGGGGCCAAAGCAAATCTCCTAGGCGCCCCTTCAGCGAACAACTTCATCAGCCAGAGATTAGTCTGGTACGCCTTGTCCCAGTGAGTGGACCGCTGTACCAGAAACGTGACAATCATGCGATGAAGCATCCTCAATCGCACACTTCTGATCTTAGAAACACTGCCTGACCCCCCAGACAGCCAAGCTTTTCCACCAGTAATTCGAGTCCAGTATTGGGGAATGGACTCACCATCAAAGGCCTGCTTAACATATAGGCCCTGTCTCAACAAACCCCGAAACTCGCTGTCCCTTAACTGGTCCATGGTGTACATCCCAGTATAATAGCTAAACTGGGCTATAGATATCCTTCTCGCAACACCCCCACACTGGAAAGTCACACACCTCTCCTCAAATATATCTTTTACCTTATTCAACTCCTTCGTCACCTTCAAAGTTGAATAGAATTCCAAGCACAACTCCCTATACACAGGCTCCCGGTTGTTGAACACGTTGTGCCACATATCACTCACAACCAACCTATCACCTACCTGAGCCTCTATCCTAAACCACCCATTGATGTCGGCTTGAATGCCGAAATGCTGGGCGGCAGTGGGACCAAGATATCGAGGTGGACAGACCACCTCCTTGTGGATGGAGTACAACTCATTGAGAAAGTTGTTTTTGTGGGGTTGCTTAACCCTGTTAAACTCCAACCACGTATGCTTCTCGTTCATCTGCCCCGGCCAAAATTTGAGTGTTGGCGGTTCTACCGCCTCCCGAGAAGCCTTTGCTTGTTTCTGGGCCGAACCGCTTCCTTGGCCCTCCTCGATTTGCTTCCTTTTGTCGGTTCCTGAAGCATCGTACAAGCACAAATCAGAAGACAAATAAACATGTTAAACTTGGAATACAAACCAGGAACCGTATTAAAAACGAATATAATCTGGGCAGTAAGGTGCCCCACTGTGGCGAAGTGGGCATCAACACCTCCTCACTGCGGCGCAGTGAGGCCAAGGCAGAACTGGTCGAGGATTACCACTGCGGCGCAGTGGTATGAAGTAACCCTCACTGCGACGCAGTGAGGTTCTGAACACGTGCAGGTCACAAGCCACCCACTGCGGCGCAGTGGGCTAAACCCTTCACCACTGCGGCACAGTGGGATGATGTTTCTGGGCAGGTTCTTGGTGTTCATCGCAAATTTCCAGATTAAGGGGGGCAATAATCCAACTAATAGCAATCGTTCAACAGATTAACACTACAAATACTTCCATTAACCTCCCCCACACTTGTTCATCAAAAAGCCCCAATTTTTTTTTTCAAAACCCTAGGTTTGATTTAGACTTAAATCCGGATGAACAAGTGTTAAATTCGTGAAATTCAGCACTACATTATCATCTATGCCCCTCAATCAACAAAATCCCCCAATCAAGTCAACAATTACAAACAAGAACCTATAAATCAAAATTAAGAGATTAAAAGGAAAATAGACAAGAAAAACTTACATTCTTCCCCATGGTAGTGATGATTAGTTGGTAATCTAAGAAGAGAAAGAAAAGAGAATGCAAGAATTTAGTGGATAAGGGGAAAATTTTCGGATTCAAGGGTGTTCTTGGGGAGGGGTTCGGTTTTGCTCTAGAGAGAAAAAAAGGAAATAGCTTAAGATTTGAATATGTGGTTAAAACATCCCCTACTTTCCTTTTTTAGTTAAAGGCCCGCTCCCCCTCTTGACCAGTCAACAGACCCACTGCGGCGCAGTGGGCTGAGACTTTCCTCACTGCTGCGCAGTGAGGCTTTGAGCAGCCTATGCCGAACATTTGGACTACGGCGCAGTCCTTCCCTCACACCCCCACTGCGGCGCAGTGGGGTGATGGTCAATAAAGTCCGTGGAAACCGACTGCGGCGCAGTTGAGTTTACCACCCCCACTGCGGCGCAGTAGGGGACTTTTCCAGAAAAATTAGTTTTTCGGTTTTAAACATAAACTTACCTCAATCGCTTCACACCACACTTGAACCAGCACATTCTCGACAAAACAAATTAAAACTATCTAACGAAATTAAAAGCAATTTGACAAAACAAAATCAAACACGGGTTGCCTCCCGAGAAGCGCTTAATTTATTTACGAGTCGTGAGCTAGACTCGATCACCTTTCAAGTTTCCGATTAAAAAATGGGGACCTCCTCAATCGTCCCATCCTCCTGTTTTTCTTTCATATACAATTTCAAACGATGACCATTCACAATAAAGGACCCATTTTCATCCCTTTTAAACAATTCAACATACCCGGATGGATAAACATGCTTAATCACGAAAGGACCTATCCACCTGGAAGTTAATTTCGGTTGTTTGATTATAAACTTTGATAAGAATAATAACACTTTTGCACCAACCTTAAATTTCTTCCTACGGACCCTTTTATCATGGTAAATCTTGGTCTTTTCTTTGTAAAGCCGGGAATTCTCATAAGCTCCCAATCTAAGCTCATCGAGCTCATGGAGTTGCAACAACCTAAGTTCACCGGCCTCCATCATGTCTAGGTTCAAATTTCTCAAAGCCCAATACGCCTTATGCTCTAATTCAATCGGCAAATGACAATTCTTACCGTAGAGCAACTTATATGGTGTCGTGCCAATAGGCGTCTTAAAAGCGGTCCTAAATGCCCACAAGGCGTCATCTAACTTTTTTGACCAAACCTTGGGGTTATCCCCGACCGTTTTTTCCAAAATTCTTTTTAATGCCCTATTGGTGTTCTCTACTTGACCACTGGTCTGTGGATGGTAAGAAGTTGAAAAGTAATGATGAACACCATACTTCTTAAGAACCTTATCTAGATGATGATTAGCAAAATGTGTTCCACGATCACTAATTAAGGCTCTAGGGCAACCAAACCTACTGAACAACTGTTTTAAGAAGTCAATGACTACCCTCGTGTCGTTTGTAGGCAAGGCCTTGGCTTCAACCCACTTAGACACGTAGTCAACAGCAACTAGGATGTACTAGGACTTGTTAGACGGTGGGAATGGTCCCATGAAGTCTATGCCCCAAATATCGAAAACCTCACATACCTGAATCCCTTGCTGTGGCATTTCATCCCTTTTTGTGATGCTTCCTTGGCGTTGGCAAATGTCACAGGTTTCAACCAACGTTTGAGCCTCTTTAAAGATTGTAGGCCAGTGGAAACCTGCATCAAAAACCTTTCTACCTGTAACTGACGGGCCATAGTGACCTCCGGTTGGCCCATAATGGCAAGCATCCAAAATCTCTCTAGTCTCAGCTCCCGCAACACATCTCCTGACCATACCATCTGCACAAATTCTAAACAGATATGGGTCATCCCAGTAATAATGCTTAGCATCCGATATGAGCTTCTTCTTCTGTTGACCCGAGAAATCATTTGGTATTTCACCTGCAACCAAATAATTAGCAATGTCAGCAAACCAAGGACCTTCATCAGAACTAGAAATGAAATTCAAATATTCATCGGGGAAGTGATCCTTAATTTCCCCATCCTGAAGCTCCTCCCGGTTCGGGTCCTCCAACCGGCTCAAATGATCAGCTGCTAAGTTTTCGGCACCTTTCTTATCCTTGATTTCGACATCAAATTCTTGCAATAATAGAATCCATCGAATCAGTCTAGGCTTTGTATCTTGCTTAGAAAACAAATACTTCAAAGCAGAGTGGTCAGTGAAAACAACAGTTTTACTCAGTACAAGATATGACCGAAACTTATCAAATGCAAAGACTACCGCGAGTAACTCCTTCTCTGTAGTGGTATAGTTTTGCTGGGCGGGATTCAAAGTTTTACTAGCATAGTAAATCGGCCTGAAATGCTTATCATCCCTCTGCCCAAGCACAGCTCCAACAGCATAGTCACTCGCGTCACACATCAGCTCAAACGGTAGATTCCAATCCGGTCCAACTATAATGGGAGAATTGGTCAACTTATCCTTCAACACTTGAAAAACACTTAAACAAGATTTATCAAAAACAAAAGGGACGTCCTTCTCCAACAAGTGGGTCATCGGATGAGTAATCTTAGAGAAATCTTTAATGAATCTCCGGTAGAAACCGGCATGGCCAAGGAAATTACGTACCCCTTTCACATTTGAAGGTGGGGGTAACTTGGCTATCACATCAATCTTAGCCCTATCCACTTCTATTCCGGCCCTAGACACCTTATGACCTAGAACAATTCCCTCGGTTACCATGAAGTGACACTTCTCCCAATTCAAAACTAGACGAGCCTTTTCACACCTAGTCAACATCTTATCTAGGTTATGCAAAAAAGACCTAAAGGAATCCCCAAAAACCGAGAAATCATCCATGAAAACCTCCATTGAGGTTTCAAGTATGTCCTGGAAAATAGCTATCATGCACCTTTGGAAGGTGCCCGGGGCATTACACAAACCAAAGGGCATTCGCCGGTAAGCAAAGGTACCAAATGGGCATGTAAAAGTGGTCTTTTCTTGATCTTTCGGGTCGATGGGTATTTGAAAATACCCGGAGAACCCATCCAAGAAACAAAAGTATGCATTTCCGGCAAGTCTTTCCAACATTTGATCAATAAATGGGAGGGGAAAATGATCCATACGGGTGGCATCATTCAACTTACGGTAATCTATGCAAACCCGCCAACCCGTGACAGTCCTAGTGGCCAAAAGTTCGTTATTTTCATTTTCAATGACCGTCATGCCCTCCTTTTGGGAACACAGTGGACGGGACTTACCCAAGAACTATCAGCAATAGGAAAAATGTCCCTGCATCTAAAAGCTTAATCACCTCTTTCTTAACCACCTCCTTCATATTCGGGTTAAGCCTCCTTTGTCTCTAGACAACGGGCTTAGCATCATCAACAAAATCTATCTTGTGCATGCAAAAATCAGGACTAATTCCTGGAATGTCGGTGGTTTTCCAAGCAAAAGCCCGCTTATGAGCTCTAAGCACGGCTAAAAGAAGATCCTTCTCGTCACTCAAAAGTGCGGACGAGATGACAACGGGTAAAGAGGATTTACCTGCCAAGTAAGCATACTCCAAGTGGGCAGGAAATGGCTTGAGCTCCAGATCAGTAGGGGGTACATCAACCGAATTTGGCACCCTTGAGCTTCCATCAGCAACAACGTTTTCAAAGCTCTCATTTTCTGGAGGTGTCTCATCCATATCAAGCGCCATCACCTCTGCAAACAAATCATCATCACCAATGTCCCCAACTCCTAAGCAAACGAGCTCTTCATCAACTTTTGTCTCCATGAATTCCTGAAATTCTTGATCCAAAGCATCATCAATTACGTCAATCCTGAAACAAGATTCATCAGTCGAGTAAGAATGTTTAATAGGTCGTTCAACATTAAACACTATTCTATCCGTACCCACACCCAATGAAATTTCCTTATCTTTCACCCGGATGATAGCATCCGCGGTGTAAAGGAATGGTCTACCTAAAATCAAGGGTACCTTAGTGTCTTCTCCCATTTCTAGGATCACAAAATCAACAAGAAAGACTATATGACCTACTTGGACAGTCATGTTCTCAGCAATCCCAATGGGATACTGAAAAGAGTGGTCAGCTAGTCTTATACTCATACGAGTGGGTCTCAAGATACCGGAAGCCAACTTACTCCAAACCGAGTAAGGCATCAAATTAATACTTGCACCTAAATCTGCTAAAGCCTTACAACTCAAAGTACAAATGGAACAAGTTATAAGAAAAATCCCTGGATCCTCAAGCTTAGGCGGAATCTGTTGATTCTGCAAGATAGCAGAACACTCAGCATTGAGATATGTCGCCTTCACCTCATCCATCTTTCCTTTGTCTGTAACGAGTTCCTTGATAAACTTTGCATAGTTGGGCATTCCCTGTATCAGATCGACTAAAGGCACATTAATATGAACATTTTTAATCATGTTAACAAATTTATCATATTGTTCCTTTAATTTGGCCTTCCTGAACCGCTGTAGAAATGGAACCTTAGGCTTAAATGGCTTAGCCTCGGGTGTCACCGCCGGTTCCAGTCGGGTAACCGGAGTCTTCATGGTCGGTTGATCTTCCATCACAATCTCCTCGTCCACATCTTCAGCTTCTTCATTTCCTGTATCCTGTACATCTGAAACAACAACATTAGGATTAGGAGGAGGGGCATAGGATCTACCTGTACGAGTAGTAATGGCCTTCGCCTGCTCATGACGAACAGGTGGTGGAGTGTACTTCTGACTACTGCTGGATCCTTGATCCTGCTTTGGATTCTACTGAGTGTTACTAGGCAAAGCACCCTGGGGCCTAGTTAGAGCAGCCATCCTGCTTTCAAGATCCTTAAAGTTAATATCTTGATTCTTGGCATTCATCTCCACCTTGCCATTAATCCTGTCTAGCCTCTCACTCAACTCCCGAGTATCCTCCCTTATGTTCTGGATACTTGTGTTTGTCTCAATCTGATTACTCATCATCTGCTTCATCATCTCTCTCAGCTCGGCATTAGGATCGGTAATAGAAGAGGCTGAACCCGATCCTTGGCTTTGCTTAGTCTCCTGCTGCTTTGGCTGACTTTGATAGTTGCTCTTTTGCCACCTGTTACCAGAAAAACGAGAAGTATTAGCAGGAAAAGAAGAGTTATAGGAATTGTTACCTGATGACCGATTCTGAAAACCGGTGTTCCTCTGAAAACCTCCTTGCTGATTCTGGACGAAATTGACATCTTCAGGTCCCCGTTTGGGACACTCTTCGGAATAGTGTATGTCTCCACAATGGTCACATCCATCAGCTAGCACCTTCACCTCTCGCTCTAGATGTCCAAACCTCGCTTCTTGGTTAGCAAAACCTTTATCCATCCTTGCCGATAAAGCTTGAATCTCATCAATTACACTAGAATTATTGCTTCCATCGGCCCTTGCAACCTTGTTTTACTTGAATCGGCTCTCATTCTTCACAAACCTCTTATCATCCATGGCCGCATTATCCTTCACCATTCTCTCCAAAATGTCAAAACCTTCATTTGGAGTGATCTTGCTAAAACTCCCACCAAAAGCATATCCCATCTCTCTTTTTGAGGCCTTGGTCAATCCATGAAAGAGCAACTCAACATACTTCTCCTTGGTCAAATCATGACCCGGACAATTTCTCAACATTTCTTTAAACTGGATCCATGCATCTACCACATCTTCCCCATCTTCTTGCATGAAAGACCTAATCAAGTTCTCCAATTGCCTTTGAGTTCTAACTGAGTAAAACTCACCGATAAAAGCTTCCTTGAGTTGATCCCAAGTTGTAATCGAATTCTCGGGAAGATCATTAAACCAATCTTCGGCTTCCCCGGTAAGAGTGATAGGAAAAGTTTCACGCTTCACGGCATTCATTTGGTTTTGACCATATTGGTAGAGCCGTGCCAACTTCTCAAACCTTTCTAAGTGCTTATATGGATCCCACTTCTTCTTTCCATCAAACTTTTGTTCCTCGATGCTCTTTAAATGATTCGGTTTCAAATTAAAGTTCTGATCGACCGCCGGTGTTCTAATGGCGGAACCACGAGCCGAAGGGATATTGCGGGTTCGGTCTCCATACTTGATATCATTCGGATCTATTGGCGGATTGTCACCCATCTTTTCTTTTACAAGTGAAAGGTCAAAGAATTCCTCTAGATAGAAGCCTTCTTCGTCCCAATCTGGTGGTGCCGTGTAGTTGATCCTGCGTCTAGGTGGAGTTTTTAGTGGACTAAAAAGAGGTCTCCCCGAAGAACGCAAAATCATCAACTATTAAGGTTTCCTGCAAAACACAACTAACACCACGCGTTAAATGCACTTGTGATAATTCAAATAAACAAGTCTAAACTAATAAAGCAATTAACTTCCTCACGCGTGAGGAAGGATCAAACCACTAAATAAACAACTAATTCGGCACACAGTCCCCGACAGCGGCGCCAAAAACTTGATGTGCAAAATCGAGCTTAAAATTTATAAACTAAAACTACCAAAGAACTCACTACTACGCACTCATGGGCAGTGGCTAATAATGATGTGGGTAATAGGTATAAATTAGTCACATCAGTGGACATATTGTGATGCTTGCTAATTAGAATACAAAGAATGCATGTACCAAAATGGTACATGGGACTATAGGTTCCCACCCATTTACCCTTTTTTTTTAGAATACAAAAAATGTGTAGAATGTACATTTGTGTCTAAGTGATGTATACTTTACTTTGGTATTTGGTTCAAGTCACAACTGAGCAAGGGTTGTGATCTGTGATGCGTAATGGATATAGTATGAATTTGTAGTATGATGACTAATGTGTTTTATTACTTTTACAACTTGCAGATTAGTAACCAAATTGTTGTTAAAACATGCATTTACATATTTAGATTTAAAATCTGCATGCTTTCTTTGCACAACAGATTAGCAGTTTTTCCTTATTCACTTTCTGATGCAAGTTAACACATATCTTTGAACATCCTTATTCACTGTCCTATGCAAGTTTAACACACATCTTTCAACATCCTTATTCACTGTCCTATGCAAGTTTAACACATATCTTTCAATATCTATGACTAATCCTTATTCAAATTTACCTTTTATGGTTCTCTATTTTTCTGGTATGAAGTCTTTTTCCCGATTAGAAGTAGTTATATGTGTTGCTGTTAGTAGTGACTGGATCTTAAAGCATCTGAAGAATTCTGTAATACGAGTTTCATTTGATGGACAACTCAATTTATATTTTCCATTGGAGATAACTGCTTGTTGTATACTACTAATCCTTTATTCCATTTGCTACTCGTATTAATTTGGGTTTATTCTTTAATGTATCAGAGCTACATTGTGTCTTTGAATCAATTCATTACGTCGTCAACTACTACGGCTGGTTCTGTAGAAGGCACTCCATTGTCAAGCATAACAACTATTAAAAAGACTCCACAGTCATCCCCAATAACTGATGAAACTGACATGGTTTTCGTTGATTCAGTCATTCATAATGGGACTACAACAGAAGAAACAAGTTCAAATAAGCTAGAATCATTAGTAAAGCATCTAAGGCTATCTATGCTTCAGGTTTTGCATTCAGCTGAGATAGATCTACCATATAAGAAGCTTTTGGATATTTTGGTTAAAACCGTACCTGAAGAGTATTATATTTTGCATGAAGAGCAGGACAAGGTGGTTAAACTGTTTCCTAGGAAAGTAACGATTTTGCTGCAGTGCTTGGTGTTGGGAATGCTTGCTGTTTCTGCTAGTTTCTTCCTATTTTCGGATGGTCAAAGCTCGTATCATGGCCCTCCACCAACCTAAACGAGTGTCCACCGTAAGATTCTAATCATGCCTTTTGCTCTTTCTAATATGTTTCGTTAGCTGACTTTAATTCTTTCACAAAATCGGAAACTACATACAATAAAGTGAAACTTTCGCCCAACACATATATGGATCTGTGTCATTTGGTAATACACTATTGTAAGAATTAAATTTAGAATATGTTTGATGTTTCGCCCAACATGCAAGATTCATCTATCTATTCTGGTAGGTGAATTTTGCGATTAAAGGTACCTTTGACATTTTGTGCTTCTCATTTTTATAATCAGTGCTCACTAATAGATAAACTCGATAAAGAATTATACGGTATCTATTATGTGAACAAAGTAGACATGATGCTTGTTAAAAATTTGAAAAGACTTGCCTGAAGACCCATGACTTGTTTGGAAAACTGTGTTTGATGTTAAGATCTTGATTAGAATATGCAAGAATAGTAATTTGACATGGCGAGAAGGTTGGAGTTTTATGCTTTGATTGCAGCTCTTTTTGACCCAATCATGATAAACTATGACTATTAAACTTTACGTAAACAAAAGAAATTTTACAAATTGGTATGATACTTGTTCATGACTCCATGGTTATTGGTGTAGGAAAATAGCATTTTATTGGAGGTTCCCAGAGAAAGGATGTGGAGAAGGTCATGAAGATATATTGGTTAGACCACTTACATGAATTAAGAACTCACTCTACTCTGAACATGAAAAGCATGTCTTGTTTACCTCAGTTATAGTATTTTCCATACATGGTCAAAATAAGGGTTTAATGAAGTATTATCAGTTGCATTGCTTTTTAATGAATCTAATTAGTTAACCTAAGTTTCAATATTGCTATATGGAGCGTTTGTGGACATAAATCGTCAGCAATAGGAAATATTATTGAGAACCTTGGCAATTTGAATTATAAGGTCAAGTTTGTGATATTAGTTTGTTGTTAGATTCTGGCAGCTACTGCTTGACTAGAACCAAGTCAGCGATGGTGTTATTTTTAGTATGTTTCTTGTGTCCCAGCATACCATCATGTAATTGATACGATGTCTTGCATTCGGGTTGTACAAACGTATGTCACACGTTAAAACCGAGAACATATATTTCTAGTTTACGAAAAGAGTACCAAGTTGTTATTATCATTACATCATTTAACGTGCTGTAAAATCTGAACGCACGGGTTCCTGCTGCTAAAACTGCCAGGAACCACTAAATGGAATGTTGTGGAAGATGTTGTATTGATATCGGCATGGTCTATGTCTAGGGAACATCCCACTCGTGGCAAAACAAACAAAAGAAATTTCCTTGTAGACACGAGTAAATGAATCATATGATAATCAATGATGGCATCATACCATGACAACAGGTTAACAGACCAAATTTATAACAAGGCCAATCACAAAAGACTTAAAAAACTTAAATAGCATCGAATGATATATACGTGCTCCAAGATATACCACTATGCAATTGAATACTTCTACCAACAACCAGAATATCTGAGAGGTAAATATTATTTCCAATCTTTGAACATTAGCTCATTGATCTGGTTGATTCCAATATCAGAGTAAGGTTCAATGGGTCTGTCATCTTCGTCTAACGCGGCATCAAAGCACACAAGATCTTTGCTGTTTTCATCTGCAAAAAATATACATAAGATACTACACTTGCAGAACATTCTCGAGTAGATCCCTGGACGCATTTGTGGTGGATCCAAATAATGGTTTCATTTGGGTGAAATCAACCCAAATTTAGTACTTATTTGGTTTCACTTGCTCACACCACAACTCTTAATTTAGTACTTTAAGCAGTAAGCAATCTTACACACTGGCATTATAGAAAAACCAACTCACCATATATCGAGTTCAGGGATGTTGGGGGTGGAGTTGCCATAAAGTTGAGGCCAATGTAGAATAGAAAGGTAGTTGCAGCTGTCACAATGGTGTAAGCTGGAAGCGCCAGTGCCCAATACCTGAAAGATGACACCCAAATATCTGATTCAATAACAAATTAACAAGTGCTGCAAATGTAGGTTATCTGATGGTATCAAAACGATCCGGGTGAGTACCTCAAATTAGGTTTGTGTCAGATCAGGTTCTCAGTTAAGTTTGTATAAGTTGGGTTGACTAATAAAACTTTTTGTCCAAAACTTTCATTTTATTACAGATCAGTTGTGTGTATAACACAAGTCTACAAGAAATATATTATCTGAAGGATAATCTAAGCTTTTCAACCCATTTGATCCAATTCAGTTTAAACTGTTATCTAGAATTTACACGTTAAAGCTGTTAAAGGTAATACATGACCGAAACAACCCATGCACAGGTAACGGGAAAAATTGCCACCTCTAACATCTTTCTTCTAGGTCTTCAAATGATATTATCTCATTTTTGCATATAGAATGAAAACCTAAATGAGAACTGTAGATCAAGGTTTACAAAGCAAATGAAAAGCAAGGACTAAAAGGGCCGTGCATACGTACTTGCTAGGATAGTAGAAGATCCCAATAGAATGCAACCAAGGATCAGGAACGTATGCCCATATCATGAAAATAACTGTCGGCACAACAAAATAAATTAATATTGGAATCCTCTAAACACACAAAAATTTCATTGCAGACAGTTGCCCAAGATAAAATTTTTGACCCAATAAGAAGTCAAGGTAAAAACGCACATAAATCTACACAAGCAGATAGTCCTTTATTTACCTTAAAGTCATGAAGACACCAACATTTCCTTCTTGACTAATACCTTTTTTGCATTGTCATTGTTTCTTAATGCTACTGACTGTGGTCCACAACAGTCCTTTAGTTTGTCATTGTTGGAGGATGCTTACAACATTCAACACATAGTCAAATCAATTGTATATAACTGGGTTCAGCATAACGGGTAACCATTTTGATGTGATATATCGATATTGTCACTCACTCTGCCAAATGCTTTTAGGCAGTCATTGTAGATGTGAACAACAGGTAACAAAATCGCTGGACTGGACAAATTCGGTAACAACAAAACTTGTCATTTCTATACTTGTCAAAACAGACTGAGTCAATGAAGAATTATAATTTTGCAATAACACACTTTGGGTGGCTTTCAGTCATTTAGAAGTCGTTGTAGTTTGTAGATGTGAACCAAAGGTGACAAAATGGGTGAACGGATAAGTCCGGAAACAGCAAAAATGGTCCTTTTAATACATGTCAAAGGAGATTGGGTCAATGAGCTATAATATTTTTGCTAAGAAAACACTTTAGGTGACTTTCAATCATTTTGGCTTGTTATCTTCTTAGCTATTTATGCCTCGCTTTAACTTGATATAAGCAAGACGATTTTTAAACAAGTGTAAAAGACGGAGAATACCTGTAGCAACAACTGTTGAAATGGCTCCTACAAATCCATAAACTTCAGAAGGGTTAGGGCCATGCTCTCCCGAAACACCGACACCAGAAGCCTTGTTGTCCGCTTCAAATACAGAGAAAGTTGCTCCCCTGTTTCTAGAATAACTAAGGGTCCTTCTAGGGCTATTGAAAGAACGCTGATCTTCCATCACCTTTAGTATCTAGCAATCACATCTAGTGTCACAAGATGAAATATTCATCACTCCAAGCAAAATGTCTAAACTTTTTTACAATCTAGTACGGCATATGAAAAGATCTACATGAGGACCTACACACCCATATTTTGGTTACTTACAGTTAAATTCTAGCATTTTGGTAATTCATATGAGGATTCACATCTGCTATATTTGTCAGGTTCCTAATTAACACTCGAGATAATCAACTAAAAAAGATATTAGGAAGTTAAAATATGACGGTTTATAATTACATATACAAAATTCTGAACAAAAAGAACATAACATAACCATCAAGATGGATAGATTGGACCTCCTATGTATCAAAGTGGAACAAAAAAGTACAGAATATAAAAATTCAATCACCGGCTATTAATAACATATTGCAAGGCATTCCTCTGGGCAGCACACAATCATACAACTGCCTATAACTCACAATAAATACATAATCCTAACAAGCTATGCATCATGGGTTCATTGATCTAATACTACTAATTACAGCCAGAGGTTAGAGAAATACGTAGAATAACTCAAATCAATACAGGACAACCAACCCAAGGGTTAAGGTTTACCGACATCACCTATCAAAAGCTCATAGAAAAGGTTTGTATTCTATAAATGACCAATGAGTGAGAGAATATTTAAAGACTGGTCATAAGATAAAGATCTTCAGCTTGTCATAAGATAATCATGGAAGGCTGTTTGAACCAATGAATTGTTAAAGGATCAATCAAACTTGGGAATTGGCTCACATGGTTTTTCGTACATACTTTATGCTCCTCCTAATAATCTCGTAGGAATTAACTAGATTAAGACTTTCTAAATTCTAGATAAGACTCTCCTAGAGATGCCAGCTATTGTATACATTGCCAATTCACCAACTCATTATATTTATTGTATTCCATTGTCAGTGAAACTTAACGACCAACATGTTTATATTGCAAGACCACATAGATTGGGAAAAAGTCAGTGACAAGAGGATGCATATGTCTTAAGATGTATGTATAGCACTTAACAATAACAAAAATCCACTATATTCCAGCTATTCCAACTTTGTTTCACAAACCATAAATTATTCAAATAACATATGCCGATATAATTCAATGTTCAATACTTGTACAAAAAATAAATAGCATACAGTAACTGAACTCTCAGACGCTAAACATTAGTTGTGGATCTAATATCTCCACACACATTGTCTTTTATATATCTCTTGTATAAACTAGTTCCCATAACCCGCAACTAGTCATCTATGCAATATTAATAGCTATCTCTGTCATTATAAGTAACTTTTTATAGACAAAACATCCACGGATAACTTTTGAACTCCCTCATTTACATATCTATCAAGCATTTAGGCACTTACTGATGAGTTGGCTTTGTATTTTACCGAGTCTTATGCATTGCGTAAAGTCTTTCTACTTATTTTGTTAAAGACCGTTGTCAACAGGCTTTTTCTTACGAGTTATTTTAGATCTCTTTTATTTTTGTAATGGCTAATTAAATCCCAGATACTACTGAATATAAAAGTATTGAAGCATTTTGCGTCAATATTTTTTCTTTCTTTCATCTCTGATATCTTTTGCTCAAACAATTCGTAATTAACCTTGGTTAAAATCCTGAACACGAATGAAAAGATAGAGGCAAACACGAGGGAAAGAAAGGAGAGATGTCGAATGAAGGGAAAGATTTGCTAGGTGTTGGGCAATTTCAAGAAAAGGGGTTGGCTGCGTTGATTCAGAATGGTGTATGCAAAGTCTATCATCCAAGGGAAGGAGTAATAAATCACACTATGTGTTTTATCTCATAGTAGGAAAAATGCCAAAATCCATTATGTGTTTGATAGTTCACTCAATAGATGAGTCACACTTTTGGCATTGTCGATTGGGACACTTGAGTTATAAAGTGTTATCAACTTTATCACAAAAGGGAATGGTGGAGGGGTTGCCCACGATAAAACTTCCAGATGAAGTATATTCAAAATGATTAGTGGGAAAGTAACATCGTGAGAATTTTGCAAAAAGGAATGTGTGGAACAAAAAAGCTGCAGCTGCTACATTCGGACATATCAAGTCCACTATGAGTCTGATCTCATAAGGCAATAAGCTTTATTGATGATTTTACACGTAAGACTTGGATTTACTTGTTAAATCAAAAAGCAGTAGCTCATAATGCTTTAAAACTTCAATATATGTGTGGAGAAGCAAGCAAAGGTGAACAGACACTGTCTTAGAACAGACAGATGAGGTGAATTCAATTCCGATGTATTCACAGAATTTTGTAAAGAGCAGGGTAATAATAGACAGTTGACAACAGTCTATACACCGCTGAAAAACGGTGCGGCTGAGCGAAACAAAATCGAAACATCATGAAATATGGTTTGCAGTATGTTAGATGAGATCATGAGAAACTCATGCCTAAAGAATTTTGGGCAGATGCAGCAATTTGGTGTATTCATGTTCTAAATAGGTATCCAACAGCAGCTTTAGACAATAAGACTCCACAAGAAGCTTGGAGAGGCAGTAAGCCTAATGTAGATTACTTTCGATTTACTGGCTGTTTAGCACATGCACACGTGCCGAGTGAAAAACAAAGTAATCTGGATGATAGAAGTAAGCCACGTGAACTTATTGGTGTTAGTAAGGAGTCTAAAGCTTACAAGCTATTTGATCCCATAGAATACATGTTGAATCTAAGCAGAGATGCGGATTTTGTAGAAAATGTGGATCAGAATCGGAAAACTAATACTCGAAAAGTTAGTAAAGTACTTACATGGGGAGATCCTAATGAACATAAAAGTCAAGAAAATACTTACGAGGCTAACGTGTATCCTTGGTCATCAAGGAAATGACGAAATTAATTTAAACTCTTGAGGGGAAAATGCAAAAAACTCTCTTAGGAAACATCTACAGATCTACTAATGCTCAAGAGAGGAAAACCCATGGAAAGAGAAAGATATTCACACTATCATTACTCTTAACTTAATGAAAAATGATAAATCCTCCTAAAGCTACAACCTTGTGACACATGTAATCCACTAATTTTCGTTCACCGTCATATCTCTTGATTTTGTAATGTGTAGTGATCTTGTTGTTAAGTAGTTGAAAAACAATTAAATTGTAGACATTCAAACAAATAAATTAACATTGCAACCCATGATTAGTAGCATTATCATCGAAAACAACACAATCCGTAAACTCTTTGTTGTTGTATGTTTGTACCACTAATTTGTACCTGTAAAAATGAAAGATCAGTGACATGATTAAGAGTTAAAGTAAATTATGTGATGTTAAGCATATATATGGTGACGCTGCACATACATAAATTTACCAATAGCAAAAATTACACATCTCGTGTGTTTGTGGTTGGAACAGCACCCCCCTTTTTTTTCCCTATCATATCCCATCATCTTCACAACGTGAAAAGCTTGTATAGATAACAACTACAAAATAAAAATAGCTACATACCTGATATTCCTTGCTGCTACTATTCTGTCGCTATGAAACTTGAACTCTCCTGGATACTACAAGAGTTTTCTTCCTTTTTTTTTTCAAAAACAAATAACTTGTAACTCCCAAATTTATTAGATATAATCTAAAATAAACATAGTTACCAAATTATGAGTATCACATAACATAAAACAAAGATATATATGTAAGGGTGTATAGTGGAAAGTGTTGGTCATAGATTAGTATTTGGCTGACGCGTTAGCAGCTTTAGCGGCTTGAGATGTGAGCAGCTCAATTCTTAAGCACGCCTAAGCACGCCTGAAGCAGTGTGTCTGTCTCACTACAAAAAACTTTCATTTTTTGGCGGAGAGATGTGTTTTGCTATAAATGAGAATAGCATGCCCGACTGCCTTTTTGTATACATCTTGGTTAGGGATAGTGTTGTTGGGTCTTGTATGATTGTAATTTGCAGATCTTTGCTACCGCTGCTGGATTCATAAGTTTGTGACCTAATATATGATAAGTTCTATGAGCATGAGTTGCGACATAAAAGATGTCAATCTGTTTCCAACAACATGATAAAGTCTATCCTTTGAAAATTAATAGTGTGTCAGTGTGACTATAAGAGTAATATTCTAAGGCAATAACAATAAGACTACAGGAGTCCATTTAAAAATATATATTAATATAACTATGTGAGTAAACAACTTGTAGATTTTTATGATATAACTATGTGAGTAAACAACTTGTAGATTTCTAACATAAAAATAGACAAAAAGGCAATACAACCAAACCATACAGTCTTCTGCTCTAAACTATACTTTTATTGCTAACGAAAAATACATTTTTCAGCACTCCAGGTAAAATTAGCACTCCATTCTTTTCCAAAGATCAAGACAACCAACATGTTGTGCAAAAGTCAAACCAACCTACTTTAATCATTCTACTACTAATAGGCTAACTATCAAAACCAAGAACAAAAAGAGATTACAAAAAGAATTGCTAATAATAGTAGTTAATTTGGACTGAGACAGTTGCATAGCTAATCGGTGATGATTTTTATTTACCGGTTAGCATCACTGGCCTAGTCATCAAAACCCCTCATCATCATTTGCTGATTTGTTAGATATAAAAAGGTTAAAACATTGACCCGAACCCATTACCCAGCCGTAACCCACGCATTTTGCAACCTCTATCTTATCTCACTGACGCTTTTTGAGGTGACCAGTCAATCCAACGTTGCTGGGCTTGAACCTATGAATCACTATGCGTTGGTTTATAATGAGAATAGAGTACTACACTCACCACCCTTGTTGCGTTCAGAAGACGACTATTTTAGTGGGTTTGATTGTTTGAACTTATAAATCACTATGTGTTGGTTTATAATGGGAATAAAGCACTATACCTACCACCCTTGTATGTTCAGAGGGTACTAATTTGGTGGGTTTGGTTCTATCTTTTAAAACCAAACTCGTTAACCAAATAACTTATTTAGCAATCAAACTCATGTCATAATCCCCACACTCAACAACCATATAGTTGGACTAAGACAGTTGCATAGCTAATCGGTCATGATTTTTATTTACTGGTTAGCATCACCGGCCTAGTCACCAAAACCCCTCATCATTATTTGCTTATTTGTTAGATATAAAAAGGTTAAATATTGACCCGAACCCATTACCCAACCGTAACCCACGCATTTTGCAACCCCTATCTTATCTCACTGACGCTTTTTGAGGTCACCAGTCAATCCAACGTCGTTGGGTTTGAACCTATGAATCACTATGTGTTGGTTTATAATGAGAATAAAGTACTACACTCACCACCCTTGTTGCGTTCAGAAGGCGACTATTTTAGTGGGTTTGATTGTTTGAACTTATAAATCACTATGTGTTGGTTTATAATGGGAATAAAGCACTATACCTACCACCCTTGTATGTTCAGAGGGTACTAATTTGGTGGGTTTGGGTCTATCTTTTAAAACCAAACTCGTTAACCAAATAACTTATTTAGCAATCAAACTCATGTCATAATCCCCACACTCAACACCCATATAGTTGGACTGAGACAGTTGCATAGCTAATCGGTCATGATTTTTGTTTACTAGTTAGCATCACCGGCCTAGTCATCAAAACCCCTCATCATTATTTGCTTAGTTGTTAGATATAAAAAGGTTAAAACATTGACCCGAACCCATTACCCAGCCGTAACCCACGCATTTTGCAACCCCTATCTTATCTCACTGACGCTTTTTGAGGTCACCAGTCAATCCAACATCGCTGGGTTTGAACCTATGAATCACTATGTGTTGGTTTATAATGAGAATAGAGTACTACACTCACCACCC
Source organism: Erigeron canadensis (assembly GCF_010389155.1). Taxonomy (NCBI): domain Eukaryota; kingdom Viridiplantae; phylum Streptophyta; class Magnoliopsida; order Asterales; family Asteraceae; genus Erigeron; species Erigeron canadensis. Next base: position 18,402,475 of record NC_057764.1, read on the forward strand.
TTGTTGCGTTCAGAAGGTGACTATTTTAATGGGTTTGATTGTTTGAACTTATGAATCACTATGTGTTGGTTTATAATGGGAATAAAGCACTATACCCACCACCCTTGTATGTTCAGAGGGTACTAATTTGGTGGGTTTGGGTCTATCTTTTAAAACCAAACTCGTTAACCAAATAACTTATTTAGCAATCAAACTCATGTCATAATCCCCACACTCAGCAACCATATGGTTAGACACATGCACACCATTTTAAACGACACAAAACATACGAATCGGAAATCCTATCCCAATTCATGACCAACACTGTCTCATAAATGACCATAACGTGCAAATAATGTAACATTTTTGTACTTATTTCACCAAATATTAAATTCAAGAATATTAGACCATATAATGATATAGATAATATTGGGCATCAACATGAAACAAAAAAAACTCACCGCCTAGTATTTTATTTTCAAACTCTTCAATATAAAAGCCTCTTTCTTTGTAGGCATATAAAAAGCCTCACAAAAGTCCTATCCTTAATTCATTAACTACAAATCCAAACACCGAAACACATCAATAAGAAAGCCAGGATATGGAATGGTGCATAAACACACGTCTTTCAAACTGATATATGTATATAGATTAACACACAAATTTGGAGAAAACAACAGGTACATTGTTTCTTAGAGTAGGACGGACATAGGCGTTTTGAATAAGTAAATACCAGGATATCAACTCTTAACATCGACTCAATCTCATAAAGCCTGTCAGATTTCTCCAAATCATATCTAGATTTATCAAAAACTATAAAGAATCACAAACACAATACCTACATTCAATTTAAAAAACAAACCCACCAAAAATATCTCATCATGTGAAGCCAACAAAATAATTACAATACTAATAAAGAAATTTACCTAACAATGGCGATTCAACTGCAAGAATGTGTGGAAGATTTTTGGAACACTCGAAATTCATAAACCTAAAATCAATTTCAAATGCACAAATCAATCCAAAGAAAACTATGACAAACTTTATCGGCCAGAAACCGTAGCACTAATCAGAGAATCAAAAAAATTTGATTTATTAGTAACAAAAATATATGAATTACAAATATTTGATAAAGATATATGAATCAGAAAAGAATAAGAAGAATCACCAGCGATATATTAAAAAATGGGGATGATAACTTACAGCGTGTGTTTTGGGGAAGGAGGAAGACGGGAAAGAACAGATTAGGGTTAGGAGATGTGAAAGAATAGATACCGGTTTTTAGAGAGGGGGATGGAACCTGATTTTTAGTTTAGATGGCTCAGATTGATTTGTGTATTAATTTGAATGGCCCAGATTAAAAATTTAATTTAATTTTTTCTCTCTGCTCTGCAAGCAAAATATATATATATATATATATATATATATAATTTTAAAGACCATTCTAAAATCTTTCTAATTAAAAAAGTTTTTAATCCATAAAATGTTAAATTTACCCTCTTTATTTAAAATATGTTTGAATTTAAGATTACTAATAAGCATAATTGATTAACAGTATGACTAGTTTACATAGATATATTTCATGTGTGTTGGTCAGAATAAAAAATCATTCTGAGACAAAATAATCAATGTAGACAATAAAATGTGATTAAGATGAGCAAAATAACCCAAACTCAAAATTATACCAGTACCAAAATATCATACAAATGATATTCAGTATGTTTTAGCTTTAAAGTTTAACAGTTTTTTTTTTACTTTTATGTCTATACCATCGATGGAAAAAAAAAACATTAATATGATATAAATTAGAGTAATAGTATATCCAACTAACTCATCATCCTAATTCTAACTACAAAATCAAAATCATGTCATCATACCATGCAACAAATTCAAGATACGGTATTAAGAAAAAGTTAGTTCAATTCACGTGTTATATTTTCATGAATTTTAGAGGAATTTTAACAAGATTTACCATTCACTATTTATAATACCTTATAAAACAAACTGACATTTATTTTAGAAAATTCAACATTTTTTTCAATATCCTCAACCTATCCCTAAATAACCCTAACAAAAGTATTTAGATAAGTTAGTTTTTGCAACTTATTATTTTTTGCATCTAATCATCGACTTATATTTAGAATGATAAGCACGGTTAGATAACTCGTCACATCTCATGAACGTAACCCAAAGAGCTTGTATAATCGTTATGACATCTCACGTATTATAAACTGTTGCCGCTGCAATGCGCAATCACCCTTTTAGTTAATTAATAAGGAATATAAAACTCATACAGATTTCTCTCGAATCAGAAAACCCACTAAACAAATACCCAATGAACATTGTTTGAAAGGCCCAGAGCATGTCCCATTAACAGAAAAGCCCATATCTGACATATTGATAGCAATATATAACTTTCAAAAATGATAGGGAGACCTACTAAAAACACCTAATTTTTAGTCTAACCATTTAAATTAGCCATCTGTCATTTTTATTTTAAGTCAAAATATAAATAAATTATATTTTGATTTTACCCTTTTCTTTTTGTTTTACGTAATGTTGATTTATATTATATCTCATTAGTTAATGTCTTTCATTTAACAAACATAAATTCCAAGTACCAATTTTTGTGAAGATCGAACTTCATATACAAATTTATTCTTTGTATAAAGCACAAAAACAAATTTTTGTACACTAATAAAAATCATGATAGCTTCATCCACTAATTTTTGTACACGAATCATTTTATGGAAACAAGATTTGTAAAATTACATTTTATATGTGAAAAAATAATTAGGGGTATAATAGTAATAATACAAAATAATTAATGACCATTTAAAATGTATTGACAGATGGCTAGTTTAAATGGTTAGACTAAAGATTAGGTGTTTTTAGTAGGCATCCCTATCATTTTTGATACTAAACACGTTTTTTTTAAACGTGTTTAGTATCAAAAATGTCATCATAACAACATAGGTCTTTTCAACATACATTTTATAGCATATCATTATCATTTTTGATACTAGACACGTGAACGTTTTTTGCACGTGTCACGGCAACTTAATAATTCTAGTGAACTAGATTAAGAAGCCATGTAATCATGCACATTTCACATATCATTAACATATATCACATTTCAATTCATCTCAAGACATGACATAGCATTTCATAGCATATCATCCAAAAACACATCATATCATAGCGTATCATAACAATTCATATCATCTAATAGCATATCATAACAATTCATATCATCTCATAGCATATCATAACAATATATATCATCTCATGCCAGTGGGGTAACATTTCAGGCTTCAATATGCATATACATAGCCCATATCACCTCCCGTATAATCCCGAATACCCATAAGCAAACAAGATATCATTAGGGGAAGTTATTATAAGAAAACTATGTTTTTGCTGAACCCTCAGCGTGTCAAAGTTATGTATCTTACCTCGTAGAAACGTACAAAATGATAACGTAAGTTACCAAGCTTTGCAAGTATTCTCGACTACCTATAATCATTAAACGACATAATGAGCTAAAGTACCTACTTACTTATGTTCATGAATCAAGCTTAAATATCTATAAACATGACCCATGACAAGGCTTGATGCATCGGACATTTGATTAATACTTTAAAGCTTACATAACTCGACGAAACTCGGCATTCACTTACTAAATTAACCTTTCTGGAAACTTGACATCACAACCATCTTTAAAAAACATTACCATTAGAAAGTAGACTCTCTCACGATTCCGTGGATAGCTTATTTTGTCAAAAACAGAGTTACGGTTCAAAAGTTATGACCATTTGAAAATTTAGTCGCTATTGCGTTGCAATGAGCAAATTGCGTCGCAACTTAAGTCACTGTATTTTTGTTGCGCCGCAACTGGCCCTGATTCTGCACAAAAATCATTGTTTAACCTCCAAAACATAACCAAACACACCCCAAGCGACCCCAAACCTTATGAACGACTTTTGTACCTCAAGATTCACCATTTTAAGACCATAATGATGCAATGAAATCATTGATTAACCCCTACTTGATTTGCATCACAATAACAAACGTTTTAGGTTACCGAATTGACAAAACTGACGATTTTCAATCGATTAACACACCCTATGGTCCAGATCTGATATGACACTTATAATTACTCCATTTTATCATAAAAATATTAGTAACAACAAGATTATACCTTCTGGAATCCCCAACATACCAATAGATTGCAGTAACGGTTACCGGGTCGAAATCAACGATTCTAGCAGCGAAATACATATAATCGATCAAGACCAGGTATGAACAAATTGAATAGATGTAAATGACCAATAATCAGTAGGTATTACGATCCATACCTTGAATATGATTAGAAGATCGAATTATAAGCCTTAAATCTCTCCTAATTAGGCGGGAATCGATGAAACTGAATCAAGAATGATAATGGAGGCAGACCCAAACTTTCACACACTTAATTCTGGAGAAAATTGGGTCTTAGGGTTCCCTAACCCCCTCCTAAACCGTCCACCTTTTAGCCAAATGACCAAAGTGCCCTTAACTTGAATCTAACGGTCGTTAAGGCTCAAATTAATGAACCGAAAACTTAGTCGACCAAACGAGCACCTTATATACCGACCGAAAACTATAATAACATCTTATGATCATTAATAACTCATTCAAGTACCACATTAATCCTTGATGCCACAATAGTTAATTAACTAACGGTGTCAAAGTCAATTGACGTTCAAGGTCAAGGTCAAAGATAGAATAGTTTAGTTTGTTACTCACACTTTCCTAAACATACACTTATGATTCTCAACTTTACATTCTTTCATTTAATGTCCTTCTACTTCACATCTTAACATATAAGGCTTGAATGAATTAATGGGATTACCTACCGACTCATGAAACACATCATAAACATCTTAAGCATCTTAAACACATTAGCACATCAATCATTAAGGCATAAAATACTCACACATATAGCACATTAAACACATATAATCATTAAATCTCCTATAGACTTGACGGACACGAAGTGTTGACTTAACGACTCAAGTCAACCGTTAAATAAAAGTTCAGAATGTTACAATTATCTCCCCTTGAGAGGATTTCGTCCTCGAAATCACTTCAGCGTAAAAATTTTTAGTATAATTCCTGAATTAACTTTCACCATAAATGTGATTCCATCTCATTAGCACAGGCTCAATTAACTCCCTACGAAACTTCTTTTACTTCCAGCCAAGAATCTTAACCGAATCATCTAAAATCATTTCTTAGCACCAATACTCACATCTCTCAATGAAGTCACATAGGCATATGTTCAATAACACTCACGAAAGTACTATGGATGTCATCTAAAATCAATACACAAGCACATATCATATATCTTCTAGAGTTTACCCTTTATGAAGATCAAACACAAAACTTAATGGAACTCCATGCTTACATCACCTATATACGTGTGGCATGCTTCACCACGCGCACATACTCACGAGTAACGAGAAGAAGGAGCATTTTTATCAACTAGTCTTCAACGACTCATATCACATCATTGTCCTTAGGTGTTATAAACAACTTCGTCACATAATCCATAGCCATCATATAAGTACATTTCTACTTCGGAATAACCGATTGATGTATCTTTCCATAGGTTTGACTTGATTACTGGTCACACATTTTTGTACACACACTATCACATCACTCTTGATATTTAACCGTCATAAAATGGGTTTCAAATCAGCATACACCCTTGTACTACTTGGATGGATATAATATCAGGACCTATGGGTCTCTTCAGCTTTGCATAGCCAAACTCATTGAACTTCTTACATAGTCTTTTCTATTTTCACTTTACCTTTCATCCGTTTCATAATTTCTTTGGTTCAATCTTTAAATCAAAACAAGTAATCACCTCATTTCTTCAACCTTCATAAGTAGTACACACATTACATTCAACGAAGACTATTCATTTGGCGGATAAGACCTTCCGACACATATCCTTATTAACTTGCTACTATGACTCGCATAATTTATTGAACAAAAGGTTGACTTGCCATAACCTTTGATGCATAACACATCTTACTAATAGCTCGCCTTTTCGACTCAAAGCATCCGCCACGACATTAGCTTTACCTGTTTGGTGCTTGATTTCACATTCATAATCTCTAAGTAATTCCATCCATCTTCTTTTATCTCAGATTCATATACATCTAAGAAAGCACATATTGTAAGCTCTTATGATCAATGAATAGAGTTCACTTAGCGCCATATAAGTAGTGTCCCCACAACTTCAATGCAAAGACCACTTCAGTAAACTTTATATCATGAGTGGGGTAATTCTTCTCATAAGGCTTCATCTGATGTAACGCATTAGCAATGACTATGTCTCAATGCATATGATCACAGCCCAAAAACATCTATGTCCTCGAGTAAGAATAAAACAGGAGCTTTACATAACTTCTTTTTCATACATTTTTTCCTACATGTCCAATGTAACGGTACGGTTGTTCACCAAGAATAATCATTCATGGACAACCTGCCTACTACGGGCTCATATCATATCAATACCTTTAGATTCCCACGTAGCTTTGTCTCTTGGTCCATGATAACGTGACTCCTCACTTCCGTTAAAGGATCATTGAATATTTACTTTGTAACAAAACTTTCGGTGTCTAACCTCAGCTTTTAACCCTATCACATGTCAACATATAAGATTTACTACACCTCGTATCATAATATGTCGTATCACTTTTCAGAGGGCATCCAATAAAGCATGTCGCCACAGTTCATAAGCCTCCCCGAGTTGAAAATCATAACAATACTCTTTAAGCAAACATAATGTTCTTCATCATACTTAGAATGGCAAGATTTTTCATTTATAGACGTAATGACAAAACGATCTAGAGAAAACTTTAGGCTTGATTACTTAAATTCATACACATCAAAGACTTTCATCATCCACAAATGGTAGCAACATCATAAATCTATCTTATAAAAGAAATACATCCCACAATCAAAAACATTAACTTCTTCCTATAAGTGAGAACAAAACGGAGGGTGCGCTTGCATGGACGTAGCACTAGTCACACATCGATTGAAGGTTCGACCTCACGATCGAAATGAAACTAGGAACTTTATTAGAACATCTCAAAACTACGTGTAGCCTCGACTTTAGAAATATAATCTTTGCCTTTTAAACTTTTCTTAAGTTCTTTATGTTGAGGAGCAGTCATACACAAAATTTTGTACACATATAGGATATCAACATCACCTTTACACTCATGCTATATCAGGAAGAATCTCCACCTATAGATACTCGTTTGAATCGTCATATATCATCCTGTAGGCGAAGCCAAAACTAAACGAGTCATAAGTCCAAAATAGACCAAAGCATGTGTCGCATATTATCTATGATCAGGAAAGATAATTTCAAACGAAACCTAAACGTTTTCCTTACACCCAAGCACAATTTTAACACTTCACAACTTAAATGTAGCTTCACATCATAACATTGTGTTCATATAATGGAAGAGTTTCATGGTTAAGGGTTCAGTCAACTTTAGTGTTAACTTCTTTACTTGCTTCAGCTTCATCATTCTTTGATCCAAAGATACATGACTACTCTTCACGTGGTTGAATATGATAACATTCAGTGATTTCATCATTCTCACTTCATTCGGATCAACACAGACACGGTCTCACAAACACACACATGTCGTGATACACTTACAATTACGTTCGCGACCGAAATTGTAACTGTATCCTTCCAAACGTGTGCCGGTAACCCTTATATGCGTCACCTACTTATAACCCTTCAAGTATCCATCATCAAATCTACTCGTCAAACTTCAAATCCGAGTTCTTTAAGCCCGTGGGCTAACATAATACATCAGTTCATAGAAATCTTACCAACTTCGTTACTTTCTACTCCGGTTAACACAAGTATGGCCATACAACATGCTGGCGTCGTGATACGCTTGCATTTATGTTCCGGACCATAATTGTAATTGTATCACTTCACATGCAAGTTAATTAGCACATTTGTGTATCACATACTTTCACCAATTCCATTCACATAATCCTTATCATCCATACAACATCTTATTTCCGTTGCGGTCCTTGTCATTAACCTCGTGGGTTGGATGCCATTTCACCTAATCCATCAAATTTCCTTTCATTCCAACCACTTCACACATAAGTTACAGCGCACATTTATCAAATTCAGTTAGGTAAATAGAACATCACCTCGAGGACCGTCTATCGTAGCAATAGAATAAATTAGCGACGGAAAAGCGAGAAAGTGAAGAATAAAGGCTAAAAACATATTCACATATCATGAAACAATCATCATAATGCCTTATTCCTAAACTCTCACTCATCCCAACCCGTCCTAAGGCATTTCATCTCAAAGGCTAAGCATACCTACTTAAGCCTAACTTGATCTCTATCAGTTTAAGTCCAATTCCTACGACCAACCTATAGTTATTGGTTCACTTAAACCATTTCTCTGATACTAACTTGTAACACTCATCGTTTAAAAATATGGATTTCCAAAAACTTTCGCCTAACGGCATTAAAAGAGAGCGGAATTAAACTTTAAAAGACCAAACCAAAAGAACCTGTTTGGTTCATTAATTATTTGGTGTTACTAGCCATATCATCAAAATAATTTCAACTGGAAACCCATCGGTTGCCCACCATTAAACAATCGATCACAATACCAATTTAAGTCATAAACATCTTAACATAAAACAAATTTCTAAAATGAGCAGCCGCTATGGGTAAATTATAGTCATCCTCAAATGCAATCTACCCATACCTCACACTTTATTCATCATCTAGCTCAAGCTTGCTAAACTTGAGGGAGAAACACATTTCAAAAAGCAAGTGTTAGCTAACGAATTAGCTAAGTAAGATAACACCTCATTTATAAAACGTTTGTCCAATTAAAACATTATATAAGAGTCGTATTACATCATTAAGGCACATATCATCTCCTTCGATTTCGGAGATTAGAGCAGAATAACTCCGTAACGGCGGAGAAGGCTTTCGCCTCGAATCCAAACGATTTATCGTCTTTTGTTAAGAGATTTCTAGTTAGGACTTGATCGAGGGATCAAATTTATCTGGAACATAAAGTAACAAGACCAAAACCCGGCATCATCGCATCATTGCATTCAACATTTTTCATATAAGGTAGTTCATCCTAAATGTGCCTATACACCTTTACATCTTTACATCTCACATTAACACATCATTATAGTGGTGACATAAGTCCCACCCGACTAGATGGTTAAACCTTACAGCTGACCATCGATGTCTTTAAGGAATGGCAAGCCAATCTTTGAGTAATCCGTATGTACAAGACAAGTGAGGTTGGTAAGACCTCCCGTATTATTCTCCACATTGTACCTCGATGCAAGGAGCCACCCAAGCAACCACATCAAACGCACAACCCTGGCAAAGGCATGTACGGGTTAAGCTTAACAATTCTCACATCACTTACGAGCTCGGTTTACATCACATATAGTTTTGGTATCCACGTTACCTGAACATCATCACATGTCATCTTTTACGTTTGGGCCCTTAAACGTGAACGTGTCACGACAACTTAATAATTCTAGTGAACTAGATTAACAAGCCATGTAATCATGCACATTTCACATATCATTAACATATATCACATTTCAATTCATCTCAAGACATTATATAGCATTTCATAGCATATCATCCAAAAACACATCATATCATAGCGTATCATAACAATTCATATCATCTCATAGCATATGATAACAATTCATATCATCTCATAGCATATCATAACAATACATATCATCTCATGTCATTAGGGTAGCATTTCAGGCTTCAATATGCATTGTGAAAACATGTTTCAGCACGTTCCCGGATCAATTAACACGAGATCTAACAATCATAGATGTGCGGAATCCATCTATGATCGTCTTTAGGGTTAATTAATGATTATCATGATAAACACACATGAAGATAATAAGAATAGGAGATAAACACAAAAATACTATCATTAATCATATGATTACAAGATGAATCCGTATGAACAACATCTACAATGATTACGGATTACAATCATTGAGACGAATCGTGATAGTTTGGGCGGTATCTCGAGGTATAGATCTCTACCTCGAGAACCTAGTGAATGACTCTATGTTGCAACTAAATCATCAATCTAAATTCGTGACCTAAGACTTATATTTATAGGTTGTACAAACAGACTGGGCTGTCAAATTCGTACAAACGGGCTGGGCCTTACTAACTTAATAGTTCTTACGAACTTAAACTTCGTAAGCATAATTGTACGAATTTCTCAGCCTTTTAGAATTATTGCATCGGACAACTAATTGTGCACTTTATGTGCTCTAACATGCATATACATAGCCCATATCACCTCCCGTATAATCTTGAATATCCATAAGCAAACAAGATATCATTAGGGGAAGTTATTATGTAACACCCGTCATTTTAAAACCTGGATTTCAAAAAAACTTTTGCCAAACGGCGTTTAAAACGTAGCGGAAAAGGATCACTTTAAAACTTCCCCATCCGTAACCAGATGGTACCTTTATAAAATGGTGTTACTAACGTGCATCATCAAAACAATATAAATGAAATCCAAGTCTTGGCACAAACATAAATGCCATTCATTATTACATGTAACATAAACGTAAATAATGTAGCCGAAACATAGGCTTTGGGAAGTCTAAGTATTCAACAATCTATGTTAATCTTCTTTATTGCATCTACCCATCTCATGAGCTAAATCTTTCTCTAGCTCAAACCTGCTTATCCTAAAGGACACAACATTTTCATAAAAGCAAGTGTTAGCTTATAAAATTAGCTAAGTAAGATACACACATTTTGATAAAATGTTCTTCATTTTACTTTCATAAAAATTCGTCGTATTTTACTTATCAAAACATAAACACATTACATATCATCCACAACAATCATAGATCAACCCACACTTCCTTTTTCCCACATTGCATCACATTTCATTTCATATCAACATATACATCATATCATCATATACTCACATCTTAATCAATATCTTATATCATATCAACATAGACTTACCACTTAAACGTAACTTCATATCATATCTTAGCATATCACACATAAACTTGTCACACGTATTCATATTAGCACATATTCTCATGTCACATTGTGATCTCATAACGTAAAGCACATATACTTCTTTCACACATATATCGATCTTATTATCAACTTAATCAGCTTAATCAACTTCATCTCACGTCTTACATACCACACTTAAACATATCACACATATATGTATAACACATGTAGGATATATACTCCTAACTGTGCCTATCAACAATAAATCATACTTATAATCAACTTAATCAACGTAAGAAACTTAATCAACTTATCATCTTATCAACTTATCAACTTTGATCAACTTTAATCAACGTATCGACTTATCAACATGTCAACTTATCGTCTTATCAACTTATCAACTTTAATCAACTTTAAGCATCTCGTTACGCTTTTAACATTGGTGGTTAGTCACTCCACCCGGGAATACTAGATCAACATAACTATGCGGCAAGAAATCAATCAAGTGACTACTTATAGTATCCCGTCATGCTTTTAACATTGGTGGTTAGTCACTCCACCCGGAAACACTAGATCAACATAACTATGCCGCAAGGAGCCACCCAAGCGACCACGTACACACTAGCTTTTCAACTAGCACGGGTTAACCTTAACACAACTTATGCTAGAGACTCGTTATCTTTATTAGCTTAGGCTACACTTTCACCTAAACTAATCACTTATCAACATATTTACTTTACTTTACATTAGCTTAGGCTACACTTTTACCTAAACTAATCACATATCAACATCTTTCTTTACTTTAGGGCCCTTATGTGTGTACATGTCATGGCAAACCTATAGAAGTCTAGTGACTAGGTGTTCAAGCCATGCAAACAATCATTTGAAATACTTATGTGATCATAACATATTCACATAATAACATCATATCGTTATATCATAACATCGTCATATCATTACATCATTACAACATCATATTGTCATCACACTACTTATGCACATAACTTCTTTTTACTTTAAACGTCAACATAACAACATAGGTCATTTCAACATACATACATTCCAATATAACCTCCCGCATAACCCGGAAAACCCAACAAACATAAGATAATCTGATTAAGAGGTTAATTATAGAAAACCACATTTTGTTGTGCCTCCAGCGTGAGAAAATTCATGTATCTTACCTCTTGCACGAACCACAAACACTTTCGAATAGTTTACCAGGCTCAAAGAATGTTCCGAAGAACCTAGAACAAGTATATAACCAACATATAAGCTTAAACTAAGTGTACAAGACTCCTGGACAAAGTTGTGCTGCAACTAGTGAAAGTTGCGCCGCAACCTTGAAGTCAGAAAATTTGCCCAGCCATAAGTTGCGCCGCAACTTTCGCCCAACCTGCACACAACTTTTTGTTACGCACATCTATTCGATCCTTGAACGTTTCTATCATACCCCCACATCTTACAAACACCTAATACCTTTAATTGAAGACCTAATTGACTCAATCAAAATCTCAATTAATCCAAGAATCAATTGCATCAACGATTCACACTTTAGCTTTCCCGAAAACATAAAATCGGTAACATGTTGATCAAAAACATAATACATCAAGTGGGTTTCTAATTAACCACCTGGGATTTACTTATATATATATAAACACCATAAACCAACATTAAATTTAGCATCTTGATGTTGTTAACCAACTCATATAATGATTTTACTCACGAAAACGTCGTTTTTAACCGAAAACATCAACTTTAAATAACCCCAACCCTCAAGGTCGAATCTACAGTGACAAAACCTACTTTAAAATTTAATCAACAATCAATTGATGATATAATACCTGTAGGGCTGATCAACGGATCAAAAACCAAGCAAAAACCCTTCCGAAATCCCCCGAAATCGACTATAACTTAAAGAATTGACCTAGGGTTTTGTGTGAAAGACTTTTCTAGGGTTTTAATCTGATTTCCCATCCTTTGGGTCGTGCATAAGGTCCTATACATAGTAGAACAGCTTTCAAAACTTTACATCTAGGCCCTCGCACTTCATTACGACTCATTTCAACCCTTAACGACTCTTTTAACGCCTACGGGAACACCTATCGACCCTTATTACTTATCGGGAACATTAATTGACTTTATTAATCATTATCAACTTTAATTTTTGTTACTTTAATCACTTTAACACATATCTCACGTTAATCATTTAATTCACATAAACACATACAAAACATATAGTAACTAACGGTCGCTAACGGCAAGTTAACGGTCAACGTCAAAAAGTTTTGGGATGTTACATAACTGTCATAAAATTTCTAGAAACTTGACATCATAACCATCTTTTAAAAACATTACCATTAGAAAGTAGACTCTCTCACGATTCCGTGGATAGCTTATTTTGTCAAAAACGGAGTTACGGTTCAAAAGTTATGACCTTTTGAAAATTCTGTCGCTATTGCGTGGCAATGAGCAAATTGCGTCGCAACTTAAGTCACTGTATTTTTGTTGCGCCGCAACTGGCCCTGATTCTGCACAAAAATCATTGTTTAACCTCCAAAACTTAACCAAACACACCCCAAGAGACCCCAAACCTTATGAACGACTTTTGTACCTCAAGATTCACCATTTTAAGACCATAATGATGCAATGAAATCATTGATTAACCCCTACTTGATTTGCATCACAATAACAAACGTTTTAGGTTACCGAATTGACAAAACGGACGATTTTCAATCGATTAACACACCCTATGGTCCAGATCTGATATGACACTTATAATGACTCCATTTTATCATAAAAATATTAGTAACAACAAGATTATACCTTCTGGAATCCCCAACATACCAATAGATTGCAGTAACGGTTACCGGGTCGAAATCAACGATTCTAGCAGCGAAAAACATATAATCGATCAAGACCAGGTATGAACAAATTGAATAGATGTAAATGACCAATAATCAGTAGGTATTACGATCCATACCTTGAATATGATTAGAAGATCGAATTATAAGCCTTAAATCTCTCCTAATCAAGCGAGAATCGATGAAACTGAATCAAGAATGATAATGGAGGAACACCCAAACTTTCACACACTTAATTCTGGAGAAAATGAGGTTGTAGGTTTCCCTAACCCCCTCCTAAACCGTCCACCTTTTAGCTAAATGACCAAAGTGCCCTTAACTTGAATCTAACAGTCGTTAAGGCTCAAATTAACGAACCAGAAACTTAGTCGACTAAACGAGCACCTTATATACCGACCGATAACTATAATAACATCTTATGATCATTAATAACTCATTCAAGTACCACATTAATTCTTGAAGCCACAATAGTTAATTAACTAACGGTGTTAAAGTCAATTGACGTTCAAGGTTGTAACACACGCCATTTTAAAAACCTGGATTTAAAAAAACTTTGCCAAACGACGTTTAAAAAGTAGCGGAAAATGATCACTTTAAAACTGCTCCATCCGTAACCGGATGATACCTTTATAAAATGGTGTTATTAACGTGCGTCATCAAAACAATATAAATGAAATCCAAGTTGTGGCACCAACATAAATGCCATCATAATTACATGCTTATAAATCATAAATGAAAGTAGCCAAGACATTAGGCTAAAAGGAAAAGTCTATGCATTCAACAATCTATGTTAGTCTTCTTTATTGCATCTACCCATCTCACCGAGCTAATCCTTTCCTAGCTCAAACCTGCTTATCGTGAAGGACACAACATTTTCATAAAAGAAAGCGTTAGCTAATAAATTAGCTAAGTAAGATACACACATTTTACAAAACGTTCTTCAATTTACTTTCATAAAACTTCTTCGTATTTTATATATCAAAACATGATCACATTACATATCATCCATAAACACCGTAGGATAATCCCATCTTTACTTGTTCCCACATCCCTTCACATTTCGTATCATATTAACATATACTTGCAACACAAATGTATCATCATATCATATCAACATATACATATAATGCATTCGTATCTTCATATCATATCATCATATACTTACAACTTAATCAACATCTCTTATCTTTGCATAACACACATAAACCTATCCCACGTAATACATATTAGTAGATGTAGAGTATTTACTTCTAATTGTATGTATATGTAGAGTATTATGGTCAACCTACATGCTCTATATATACTGGAGGAACTTTGAAAACTTTACATCTAGGCTCTCGCACTTCGTTACAACTCGTTTCGGCCCTTAACGGCTCTTTTAACGCCTACGGGAACACTTATCGACCCTTTTATCTTATCGGGGACATTAATTGACTTTATTAATCATTATTCACTTTAATTTCATTACTTTAAATCACTTTAACACATATCTCACGTAAATCATTTAATTCACATAAGCACATACAAAACACATAGTAACTAACGGTCTCTAACGACAATTTAACGGTCAACGTCAAAAGTTTCGGGATGTTAAAAAGGTCAAGGTCAAAGATAGAAAAGTTTAGAATGTTACTCACACTTTCCTAAACATACACTTATGACTCTCAACTTTACATTCTTCATTTAATGTCCTTCTACTTCACATCTTAACATATAAAGCTTGAATGACTTAATGGGAATACCTACCGACTCATGAGACATATCATAAACATCTTAAGCATCTTAAACACATTACACATCAATCTTTAAGGCATTAAAGCGTCACACATATAGCACATTAAACACATATAATAATTAAATCTCCTATAGACTTGACGGACACGAAGTGTTGACTTAACGACTCAAGTTAACTGTTAAATAAAAGTTCGAGATGTTACATTAATAGTAGCTCTTAGTTAATTATTCAAATAGTTCATTAAAGCAACTTCAATATATTTGATCTACTATAGAAGTATTTTTGCTCGTCGGTGCAGCTTGGATTGAACCAATCTATTACGAGAGAACATCAAGAGCTTTTAATCGTTGAGATTTTGGATTCTCTGTCGCCTTTAATTGAGGTTCTGGCATTCTCAGATTATTATTTTGGAGTAAGTACCTGATATGAGACGGAATTAGTACATTTAAGCAGCTCAATTAATGTTACATCTCATCTAAATCTAAACTAATAATATATTTGCTAACTAATAAATTATTCTTGTTTTGTTAAATTAAGTAGTACTTTGTTTATTCTGGTACGCCACACAAGCTTCCGGTTTCTCTACTCCATCTCAAAGAACTAAGCTTGGGACACCTTATGGAAAAAAAATCATTTTTCGTCTATCCTTTGTTTGATCAAGAGCTTCCCCAATCTAAAGAGATTGTATATCAGCATAAAAACTAAGCTTGGGTGTGCACATAGGTATTTTTAACCGCCTATTGACCGACGTCGGTTAATTTCATGTATAGTCAAAGTAGAAATTTGCAATCTTGGGTATCTGGAGTAGTAAAATTCACACGGGTATCATACGTACCATCAGTCGGATCTAGGGCTGTAAACGAACTGAACAGCTCACGAACAATTCATGAACCATTCCGCGGGAAGTTCATTCGTGTTATTTCGTTCAGTTAAATGAACGGACATGAACAAAACTCTTGTACGTTCATTTATGTTCATGAACGTTCGATAATCTGTTCGTGAACGTTCGTTCATTTATGTTCACGAACAGTCGTTCGTTTATGTTCGTGAACATCGTTCATTTATGTTCGTATACATATACTAATACATAATCAACTAAACTAAAAAAATAGTTCAAATATAAATTTTTCTTTTATATCATAAAACTTCTAACCATCTTTTTCGAAAGTAAGAAGATATAAAGCTCTTTTAATTAAAAAAATGTTCTAATCATTGGTATTCGTTTATGTTCGTTTGTTTGTATTTGTTCATTAGTGTTTGTTCGTTTCTGTTCGTCATTAATTTTCGTTCGTTTATGTTCATGAACATTCGTTCATGAACACAAACGAACATGAACAAGTCATTATGTTCGTTTACCTGTTCGTGAACCGTTCGTTAAGTTAAACGAATGAACATGAACAAAGTCCCGTTCGTGTTCGTTTAGTTTGTTTACAGCCCTAGGCGGATCTAGAAAATGGGGTTGTTGGGGGCAAAAAACTCTTTAATATATATAGGGTGGATCTATTTACACACAATTTACTGTTTATCGACACACCGCTCATACATCCGTTTCATGTAGAACTCCTTGTTTTAGTGTCAATAACGCCCCGTATAAAGTAAAACGGGGAAAAAAACGGTGTGTAAATAACTTTGTATTTTTGCACTGACATGTCAGAGCCTGACACCTCAGTTTTAGGATATGTAAGTCCCTAGGGTCTTGTACTCTTATCGAACCGAGATCGACTTAAGGATGTGTCTGAGCTGTGGAAATTCCTCGAGATAACCCACGGTTTTTATATCAACTTTTAGATGGTATATATATATATATATATATCTTTTTGCGTGAATATAAACACTCAGGGGAACGGCTCTCTGGACTCACTTTACCAAACACGTGGTAATCTAAGTCTACAAGCTGTTCGCGGCCGGGTGTGTGTTTGCGGTTCGTGCACGAGACGAGTATTACCCACAAGACAAGACTATGTGTGTTCTTATTTTTCTCTCTCTAGGATTTGCTCGTTTCTCTCTCTACACTCTTGTTGGAACATGCATGACACACACCCATATATATAGGAAAGGACTGGAACACGCAAAACCCAATGGGTTTGCGTGTTTCTGTAAGTCCAAGCCCATTAGGGTTTTGGCCTGTTTTGCGTGTTTCCCTGAATACACAAAACGTTTCAGAGTCCTTGTGGTCAAGCATACTTTTGCTTGTTTCCATAGAAACTCTCAAACCATTTGAGAGCTCTTGAGAACAAGCATACTTTTGCTTGTTTCTTAGAAACTCTCAAATGACCATTTGAGTGTTCTTACTTGAACAAGCAAAACTTTTGCTCGTTCCTAAGAACCCTCAAATAACACTTAGGATATGTTGTGTAGATATCTTTACTGCTGTCAAGACGCATAACCGACATTGTACTCAGAGTTAATGTCTTTACTGCGTATTCAACTGTTGTGAATACGCAGAAACAACGTCGTCTATATTACCTATTGGAAATGTGTATTTAAGATACTGTTTATACTGTTGTAAATACGCAGAAACACAATTATCTTAACTTTCCTTTGGAAGTACATGAAGTTAATATCTCAACTGTTGTTGAACGCAGAAACAATATTAACTTAATGACTCTTTATATGTTATGTCTAAACCCTGCAAAATACAAATAATAAACAAACATATAAACATAAATGGATCCCAATTGGCTCAACAATATATGCCAAGGTAATATTATGGACAAACGGTAATTACAAGATAATTACAAGACTTGAACTTATAAATAAATATACTTCACATATCTAGAATGCTCATGTCACTGAGAATCATGCACTAACAAGATATATTATAAAAGTAATATGAACCGTCACATATTTAAAACGGTGAATATTTTATATTTATTAACAAAACAAAAGGAGTAGAAAACTGTAAGAAAGCAAATGAAAGTAGGACAAGGTAGCGGGATCGCTAATGTCCCCACTAAAGCGGCCAGGTAAGCACCGGAGGCTCCACCTCTAGTTTTTTGGCCTAGTAAATTGAACGAGAAGCACACGTGGCTGGAATTTGCAGGGATCATACAATCCCATAAGAACAACTACCTGAACAAGTTGTATTCACTCCACAAACAGGTTGTTTGCCCCCCGAGGCATCTTCATCATACCGCTGCTCGGTTATTTGGTGTTGAGGGTGATATTAGCAGGTGGTTTAGCATTCAGGTACCCGTTGGTGATAGGGTAATTTATAGTGATATGTGGCAGAACATTTTTCTGAATAGAAAACCGATTTTTAGAGAGTTGTGCTTAGAATTTTACTCCACTTTGAAATTATCCAAAGAATTGCATAAAGTTATGGACATCTTTGAGGAGAGATGTGTTTCGTTTTACTGTGGGGGAACCCAAAAGAAGCTGTCTATAGCGGAATTTGGTTATTATACAGGTATGTACTCTAGGGAGCAATTGGATAACCAGGAATTCAGGCAAGTGTTGAGAAGGGGTAAGTATGTGAAAGCGGATTTAGGGGATGGTGAGTCCATTGCATAGTATTGGACTCATATTTCTGGGGGAGAAGCTTGGCCTACTGGTGGGTCAGTTAGTGTTTCTAAGATTAAGAGTGTGAAGTTGTTGCACCGAATGATAGTGACGTTTTTGGTACAAAGGTCCACCCATTGGGAGAAGGCGTACCAATTAGATTTGTGGTTAATCAAGTTGTTTTCTGAGGGGGAACCGAGGAAGTTTGCTTTAGCCCCGATGGTTGTGCTTGGCAGGATGTGCAACCATAGTGATTCTGAGTTGGTGTTGGGGTAGTTTATTACCCGAATTTATAGGCGGATGGGTATTTTTTATTCGGATGAGTGTCAAACTGATCTTTCTCCACCAGTTATTCAGGAGAGTTTGGTTGAGAAAGAATTGATTAGGGCGAAGATTTTGAGGAAGGCACAGGGGAGCCAGCCTGCGAGATTATTGGATGATACGGGTGTTATTGTTGCACCGCCTCCAGACGTGGAGGTTGTTGATGATGTTGAGATGGGAGATGCTCCTCAGGAGCCACAGAGGAGGAGAGGCCGTGCAGATATTGATTTGACATCGATAGGATCTCAGCTCCAGCAGATTTTTGAGGGGCAACAGGCTAGCAGTCGGGCTTTTGATGAGTATCAGCGTAGGACGGACCAGGAGATGACCTGGCTAGGTTCACAGCAGGCTCATACAAACTACACTCTGGACTATTATCAGCCGATGTGGCTTGCCTAGTAATCGGGCAAGGAGTTTGTGAGACCTGACCCAGTTCCTGATTGCAACCCACCACCCATTTATGTTCCCGAGTATCGTCAGGGAGGCGGTTCTTTCTTTCCTAGGCCTACCATAGGGAACACATCTCCTAGGCCCCATAATTTGGGAGGATCTCAGCGTGGGCAGTTTGGGACTTTTCAGGGCGGTGTTCCAGGTGCTGGTGCTTCATCCTCTTTTATGCCTGGTTTTGTTGCAGGTACTAGTTTTGGATTTGCTGATTTTGCTAGTGGTTCGGGAGGATTTTGCTGGTGGTTCTGGACATGTAGCTGGTCAGGCAGGTGGCGATTATGGAGGTTCAGGCTCAGGAGCAAGAGATGCACCAGAGGAGGCTACTAGCTAGGTGGATGACCTTTTTGGTCCACCTAGTGCTCCCTATGGCTACCATGGACAACAGCATTGACGATGATGATGATTCCCATCCGGTCCCGTGGGATGGAATCATATGGTGATTGATTATGATTGATTTGGATGACTGTACTCTATTACTTATTTCTATTTGGTATCCACCCTGCGGGGTGATGAGACATTGTACTTTGTGATTTTCCTTTTCTTTATTTTTGCATGAAACAGTAGGAACTATGATATGTTTGGGATTTTTGTGGTTTGTTCTATGATGCAATTTAATCAGGTTATTATATTGATGGCTATAGCGCAACACAAGTGTGGGGGGAACCCATTGGATTCTCTTCTCATCTCTATTCTATGGCATCAATTGGTTGATTGTGTGATGGTGTGCGTATGCTGGCAGTAAGTTCAGCGCATTATTATTGTTGGTATGTTTGATGCACACACAACTCTCGCACCTTCCGTTTTGTTACAAGTTGTTTCTCCCGCCAAGCAAAGTGTTCTACCTTTATAGGAAGCGCAATTTGTGACGCAGGGTCGACTAACTTGTTTTAAAACGGAATGTGTCCTTGTTCCGGTATGTGCTTTTATTTTTCTATGTTGCTTACCCCTATTTACCTTTATTTGACCGAATATGGACATTGAGGGCATTGTCCATCTTAAGTGTGGAGGGGTGGCAAATAGGTTTAAGCTACCGGGTTTATCACTTTTGTTGTTTTGCCATTGAGATTTCTACCGGTTTTGTTGGTGTGTCCCTCTCATAGGCCTTTGGATTTTATCTGAGGGTAGGAGTCTCCATCTGGTTTTCCATTTCGGGCTCTTCACTGTGATGTGCGCATTTGAAATTGGTGTTTTCAATTTGGTGGGATAATAGAAGTTGATATGGTTTTTAAACTTGAGTTGAACTTGTCCTTGTGGTAAATTGCTTTTGTCACCTAATTTATGATAACTTAATAAGCAATTTTACTACAAAATATTTTCCTTGGCAAAGTTTTTTTAATCGGGAAATGTGTTCTGGACGGTTATTTGGCTAGTCCTTCGGGATTGATAACATTACTTGCATACTCAAATATATCCAAAAAACCCAATTGTGAGATTTCATCATTTCATATATAGTTATGGTAGGTGAATGGTTTTGGTTTGGTTGTCTTGTAAATTTGCCCCTCTCATAGGCTCTTGGATTTATTCGGGAGTAAGGGTTCTATTTCGAACTCTGCACTAAGATGTACAAGTTTGAGGTTAATCCATGCCATTTCTGGGTTCTTCTCTTGATATGAGTGTGTCGGTCATGTGTTGATTCTAGAACTTAGCCTTGTGATCATGACGAGACCGCAGTGAGATCACTTTTGTGATATAAGTACATCGGATGACGAATTGGCATTTAGGTTTGACCTATACTTTTCTTTCTTTTTTTCTTTTCACTTTTCTTTTGTATATTCATACCTCACTATACATACCCTTATACAACCTTTATACACATATACATACATTTTTCACTTTACCTTGTACACTTTTCTTATACTTATACATCCTTTTAACTTAGACTTTCCATTGTATATATCCACTTATTCATGTAAACTTTACCTAATTATACCTTACTATACCGATAGTCTAATCTGGGGGATCGTTGATTGTCATTGGTTTGTTTGGGCGGTTTGGGAGAGTTTCAGTGAATTGTCTAGTGGAATATTCTTGTCTATGGGAATACGTCATTTGATAGAGTTATTGTGGATATCTTGGACTGTTCAAATAAGAAATTTGAGTGAAATAGAGTAAAAGGGTGCTTGCTAGTAGAGTAAAAGTGGTTCAAAAGAATAAAAAGAGATAAAATTTAGAAAAACAAAAAAATAAAAAAAAAGGAAAAAGAACTTGGGCTACTAGTAGGTACTTCTCAAATTTTTATATGTATAGAAGATTTGTTGTATCATTAATAATGGAAGACTTGGTTGATTATAAGTTGTTTGAAGTTGTTACACCACAATGGTGTGGGGTTTTGCTTGGCTACTTAGGAGGTGTGTTCGCGGGATGGCATCTTATGGATTGGTGGTTTGTTGGCAATCAATGGTATGGGTTTGATTAGACTATTTTGTACATATTTCATATATACCTTATACTTGTGATTATTCCCTTTCATCTATAACCTAAATTTCCCCATGCTCCATTGTAAATTTCCATTATATAGCCTTCGCCTAACTATACAACCGTCCTTTATGCCTATTTTGATGATGTACTTGGTGCTTACACCATGTCGGTGGAGCTATGATCCTTGTTCAAGCCTATGGTAAAATAGTATACATCACGACCGAGCTATGAGTGATTCTTCATATAGTTAACCCCAAAAGTAAGTTTGTTGGAGTAGAATGATATTGATAGGCTCATTTGATTCATTTTAGCTTAGTTGTGTTATCGTGGCTTGCGGATTGTTCAGGTATTGTCAAACATTTCGAGTTTTCATTTAAGATTAAAACTCCTTCACCTGCCTTTTGTCATTTGACATGCTTGGTGTTACTTCTTTTTGACACTCGTGAATTGTTTACATAGCTTCATTGCCAAGGGATGCTTTTTATTAAATTTAGGATTTGCTTGAGGACAAGCAATGCTAAAGTATGGGGGGATTTGATGTGACAAATTTATACCTATCACCCACATCATTATTTGAGGACAAGCCAAAAGTCAAACGTGTACCAGGTCAAAGCTCGAGACAGCGTCGCAGTAGGGGCATTACTCGCCCACTGCGCCGCAGTGGTTGCACGGGATCTGAAGCCTGGAGTCGATTTTTGCATCAGATTTTAGTAGGGTATAAATACTAAACATAAACCTAATTTCAAGATTATCAAAAGTCCCTAATTTCAAGATTATCAAAAGTCTTTCTAGGAGCTGCTCTACAAGGGGTTCTATCAGGTGTCCAAGCAAGATTTTCTTAGGCGGATCCACTGAAGATACACGAGCACCCATCTAGATCGTATTACATTACTGTCTTGCAATTTTCTATTTTCTCAAACGATTGGTACAATATGTTCTTCTCTTATTTTGATTATTATTGTTATTTGATCATGAGTGGCTAAACAATTTATCATCCACCTTGATGAAACTAGACGAATGATGTGATTGCAACATATTTTAATTCAAAGAGTTTATTTAATTATCGTTATTCCGTGATCTTGATGATTTAATTCTTTTTAATAATTATTATGATATTGGTTGCATATATATTCTTCGTTGGTGGTACCAGTTGAATGTACATGTGATTTTAAAATGGTTGTTTGTCTATGAGCAATTATCACTAGTTCATGGTATGATAGTGAATATCATTTTAATAAAAGAGTGATTTTGTCAACGTAATTTATAACGGTTGGTGGTACCACGTTATCTTTTACATAGGTTCAATTGATATTTGATAGTCAGTCAAACTAATTGTTGGAAAAGTTGTCTTGGCATTGGTGGTACCGGCTTGGGTAATTTAACTAGCAACTTAAGTGATTTGGTAATTTGTTCATGGTTGGTGGTACCACATGAGCACTTTAATATTTTCACGATTATCTTTAAACTCAAATGAATTTGGTCTTAATTAAATGCAATCACATTTGAAGTCGAGTGAATTCAAGGTGGATGACTTTTATTTATATTGTCTGAAACTTTCTTTACTTCTATGCAATTTGTCTTTCAAATTTATTTTAATTTAATTGTCAAAGGAGATTTGAAGCAACACCCCATTTTCCAAACCATTTCACCAAACAACTAGTCAATCCAATCCCTGAGAAGGAACACGGTCTTACCTCTTAACTATACTGCAAACGGTCGGGTCCACTGCCCGATAGTGTGTAGTAGTGAGTTTTTAGGTGATTCCAATTTACAATTTTTAAAGCTCGATTTAGCACATTAGGCCTACATATTCGTTTCATATTTCATGTGAGTCGTGTGTATGTATATATGGATATATGTATGTAAATTCAAAAGATCCACATCGTTTGATATCTCATGGGCCAAATGGGTTGTATTTACTCGTCTTTCACTCGAATGGGCCTAGTGGGCCAAATTATGTTCATCATTTGTATAAACGGGTCAAATGGATTATATGTGTTCGTCTTTCAATCGAATGAGCCTATTGGACCTACATACTCATTTCATATCTCATGTTAGTCGTGAGTATGTATATATGTATGTAATTTCAAAAGAACTATATCATATAATATCTCATGGGCCAAATGGGTTGTATGTACTCGTTTTTCACTCGAATGGGCCTAGTGGGCCAAATTATGTTCATCATTTGTATAAATAGGTCAAACGGATTATATATGCTCGTCTTTCAACCGAATGGGCCTATTGGGCCTACATACTCGTTTCATATCTCATGTGAGTCGTGTGTATGTATATATGAATATATGTATGTAAATTCAAAAGATCCACATCGTTTGATATCTCATGGGCCAAATGGGTTATATGTGCTCGTTTTTCACTCGAATAGGCCTAGTGAGCCAAATTATGTTCATCATTTGTATAAACAGGTCAAATGGATTATATGTGCTCGTCTTTCAATCAAATGAGCCTATTGGGCCTACATATTCGTTTCATATCTCATGTGAGTCGTGTGTATGTATATATGGATATTTGTATTTAAATTCAAAAGATCCACATCGTTTGATACCTCATGGGCCAAATGGGTTGTATGTGCTCGTCTCTCACTCGAATGGGCCTAGTGGGCCAAATAATGTTCATCATTTGTATAAACGGGTCAAATGGATTATATGTGTTCGTCTTTCAATCGAATGAGCCTATTGGGCCTACATACTCGTTTCATATCTCATGTTAGTCGTAAGTATGTATATTTGTATATATGTATGTAATTTCAAAAGATCTATATCATATAATATCTCATGGGCCAAAGGGGTTGTATGTACTCGTTTTTCACTCGAATGGGCCTAGTGGGCGAAATTATGTTCATCATTTGTATAAACACATCGTTTGATATCTCATGGGCCAAATGGGTTATATGTGCTCGTCTTTCACTCGAATGGGCCTAGTGGGCCAAATTATGTTCATCATTTGTATAAACGGGTCAAATGGATTATATGTGTTCGTCTTTCAATCGAATGAGCCTATTGGACCTACATACTCGTTTCATATCTCATGTGAGTCGTGAGTATGTATATATGTATATATGTATGTAATTTCAAAAGATCTATATCATATAATATCTCATGGGCCAAATGGGTTGTATGTACTCGTTTTTCACTCGAATGGGCCTAGTGGGCCAAATTATGTTCATCATTTGTATAAATAGGTCAAATGGATTATATGTGCTCGTCTTTCAACCGAATGGGCCTATTGGGCCTACATATTCGTATCATATCTCATGTGAGTCGTGTGTATGTATATATGGATATATGTATGTAAATTCAAAAGATCCACATCGTTTGATATCTCATGGGCCAAATGGGTTATATGTGCTCGTCTTTCACTCGAATGGGCCTAGTGGGCCAAATTATGTTCAACATTTGTATAAACGGGTCAAATGGATTGTATGTGTTCGTCTTTTAATCGAATGAGCCTATTGGGCCTACATACTCGTTTTATATCTCATGTTAGTCGTGAGTATGTATATATGGATATATGTATGTAATTTCAAAAAATCTATATCATATAATATCTCATGGGCCAAATGGGTTGTATGTGCTCGTCTTTCACTCGAGTGTGCCTAGTGGGCCAAATTGTGTTCATCATTTGTATAAATAGGTCAAATGGATTATATGTGCTCGTCTTTCATTAGAATGGGTCTACATATACTCGTTTCATATCTCTTGTGAGTCGTGTGTATGTATATATGGATATATGTATGTAAATACCAAAAGATCCATATCGTTTGATATCTCATGGGCCAAATGGGTTGTATGTGCTCTTAGTGATTTACCGACTCCCTATGCTCCACCCAAAACATCACATATTGTTGGTCCCACTCCTGCCCTAGATATGCCTGCTTTTGTTGCTCCACCATCGGGTTTTACTCCTACTCCTAGTACTTCATTTATTTATCATGCTTATGATGCCCCACCTGCGACTGATACTGCTCCACCTCCGAGTCCTGGTTATATTGTTCCACCTCAGTCTTCAACTTGTATGAGTAGTCATACTCTTAGTGATCCATCGACTCCCTATGCTCCACTCGGTTTTGAGCATGTTGCTTCACCTACGGGTTTTGAGCCTACTGCTCCACCGAGTCCTGATTTTGCCACCCCACCAGAGAGCCCTGATGATGGACTGCAATGTATTTGATGTTATACGTACTTTTTAGGACTATCATTGTGATATATTATGATTTGTTATGCGTACTTTTTAGGAAATATGACGATTTGTGTATTATGTAATATTTTATGTTTAAATGGCGAGAAACTATGACAATGTGTGTATTATGTAATGTTTTATGTTTTAATGGCTATGAACTATAATGGTGTGTGTATTATGTAATAGTTTGTGTTTTAATGGCCCGTCTAATTTGTGTTTGGTTTATTATTTATGGTTGTGTTTGGAAAATAATTGTGTTAACAAGTTATTTCCCATAGGTGAAAATGTGAAATGCGACAAAATTCATTTAAGGTATACATTCATAATGTCAAACGAATCAATTAATACAGGGGATTATTAGGAGGTAAATACCTTATATCGTGAGATTAGAAAGAGTTTTTTATGTTAACATATCAAGTACTTTACAATTATTAATTTTTTTTTAAAAAAAACTTATATTAAACTTGTATAATAAACGTATCAGTTAATACAAAGAGATTTTTATTTTAACATATCAAGTATTTTACAATTATTAATTTTTTTAAAAAAACTTATAATAAGCTTTGTATCATCTACACGCTCATATCAACGATTTCATGCATTATTAAGAAGATTAGAGGAGAAAAACTAAATTTCACCGTTATAAAAAATTATAATAAGGTTTTCAACTAATTAAAATACCCCGTTTTACAACATATGGATAATACAAGACACCTATTGATGGAGAATTAAACGAAATTAAAAGGGGTGACAGTTGTGTTACAATTTTAGTATAGTAAAGATGGATTATACAAAATCTTAACAAAGAGGGGTGGTAAGGGATAATTCCCTGAAAATACAGGGGAACTTTATATATTTGACTCATTTACATATAAAAAATTAATGATCTCTTGTTTTTATATAAAGCTCCTAGTTTTAAATCATATACACCATTTTGTTGATTATGACGTGTCATTCTCTGACATATCAGTGCAAAAATGCAGAGTTATTTACACACCGTTTTTTACCCCGTTTTACTTCATACGGGCCGTTTTTATCACCAAAACGGGGAGTACTACATAAAACGGGTCGTATGACCAATGTGTAAATGAATAGTTGCCGGTGTGTAACTAGTAGCGCCTTATATATATATATATATATATACTTGTCCGAATTTAAAACAAATATTTTATTATTTTTTTGAATTTAAAACAAATACATGGCTCCCCATGATTTTCATGATTATAAAAACCAAATGTGAGAGGTTCCCCATCTAAGCTTAGATAGGAGATAACCCCATACTCACTTCCCCCATATATATATATATATATATATGTATATATAGAGAGAAAGAGAGAGATTGGGTATTGTAAAATGAGTATTAAAGTAAAACAAATAAGATAAGATCTTGACTCTTAAATCTTTACTCCTTTATAAAGAAAATGTCTCTTTTTATTTTAGAAAATTCTACCTTTGAATTACCAGATTACCCTTGACTTTTTATGTCTTGCCCTAATGAATAATAATTTACACTTTAAACCTTTATTTTAATAATTAACACTTTAAACCCTTATTTATCTTCTAAAAATTTTCATCATCATAATTACATAACCTACACCACTTGACACCGTCACCACCACCACCACCACCAATCGTACCATCACCGACACTACTAGATCGTCTTCTCCACTACCGCCGCTGCATTGTGCGGGTACCATGCTCGTTATGGTTAAATTGATGCACGGAGATTCATAAAATAATTGATGCATGGTGATTTTTCATGATGCACAATGATTTTTAGTGAAGAAAAACCTACTATTTTATTTGTTTTACTCTAATACATGTTTTATTTTACCTAAAACTTATATATATTATGATGTGCTCAAAAGCTATAAATAAATAGTTTAAAAAGAAAGTTTATATAATAAGAAAGTTTAAATAACATACAAATATAAATGCATGAATATAAAATGTTTATAAACAGATATCAAACATTTATAGGAACAAAAAGGAGCTAAAGAAATATGAAAAATGAAAATTCACTTATAGCAAGAAAAAAAAACCTACAATAGTTATGAAATATAACTAAACAGAAAGAGTAACACATTAGATATTGTTATATGAAAACATTAAACGTCACAATGAGATGTTATTATAATATAACTTTTAAATTAAAATTATAAAATTTGTAACGTTTGTTTTGTTGAGCTTAAGGTAGGCTGAGGACATTTGTAAATTTGTAAGAGGATATTTTATGTTAAGGGCTTATTTCCCTAGATAATTGTAGAAAATAAAAACTATATTTAGGCCAATTCATGAAAGTAACAATGATTTTTTTATGTTTCACTTTTTTGACAATGAACTTTTATTTATTGCTAGATACAGTAACATGTGACACATGTAACCGCTAATGTAATCGATTTTAAATTAAATAACATTTTTAGTTACGTGACAGATTTTATTTAACTATATGACAATTTTACTGCCGTGTCATTTTCTCCCAAAACAAACATCCCCAAATCGATATAGTGGTTCCTAACCTAAAAGAAACCAAACAACTTTTGCAAGCGAAAAAGGGGGCGATTGGGAGCTATCGTGTCTTCATTTTCATCGCCATCGATTAAATTAGGGTTTCATCTTCACAATATCAGTATTGTGATTGTAACCCTCTTCAGTGGACCTGTTGGACAAAGAAAAACCCAGATAGAAAATTGAAGAGATGTGCTAAATGGGTAGTAGATGTGCTAAAAAAATGGGCACACCACAAGTTACGTGTGTCATATGAAACTACTTCCGTCTTCATTTGTGTTATTTACCTTAAAGTTTATATCAGGTTCAAAATTTTAATTTAACAAAAAAAAATGTTCAACAAATATAATGTTCAAGCTTTATGTTTTTTTTCTTTCCTTTGTTTTTTCCGTTCATGATTTACAATATCTCTGTATTTATTTATTTTTTATGTATTTATAAAAGTGAATCAAGAAATAAATTAGCATGTTATTACCAGTCGCGGGACTCTCTTAAAATTGGATTTTATAATTGTCTTATTTTGACTGGTCAAGTATTTTTCTTCCGACTTTGACCGTAAAAATATTTGTTTGTATTATATATTAATTGACGAAAGTTATATCAATGAAAAGTATATTCAAAACTCAATTAATTCATATATGTTACATCAAATGTTATATAACACAAAAAAATAAATTACGGTTAAAATTGAAAGAAAAAGACTAAAAAAATCAAAATAAAACACGGGAGAGAGTAATACATTTGTTATTAGCCGAAATGCCCAATATATATCCAAACCTAGATTTCCCTGCCGCCTCAACCTTTGCCTATAAATATAAGGGGAACCCCTTTCTTCTTCTTCTTTTTTCAATTTATCATTATTATATTATATATAAATATGATATGAATATCTATCTTTAAAATCACAGAGGAGAGGGGATGGGGATGTTAGGAGACAATAGTATAGAAGATGTTCGTTGGCTCTGTTCTCTTTCAGAATCAGAGCTTGATTTACTCATCAGCCTAAAAGAGATGGCTATTCAAAGGGCTACTTTTATCGGACATAAATCCTTATCCGACAAATTTGATCTCAAGATGCTTAGAGGTCTCAGTTTTGTGTTGATGAAAGTGTTTAAAGAAAAGTTGGGTGATGATAATATTACACAATTGGGGGAACCATGTGTAGACAAATCTTTTTTAGTAAAACATGAAATTAGTCAGGAGTTTCGAGAAATGGGTAAGGAACAGTTGATGGCATACATCGGTTCAGATAAGAAAAAAAGGATATCTCAGTTGTTTGGTTTTGATGGTTTCAATTCTTGAGGCAAGCGGGTTTTACCAATAATTCTGTTTGTTGGCCGTGTTAAAAAATTCAAAGAAAGGAATGTTCAGATAGGATACAATTGTAATAGATTGAAGCCCTGCCTTTGTGACTTTTTTGTTGTTCTTTTTGGAATACAATGTATTGATGTAACATGTTTATTTTCATGAGATGTAAAATGTACCAAGTTATGTAGACTAGAAATCAGATGGTTGTTAACTTGTGGTTACAATGAATTTCTTTCAGTCGTTATAACTGTTAGGCTGCTAATATAGTCTTAGTCGTGAAACTGATGTAACTGTGTTTGTTAACTCGTTAATATAACTAACAAGAGGATGAAGTCAATGTTCGCAAAAAGAGCTCAACCAAGTATCGATGTGGTTACCTTAGTTTTTTTTCCGGTAAAAGGCGGTCATCCCCTTGTTCCCCTTGTTGAGTTGCATAATCGGTGAAAAACCCATCACATCTTAATTTTTTATTTCATAAAAATGGGTATCAGGTTTTTATCAACTTTCATTTATTCATAAATATTAAAATATTAATATGTTACCAAGTATGACAACCTCATACATAAAAATTGAAATCAATGCTAAAACGTCACATTGATTAGGGCTTTAATGATTTTAATGTGCTTTGATTTTAATTTGGCGTTTAATTTTAATTCCTGTTGTGATTTTCTTTATTTTTACCGGAATATGAATATGTATGTAATTTTTTTTTTGGAACATTCAGATTTATATTTATTTAAACAAAAACTAGCGAGATGCTAGGGATTTTATGTATTAATTGATGTGTATGAATGTATGTATTATGTATTAATTAATGAATTAATTATTTAATTAAATTGATTAGGGTTTTTTATGATTTTATACTTGGAATTTATGATTTTATATTTTTATTGCTTTGTGATTAGGTTAAATGTTGCTGCCAGTAAATTTGTGTGTATATGTATGTACGAGCATACTACCCGCAACGTGCGGCGGAATTTTGTTTTAGGAGTGACAATTTGTTATAAGGGTAGATACGGTAATTCAGTGTTGTAGTGTACAGAGGACCATTTTGAGAACCATATATATAATGAAAGGGGTTTTTGGAAAGAAAAAAAAAATATGCTTAATTTTTTAGGACATACCATAAATAGAACTTTAAAATGCTTTATAAGGAAGTATCGACGTGCTAGATAGATGTAATTGAATTGTTATTTAATGTGTTAATCTTCTTTCTTTATGAATGTTTATGAATTATTAAGTGTCTTTTCAAATTTTGCAATTATTATTTTATGCTTTGTTATTAGTAGTGAATTATGGTACAATTTTACGGTGTTAGTAAATGGTGGTGATTCAAAATAATTATGGTACAATTATTATTTTGCTATTGATTGTGGATTTAATGAATTTACTTAAATGGGTCTGTTTATATCTATTATATTTGATGGGATCAAAATATAATTTAATCCCACTATCAATTCAACCTTAGCAATTTTTGCGATAGGATGAGCTTTTTTATATGAGAGGCTTGCATAGCTTCTGGAAACAGTCAAAATTTAGTCAGATTACCGCTGTTATCTTTATTTATGTGTCGCTCTAGCTACAAAAAACATAAAAACATAGTGAGACTACTTGGTTTTGTAACTAACGGAGAAATCAAACTTCTTACTACGAGTACGTGTCTCATGGGAATTTATATGACATTTGGCATGCAATTGCAATGGGAAGCAAGGTACAAAATTGCAGTGGATGTGGCAAAGGGATTGTGTTACCTCACCATGATTGCTCTCCAATAATCATACAATGAGATGTGAAATCGAATATCATACTGTTTGATTCAGACTTTGAGGCTCATCTTGCTGAATTTTGTCTGGCCAAGTTCTTGAGGCGCTCTGGTACTTTGAGTAAATGTCATGTATTGCTGGATCTTTTGGATATATTGCACAGGTAAAAAATTTTAATGCATAACCTTACAATTCTTCTTTCATTTTTGATATAACATGCTCTATATGTAGTCTTTACCTATGGGAATGATTAATCTCTACCAATTTTTTGCTTGCAAACCATTTTAAGACAATTAGTCAGGAGGCTGTAACGCCCGACACCAAAAAACCCATATTTATATAATGACATTACACCATAATTATTTTCAGATGATTACATATAAAGTGACAATACACATTAAACTTCTATTTATAGACTCTTTATATGACCTTTAGACAACCGAAAATGGTCCAATCAGCCACATTCAGGGTCTAACAAATTATTATCTCAAAAATTTGTTTAAAAAGAGTTTAGTGGCGGGCCTTATGATGAAGGCTACAATTCTGGTAATCATATCATCCGTGTAATTATCACGTTGTGGTTCATATAACTTAATGACATCATTTTTTTATTTAATACAAGACCACTACATCGATATTATTTAAGGGGAGTTTTTTAAATCTTTGACCTTAAAGGTTTATGTCTTAACATCCTTTTAAAAAAAATTCCCTTTTCGATTTGTCAAATTTTCATTGTTGGTGTGGGGAAACCTCAACATCACTTGCTAACAACCTAATGGAGAGATTTTGTTAACTGCAAAAAGTCGGTTTCTAGCGATGCTTTGATATTCCTAAGGTAAGTTGTACGTAGCTGATATATGATGAACCTACCTGTATAAAGATTTCTAATTTCAATATCATGATGTTCACTATTAATCCATAGAAGATTTCCACTTTGTCTTGACGATAACCTATAACTTGAATTGTGTAGGGGTAAGGTTCTCGAGGTACTTAAGAATTTGTCTGGTAGGAGTGTTTAAGTGATTGTGGTGACACATGGTGGTTGTTTCTTGGAGTGGGAGATCTTGAGTGCAAGGTAAACTAAGTTACCATTTTTAGTCTGCAACGATTTTTGATCAAATTCTTTGGAAGTTTTAGTGCCGCCTTCCGCGGGTTTTGAGCCCCAATACCTCGACGGTGTATGGGGGAGGTTAAGATGTAGGCAGACCTTACCTCTACCTAAGTAGAGAGGCTGCTTCCAGTTTCTACCTAAATGGTAGAAAAGGCCCTCCAACCTTTGCATGGGATGAGGATCGAACCCATGACCTCTGTCTCCAGAGGCAAGGGTGTTTACCACTGATCCAACCATACTGCTTTTTTTAATCTAAAAATGTGACAATCTAAATTGGTACAGGGTATGGGAATTCCAGTTGGGAAACTCGCTTTGTATACTGCACTTGGAGGAATTAGGCCGTATGTGGTAAGCTTTCGTTCGAATGAAACTTTTCTGTCAATATTGATTTTACATCGATTTATGGGGACTTGGTTCAAAGTTTTAATTATTGGGTAGCCATGATTTTGCGTTTGGCGGGTAGTGGTGTCAATCTTAGGAACTTGATGCTGCCCGTCATGCAAATGGAAACATGGGTGGAAAGAGTACCTGGCTTTCCACATCATATATTGGATCCTTTAGGTTTACGTTTCTTGACATGGTCTTTGACATATAACAGACTTCTTGGACGGGCCAAGTGAGTTTTGAACTAATATATGTTGTATACCTTCGGCATATGTTTTGAGTATATACGTATATTTAATCATCAGGTAATCGTAAATTGCTGCCCAACTCCTGTAAGAACAGATAACGAGTTGGAATTAACTATTAAGAAAAATTTAAGACAAAGAGAGATTGATCCCAACACACATAAGCCACTTTCAGAGATTTATGAGGATCAAAAAGTTCCGTCTAAGTAACGACAATACGTCACAAGGCTCATATAAACTAGACGAAAAAACTGAGCCAACTTGCATCGGTGATGGGAACTTCTTACCCCAGCCTCAGTACAACTTTCCATCCGCCACACACAAATTCTTCCTTAATAGATTCATCGCAACCCATAAGTCAGCCACTAAACAGCCCGAATCCCATCACCAAATGCTGATCTTTTTTCCCTGTTAACTAAACCCAACAGCAACAACAACAGCAGCAACCTCCAGAATCATCAGCTGATCTTTTCTTTACGGTTGTCAGCAGAGCTTCTGCATGAATACAACACGTCTAGCTTGAATAATCCTCTAATTTCGGCTACACAACGCAACACGGGTAAACATCATCTATTTTATGCACACTACATGTTTGATGGAAAGTTTAAATGGGACTAGGCTAAAACTTTGTGTTTGGTTAAGTCAGAAAATGGGTAGACAACATTGTTTATGTGAGACACTTTTGTATTGATATCATATAATTTTTTCGTAGAAATATTGTTATATGACGATATATGAACATGGAATAAGCTTGAAAAACTTATTGGAATATATATTTGGTGATCTGGCCGCGACTTCTCGGTGAATAAAGGAAGGTACTTTTTGTACTTCCCATGATTAGGTACAATAATGCATTTAGCACACTTGGATGATTTCTTACAAAATGAAGTTAACTTTCATAGGAGAAAAAAACAACAAAAGGTGGATTCTATCTATCTCAATATTTATACACATTCAATTAATTTTTTCTATAGATTATTTATCTACAGATGATCAACTTTTAGATCTTCAAAATTTTGCTAGAGCAAGTTCTTCAATACAAGCAAGGTCTGTTGTTGCAGCTAACTTTGTGCATTTATTAAATTAGTTGTAATATAGCTCTAGAAATGTGACTGATAGAGAATCCCCCATCAAGATGTAGATGTCTATATATATATATATATCCTGGTTAATGGAAGCTAACTGTTCTTTTACTTTAGTTACTGGTGCGCCACCTCCAAGATATGTATGCCACAAATGGAAAACCCCATGTAGATTTTTGGTCTAGATGATTGTCACTCTCCTCCTAACTTAAAAGAGAAATGCGAACAGATCAATTTTTTATATTCGCTTTAAATATGATTATTTTGTTGTCATCTTTTTAGCATGAGGGAAAAGGAACTGTAAGAATTCCATGATACATTAACCTGAGCTAAACACAATCATATTTTCTGACTTAATTTTACGTGGATCGTTTTCTTCATTGGAAACGTAAGTGCCAAAATGGACGGGTGGTGAATGCGTAAGAAAAAACAATTTTTATTGGAACATGTGAGGTTGGATTTCCTTGACCCGAAACACATTATCAAAATGTCAATGTGCTGTTGCCTGTGAACCCATAGGCAAGTGTCTCTTTAGAGGTGAGACATAACATGAACCAACCCTTTTTAGAATTATGAAACATTTTTTTTTATTGACTTTCATTTCTCTTAAGTTCCATCAAAAGACTTATATTTTGCCATTAAATAGTAAAAAAAATGGTCTTCATATGTTCAAGCTATTTTAATGTATGTTAAAACTGTTAACTTTTACTTTAATTCTCTTAGATTTTACGTCATCTCAAGGTTTGATGGATTGTTGGTTTAATTCGGGCAGGTGAGATACATGTGTACTTTCCAAGGTCTGGTGGTTTCAGATTGCAAGTATAAGATTTATGGAGTGACCTTTATATATACTTGCATGATTGCTTATCTAATAGAGAGACCATAAACGCTAGAATAGCCTACAGATTGACTTCAAGTGTAGGATCAATTAATTTGTTTTTAATCTAATGATTAACACGTGGGACTTCCTCCTGATGTGTTGAATATTGTCTCTGGTTATGGTCCCAATGCCAGTGCTGCTCTTGCTAGCCATATGGAGGAGAATAAGGTTTTTACGAGGATAGAAGCAAATGATAATTGGTTCATAGATATGGATTTTACGTCAATGTTAACCTCATATCTTTGTGATTATATGCAGCTTGGGGATCCACCGACTGATAAAATTGTACTCGGATTAGCTGCAGAAAGCAATCTTAAACCAGCGACTCTAAAACTTTTTGAGAGATCCCTTTTTTATTGTATGTGTGGATGCGAAAGTTGACGAAGCCGTTGATCTGACACATGCTGCTCTATTCTACAATCAGGTGTGCATTAAAGTTTTTTATTATAAAGTAGATGTAGAATTTTGATTGGACATTTGATTTGGTTTCACTATTCTGCTATTTGCAGGTCCAATACTGTTGTGCTGAATCACATATATTTGTGCATGAACGTGCCTATGATGAGTTCGTAGATAAAGCAAGGGGTAAAGCCTTGCAAAATGCGACATTGTATGTCTCTTGAGTTATATATAAAAAGCAATTTCAAAGATGCCATACATTGAGCAATGTAAGTGGCTTTCTTATCACTCTAATTGTCTGTGGCTAGAGCTGGCTATGTCAACCTATTTACTTATGCTACAAACGTCCAATAGGTCAAAAGTCATCCGAACTGTACTTATAAAGCATAAAAGTGTGTATGTTGTTTATTCAAATAATTTGATTGTCGTCAGATTTTACAATTTCTGTAACTATATTCCTTACACTAATTATTTTAGTAAACTCAAAACGTGGAAAATAGTTTTCCAGGTTAGCCAAACCTTGTATGAAGTAAATGTTTTGACAAGTTACCCAACCCAACCATTTTTGCTGGCTCTGCCTCTGATGTTCGCGGAAAGGTTGTAATTTGTTACCTGAATGATTTTGAAGCGTATGAATTTATTATGTGCAACAAGGATGTTATCACAATAGTAACATATATTTTAAATCTAAGTGCTGGGTGGGGTTTTATGCATTTGAATACACGTTAGGACCAATTTGACATTTTCACATCCTAGCCTATTTTTCAAGTTTTGACAGTCAAACGACTATTAATTGTGTATATAGCCCTATATTTGTAACTTACATATGCAATCAGGCATTGGTAAATACTTTGAGATAGGTGATTAATATGTGAATAATTGCCAATAAGCAATATCCAAATTACTAAATGAATAAAATCAATAAATCAAACATATATAGTCCGCCTTTTGTTATTTAAAGTCGTTTAAAAGTATGTGTCACACCTAATATGTTTTCCCCTAAAGGAATATGGGTGTATTGATGGTATATCTTGTCATTAACAGGGTTTCCCCTCATTACTTTATGTTCTTTTGAAGAAATTACGCGTAACTGAAAGCATAGATATCATAGTAAGAGTTCATAGGTGAGCCCAACCCAAATAACGAGAACTACACAGGATGTTTTGTATAGAATGTATTATCCCCTTCTTGCTTGTTATAACTTTCATTTGTGGGCAAATTTTCTTAAATAGGCATTTTGTTCAGTTGCTTGCAGGGGTTACCAAGAAATACCTTGACAGTAACACGTCCCTAGTCCCTAAATAAGTTGAAGAACCTTGCATCAATAGCAACTCCAGCAAAAACATGTGAGCAGAAAGCAACATGTAAGCTACATATATACAATACAAAGTTAATTGCATGCCTAATTGCCTATGTAATATCCTGTGTTTCCCATGGAAAAATCCAGATATACTGACGATTCAGGATCGGATTCACTGGTGGATGAGGACGCGGACGAAAATGCAGGCCCCCTTAAGATAGGCCGCAGGAAAAGGTTGGTGCCATATGGCCCTTTTTATGTCAAACAAAAGATATCTGTACCAATTATAATGACTTTCCTATATTGAAATTAGGCGCATCGAGGATTCTAAGTCATCTGAGGAAACTGGTGTCGGTGGGCAAGAACGCTCCAAGACAACATTAGTAGAATACTTTGTTTCTAACAAGTTAACGTATGGGTCTGCCCTGCTGATGTCCATATTTATTTTTGTCATGTTTTATGGGTCACAACGGAATTATTAGATTTTGTTTTCTTTTGTTATGAAAGTTATGGCATGGACGTTTTTGGTTTTCATTGTTTGTTATGTTTGTTTGGCGACTTTATAAGGCTTGGCTCCGTCTTGCCGTCGAGAATTTTTACAAGGGGTAAAACCCTAGGCCGGAGGTCCTTCCGAACCAGTCTCTCTACCTTTGTGTAGGGGTAAGACTGTCTACATCTTACCTCCCTCAAACCCGGCTGCTTTGCCGGATTGAGTACCATTGTTGTTGTTGTTGTTGTTGCTAATCAAATAAGCTATAGTTATTAATCTGTCTTATAACAATATTTTTTATGCATATCAAAGTAAGCTATAGTCTGGCTTATAATTTGGCTATAGTTTGGCTTAATCAAGCTTTGTGTTGAATGCATTATAATGATTAAGCTACAGTTTTTCAAATAATTATGTATATAATATAGTACTGATAATGTTATTAGGGCCAAACAATATTTAAGAACCACGCGAGTCTCCGTAAAGAAAACCCTTTATCATGTAGAGGGCTTACTGGCTCCTAGTATATCTACAATCGTTGGTTTTAAATAACATGAGAACTAATTCACTGAAAAAGATATTACTAATGTATCTTCCCATACAAAATGAGTATGCAGATTGCAGAACAAAGATTTCACTAATTACCTCTACCTATGACAAGAAAGACGAAGTACTTTATTG
Organism: Erigeron canadensis; assembly: GCF_010389155.1. Lineage (NCBI taxonomy): Eukaryota > Viridiplantae > Streptophyta > Magnoliopsida > Asterales > Asteraceae > Erigeron > Erigeron canadensis. The sequence goes on from NC_057764.1 coordinate 18,441,194, forward strand.
ATCTTAGATTAGTCTTAAAAAAAAGTCTTTAAATTTGGCATACTATTTTCTCATACCCTCTTGACTTATCATCTTTTCTGTTCATTTCGACTACATTATATAGGGTACTCGACATCAACCATGAACCTTGACCAGAACCAATGCTTCTTCCACACGATCACCATCTCTTCAATCGGAATATTCTTTGTTTCAGGCAAAAACAGATATATAAATGTGGTCATAACAATCACCCAAAACCCGAAAAAGAGAAAAAGCCCGAATTTCAAATGGCAGAGCAATGTCAAGAATACTTGGGCAACAATAAACGTAAAGATCATATTCACGGAGACAGCAATACTTTGAGCCGCTGATCGGATCTCTAGTGGGAAGATTTCACTTGGTACAAGCCAACCCAATGGACCCCATGACCACGCAAATCCTGATACATATATGCATATGAAAAGCACCACCAGAAAGGCATACCATTTTGGCAATTCCCCCGGATTACCATCTACTCCAAACTTAATCCCTATGAGAACTGCAACCGCAATCTGTTTCAAAGGAGGACATCAATACGATAATACAAGATATAGATTACATAGAGGCAAAACTATATCAAATACCCCTATGTAAAGGTTGAAATAAAGCACTAACCTGGCAAATGAGCATTTGAGTGCCACCTTCAAGAAAAAGAAACCTTCTTCCCCAGTTGTCAACACCATAGATTGAAACACATGTTGCGATAACATTTACTGTACCCGTAATAACAGCAGACATAAGTGAAGCCTTTCCTCCAAACCCAATTGTTTTAAACAAAACAGGTGCATAAAACATAATCACATTAATCCCAGTCAATTGTTGGAAAAATGGAATCATTATAGCCATTGTTAGTTGTGGCCTATATTTCTTTTGTAACAAATTTCTCCAAGGATGTTCAACCTTTTGTGATGCTTCACTAGCCATGACCAAATCATAAAACTCTTCGTCTACATTTTCAACACCTCTAATTCTTTTAAGTTTTGTTCTCGCCTCTTCTTTATTTCCTCTTTCAATCATGGAGTTGGGGGTCTCAGGAAGGACAAGGGACCCAAACGTTATGATCAACGCTGGGACCACCGCACCCCCGAGGCTTAGCCTCCAACCCCACCCTCCTTTGATCATGTCAAAGAAGTAATTTAAAATATTTGCAACTACGATACCAATTGTGATTGATAACTGAAACCCAATGTTGAGTGACCCTCTATACTTGTATGGTGCCATTTCAGAAAGGTATAATGGTACCGCCTGAAATTTATGAAAAAAAATAAAGTTACAACCAGTAGCTAATTAACCCGGATTTAACCAAACTTATTAATATAAGTATCGTAAAATTAAGTTACGCTGATGTCTAGAAATTATGGGATAGTTCAACAATAATCATAACTTTGAAATAGTATATCTTATAAGGAAGTCTAATAATAACAAGTAAGCATTGTTTTAGAAATAATGTTATAAGAATTTTATTTTATTTATATAAGAGATTTGAAGAGGGACAGCCTTTGTTATCATTTTCCCTTAAATTTAAACTTTTCAATACTGGAACCACTTGTGAAGACCCGTTCCATACATATATATTAGCTCATTATATCAAAGATACAAACTTAGCTTTTTTCCTTAAAAAAATGATTAAAAAAAAAACACTGTTTCGACTTGTTTTCCTCCCAACTAACTTATTTATTTGACCGCATGAACAAAATATTTGTAAGAGGCTGGTATTCTATTAAAAGGTTGTAGGTAAATGTGGAACGTCATCTCCACATTTACATGCAATTCATGTAAAATGTCTTCGAATTAAATTACGAGTAACACTTAACAATTGTGAAGTTCTACCTTATCCGTTCTGTCTCTATAGATTCATTATTCTCATGAAATAAAGAATAAATGTTGGCATGGTATCAAGATTTTCAATACTGATTGGTGGAGAAGAATTATTATAAAAATCTTTCTTTTTTGAGAATGGCTATATTTTGTTAAAACATCACCAATACATACGCCAATAAGAGTATCACCAATACAAGATTAAAATGTTACATGCAGAGATGGCTTAACAGTATTATGGGACTAAGCGATCGCTTTAGGCCCCTAAATTTCTAAGGCCTCAAAATCTTGTATATTAGACTTAGTGTTTGAATTTTGGATTAAGTATCATTATATAATTTGTATTGCAGTAACACTTTTTTTATTTTTGCATCAACATCCATTACTTCTAGTTCAATAATAAAAGACGAGCTATTTTTTCTTTTACTTTAGTTTATATGGTAATGAATTAAGCCCCCAAAATTCATCTCGTTTGAGGCCTCCAAAAATCTTAAGCCGCAACTGGTTACATGAAATAAAAACTTTTCAGCTCTCGCACATCAAAGGAATAAAATTTATTTGATAAATTTAGTCAGTCTTTGGGTTATTGGGTATAAATGATAATGTTACAAAAAAATTTATTATTTTTAAATTGGTTTTAAATTTTTACTATAATAATAATAATAATAACAATAATAATAATAATGTATAAATGTTGTTTAATGCGGTTTGACTATTAGATTCCATTATTTTATAATCAATCAATTACGAATTTATTAATCTACCAATATATATATAACAAGGTACTAAATTATTTTATGAAGAAACAAAGACCGTTAGATAAGTTCAAACTTTTAATCACAAACCTTAGATCAAAATAATTATAACATTACCAAATATATTATTAAATAAACACAACATTAGTCCCTTTACTTTATACAATTAACATTTATTTGATAATTATATTATTTAATTATAGAAGCTTTGATATCAAAATCGCAGCCTATGTTTAATAAATAGATATATATTCGTACTTGGTAATATGTATATGGCAAAAAAAAATAAATTAAAATAAATATAAAAAAACGTCCGAATCGCTTTGGTTCCAGACTCCTTTATGTGAATTAAATTTGTCATTTTGCTTTTTAATTATATAATATAATTTAAGTTTAAATTCTTAGTTTAATAATTAGAATATATTTAAATCGAGATATCACAACATACAATAGTCCGTATTTAAAGTTAGACATTATAACTACAAATTAACTTTTGATAAAAATAATTATATGAATATTGTACCTTTTATTTCTTACTCAAAATAACTTATCAATCTACCAATATATATATAACAAGGTCCTAAATTCTTTTATAAAGAAACAAGGACCGTTAGATGAGTTCAAACTTTTAATCACAGCCCTTAGATCAAAATGATTGTAACATTACCAAATTTATTATTAAGTAAACACAACATTAGTCCTTCTACTTTATATATTTAGACAAACTATAACCTTTTGTAATTAAATATATTAATATTTAATAATAAACAAGGACCGTTAGATGAGTTCAAACTTTTAATCACAGCACTTAGATCAAAATAATTGTAACATTACCAAACTTATTATTAAGTAAACACAAAATTAGTCCTTCTACTTTATATATTTAGACAAACTATAACCTTTTGTAATTAAATATATTAATATTTAATAATAAATATATGTATGATATCTACATCGTATTTGTATCCTATTCAAGTTTTACAAAAATTTTTAACAAACAATAAGATGTTAATATTTTATTAGTAAATCATTATATTGGAGTTTTATTTACTCCTTCCGTAAAACAATCAACAATCAATTGGTAATTTTTAATAGGTTAATAGCAATTTGGTTATGCCCTATTTAAATATTATAAACGAAATTAATAAATTAATCTTTTTATATCACTACAAAACATATAAAATAAAACTATTTATCAATTATAGTTTTATAAAACATATAGCCTGAACTTTTATAATAGTATTTAAATATTATAGATAAATTTAATAAATTAATCATTTTTATCATTAATAAAAAAGGTAATTTGATGAGATTCCTCTAATCTCATGTACCATTTGGTACCCACTAATCCAATTAAAGATCATTTGATAAATTCAAACTTTTAATTACAACCGTTAGATCAAAATAATTGTATCATTATCAAATTTATTATTATTAAGTAAACACGGTATTAGTCCTTTCTACTTTATACATTTAGATAAAGTATAACCTTATGTAACTAACTATATTAGTGTATAATAATAAGAAATCTATATAATATTCATGATTATTTTTAGTTTTAAAAAATAAATAATTTTTAGGTTTTAGAAGAAAGCATATACGTATTTAACAACGTATTAAACAATACTAAGTTAATCATTTTTATCACTATGAAACATGTAAAATAAAGCTATTTTTCAATTATAATTTTTATAAAGTATATAGCACTGAACCTTTATAATAACCTTTATCCAACAATAATTTATCTGGCTAAAATAAAAATATTAACAATTTTTAACAACTAAATACTTTTGCGTTTTACAACTAACACTAAAATATACATATATATTTTATATTAAACATAAAGTTTTAAGATGTTTTCCCCCTTTTTTTTAACATAAGTAATTATTTTTAAGTCTATCATTGCTATCGGACATCAATTTGGAATATGCTACCCAAACTTTACAGATAAACCAATAATACTAATTTTTAAATATATACTCCGTATATATTTATGCACTAACTCTTTTCATTCTATTATGCATTATTTCTTTTCAACCTATTACTATCATTTTATTTTATCTATATACATATATTGTTCAAACAGTAAAGTTTTAATAAAATGAATTTATCTGTATATAAATTCACATCAAGTATGTTTTGCAATTTATACTAAAATAATATAAAAAGACCAAATATACTAAAAAGAAGTTAGAAAATAAAAAACCTATGGCTTAGTAAGATATCAATACAAATAAACATTTATGGCTCGGAATCATAATGAAAATAGTATTAAGTTGAGTCTAACGAATTATAATCTATCAAGAATAAAGAGTTAAAAAAATAGTAGAATGAGCTTTTAAGAGATATTTTAAAATTTAAAGTTAAATAAAGTTTTAAAAAATCGTAATAAACTTTCCATATAAATTTTGAATAATAATTGATAAAAAAGAGTTTGAATAACATAATTGATATAATTCATAATATGAAGGGTTTAAAATCAACTTAACTCAAACTTAAGTGGAAGATGACATCATATATATATATATATATATATATATATGTATATATATAGCACGGTACCCGCGCAATGCGGCGGTGGTGGCCGTGCTGGCAGTTGGTGGTGTCGGCGACGGGTGGTCATGGTGGCGATTATTGATGGTGGTGACAATGTCGAATGGTGCAGGTTGATGTAAATGTAAAGGTGCTGGTGGAAATATTTATAAGATAAAGGACCCATGGTGTAAATTAATCTATTAAGGGTAAAATGGTCATTTCGCAACTCTTCTTTTCAATAAGGGGTGTATAATCTTTATATAGTAGAATAAAAGAATAGAAGTATTGATAATAGTCTTAAAGTATATAATGGAGAAACAATAACTATTAGATGAGTATTAAATTTTAATTACAACGCTTAGATATAATTGGTCAAACACAACATTTGCTCTTCTACTATATATTTTAAACAAAATAAAAAATCAAATTTAAGGATAAACTAATAATAACTGTTATTTTCTAATGTATATTCATGTATTAATTCTTTTCAATCTATTACTATCATTATCATGCATTATTTCTTTTCAATATATTACTACCATTTATATTTTACTTTATTCATTTTTATACGTTTAATTTTCAAATGCTAAAGTTTTTCAAAATAGTAACTAATAAAATGAATTTATTTGTATATAAATTCACATGAATTGTGCTGCAATTTATACTAAGATAATAAAAAGACAAAATATATCAACAAAAAGTTGAAGGAAACAAGAAAAGGAACATACGATTATGGATATGAATTATAATGAAAACTATATTGGGCTTAATATTAACGAATTATGATCAATCAAGAATAACGATTTAAAAAATTATAAAATGAATTTTTAAAAAATATTTTAAAATTTATAGTTTAACTATTTTTAAGAAATCATAATAAACTTTTCATACAAAGTTTTTAATGATAGTTTAAAAAAGGGATTAAATAAAATAATTCATATAATCCATAATACGAAGGATATCGACTTTACTCAAATTAAGTGAAAAATGCATCATATATATAGGGAAAAGTAAATGTGGTGTTGTCATACACTTAAATTGGGTGTAATTTCTCTCACATGTTAATTTTTTATTTTATTTTAATGTCTAATGAATAAATAATTATCCCCATGTTTTATATATATATATATATATGAAAATGTTTATGTGAGAACCATTTAAATTGGAAGAACCATGAGAACCTTTAAATTATAAGTTGATGTTCATATATGAATGATATATGTGGGCAAATTTGTTCACATATGACCATATTAAATTTTACTTGAAATTACATATGTTTATATTTGAATAGTTCTCACATAAACTTTATCATATATATATATATATAATCCTTTATAAAGCAAAATGGCTTTCCCTAATATTAAGAAATTCGATACTTTTTTATACCCAAAATACTCTTAGCTTTAAACAACCTTAATATCTTTACTCATGTACCCCTTTTTTTCACATTAACAATCACACCTCTATCGCTACTGCCACTTCCGCCGTTACTATCGCCACCCGTCACCACCACCAAATAAAATACTATATAAAATCAAGTATTTATTAATTTTATATTTATATCAAATGATAACATGTTATTAATTTATATGCATGCTCGCGTATTACGCGGAACAATAATCTAGTTTGCTTTATATTGTTATCTTAAAAGATAATGATTTATCTTAAAAACTTAATGAGAAAGACAAATGAATGTTAGATACGGAGGAAATTCTTTTAAGTCAAATTTTCAATTTAAGTGAGTTATAAGTCCTAAATATTAGTTTAAAAATCATTCTAAAACTTTATAAATGTAAAACCTTATAAATGTGATAAGTGGATTCCACTTAATCTCATTCTTAATCTCTCATTTGAATTTACACATGTCAATCATTGAATAAATTATTAAGATTTTTAGGCTAATCAATTACGAAGATTAATTATTTCCCTATCTATAATTCTACTACTATATATCTAATAAAAAACAATCATTTAGGAAGATTAGTTATGAAATATCGTGTAATATTTGCACCTATCATATTTTAAAATATTTTCACTTACATTATCACTTAACATTAATAAATAAATTCACTATCAATCATTTATCTTTTATAATATATCTTTATTATCCTTTACATTAATTATTTTTACATCAATTCTATATAGATCATACGAGAAGGAAAATGGTAGCAACTTAGAGTTGATAATTTTTATAAATTATTAATTCTACATCCTCAGGGGCGTTAGCATAACCCTTCTTTATTTCACCAATATTTAAATTTTAACATTAATATTAATAAAACCACTAGATAAGGTGTATGTATAACCTGATTAGCAAACCCGATTCCAAAACCAAGTAGCATCCGACCCACAATGAGCATCCACACAGCCTGAGCAAATCCATTTATCATAGCTCCGGCACAGAAAAAAATTCCACCAAATAACATTGAAAGTTTTCGGCCAAATTTTCGTGTCACCGTGGACGCCATCAACGATGATAGTAGTGCAGCCAGATATAAAGACGACGTAAATATCGTCAATATCTGACTGTTGAACTTACAGTATTGATTAGTCGATGTAACTGCATTTTGTTCTCGATACACTGTTGGAAAGAACTTTTCCAAAAATGGATTCATTGATGTAACTCCCCCTATTAAAATTTCATTAGTTATTATGTTATATAAAAGCATTAAAAAAAAGCAAATTATTTATTGAAAACAATACACGCATCATGTAATTGTATTATGTGCAAAAAAATTTGTATCTTAATGTAGATGACTAAATTTTATTGTAACTAGCATTGTACCCGCACAATGCGGTGGCGGTGACGACGACGGTGGTTTAGTGGTGTCGCTGACGGGTGGTGATCGATGGCATCGACAATTGGTGTCGAGTGATCTAACCGTGTAAGTTGATACAATGGTGATAGTGATATTTTAGAAGATAAGGGTTTAAAGTGTAAATTAATTCATTAAGGGTAATTTTGGTAATAGGTTGTTTATTAAGTACAATCTAGTAATTTCCCATCTAACTATTTTCTAACTTTTTTTTTTAAAATAGGGGTGAATAACCTTTTATAAAATAAAGGTAAATAATCATTACTAGTCATATATTTGTAACTGGTTTGACACGTCATTTAAAATTTCACGCGGGCTCTTATATTGGTTCCCGAAACCGATCCACGACCCGGGTCTCTCACGTATTCCTAAATAGTTTTTTGGCATTGTCCAAAAATAAATAGGTCGATTAAAAGATATTTACTCATGTTCGGAGGAATTACTGTATATTGAAACACACAAAAATTTCGGGGTCGTGAATGAGTTTTCATATTTAACTCAGCAGTCCACGTGAAATTATTGGAGATATGTCAAACCACAAGAAGATTAACGGATAACTAACAAATTAAACTAGACAGACTTTTACTTTAGCAAATGTACACAGTATTTTAATAAGATTAACGGTATTTTATTTTCTATTCAAATCTTGTTATAGTTTCATACAAGCATCGTAAATATATAGAGTTACCAGAAATTCCAATATCGTAACCGAAAATGAGACCACCCATGGCTGCGACAATGCAAGTAACTGTGACATAGAGAGTAAGGTTTCCCGGGTAAGCTTTATCGCTGCCGCGAGAAATCGGGACTCCGCCGCCCGCCATGACTAATTTTGTTAGTATGAATACAAATTGGACAAGTAATGTAGTGAGAAATGGAAAATGATGTAACGTTATAAGAGGTAGAAGAAGCACAATCATCCGGGTATTTATAGAGTGCATTAATTCCTTTGCCTTTTCATATAGATAAAATTTAATGTCATTAAAGTAAGAAATTTTAAAAAACAATGATAACAAATCTCGTTATTAGGTCATATTTGTTAATTTATATACTCATGTTTATAATTCGACTGTTTTGCAACCATTTTGATAGTAATAATTTTATATTATAATAAGGCACAGTAACTCTAATAACTTATCTTAATGTTGACTTTTATTTTTTAATTTTGACTTTAGTTTACACTTTTTTGTTTTCCATCATAAATTTATACTTTCTACTCAACAATTTTAATATAATAAATAAATAATAATAACTAATATATATCCGATACAATAATAGCTAATATTTATCCAATTAAATAATAAGTAACATATATCCAATAAAATGTTCAACCATATATATATATATAATTAAAAATAAATTTAATATAATATAAATATATTGGGATCTTAATAATAATTGTACTATTTTAATTTTAATTTAAATATATACTAAAAGACAGTTAAACTAATAACTTATTAACCAATGATATCGTTCGTTTTCATCAAATAGACTCTCGCTAATGTCATCTTTTGAGCTTTTTTAACTTTATTTAACTAATAAAAAACAAATAACTAAAATAATTATTTTTAAAATGTTAATAAAATTGGTTTCTATATACAAAGTCTGGTTTTCACACACGAACAATTGTACATTGCAATATCTTGAGTTAAGTCGGGAAGAGGCTTTAAGGTGTTAATTTGTGACAAAGATGAGAAGACAAAAAACACTACAACAAATTTCAACTATAAAGAAGTCTTTCAAATGATGAAAGTTCAAATGATGAAGGAGGGTATATGTTTCCAATGTTTTTTATTACATTAGTTATTTTTATATTAGCTTAACATTCTTGACATTTGAATAAAACACTTAGTATCTATTTATATCTTCAACATTGAACTTACAAATTTTTATGAGTTACATGTATTAATATCTAGAACTAATAGTGTCGTAAGTCTTGTGTTCAGTGTTGGACACGAGTCTAAAATCTAGTAAATAGAAGAAAAGATCACCACCGTTATTACAAGCAGGGTTTGTTTAATTCGATCTTATCGGCTTAATAATATGAAAGGCTTAGGTATACGCTTAACATAAAATATAAGGGTGCTCTTGTGTTCTCTTTACAATTTTAATCAATAAATATAACTTTCATAAACTTTTGTCGTTTGATATGTTATCAGAGCCACCATACATTGATATTCAATTCTTTCACTTTGACATTTTTGTTCCGTGACAGTTTTGATCCTTTTTTGATTAAATTTGCAACGATTTCTCTATTGTTGTTTCTTCATTCTTCCAAACGCATTTTTGCTGGATTTTTTTTCAAACAATTCATTTTTTTATGTTCCAATCCATTAGTGTTCTTTATATTTTGCTAGCTGCTATTTGACAATTTTTTTTGTATCATCCTTGGGCTATAAAGAGTAGAGTTGTTTAGAGTTGGGTAACTCTTACCATGTAACGCCATGTGGCAAAGTGGTTGTCTTGGATATATGCTATAAACAATATGAGTGAAGTAGCCTCATGATGGAAATAATTGCATTTTTTTTCCAATTTCTATTAAATAGGACATTTTATTTTCATAATTAAAACATAAAATAAAATAGTTACCTAAACTCCAAAGCATAAAATAAAGTAGTTGTTGACCGGGCGGTATCTTTTCTTGCTTATTTGTCGCGTGAATCACTGTTAGATTATCTACCAAATTTGCCAATAGCATATTTCTCTTCTCCTAACCACATTTGAGTTCTCAATCCATTTGAGTTATTGTTTCCAATAATCCGGGTCTAAAGTCGGGTCTTGCTCATTAAAATCTTGAAAACAAGTTTTGTCTTTATCCTACAAAATCATGTGATGTAAAATATTACCGTCACGTCATGCATTCGCTTCTTATCCCAATATCACGATGGAAAACTATTATTTTTCCAAAGCCTTTTTAAAACCCCAAAAGCTCTCCAATTTGTTGAACGCCGACTCTTGTTTTTCCCTTAAATACTTTATTTTTTTATCAACCGGGTCGGCAAAACACATCACAAAGGTTGCAAACTCTAGATAGATGTCATCACTTAAATGATACATAAAAGTGTAAAAATAACACATAAGTAAAAGGAACCTACAAGTTAAAAGATCTGCATGTTTGCAACAAAAAGACACATATGTGGGTAAAATTTACACATAAGTAAAAAAGACAAACCTTTAGGTGCCAACCAGGATATCATTTCTTTAAGGATGCGCAATGACTCAAATACATTTATGTCGTTGTGGGAGCCTTTCATGCCAAAATATGTGTTCCAAATCATAAATCGGTTGAGACAACGACATGAAGTATCAACGACGGTTTCTCAATATCCCCTCATGTGTGTGTACTGCACCATTTGGTTTGGACACGTCTCTCACGAACAATACATGCAACCAATACTCCAATCATGCCCGGGGAAACCATTGACTTGCTCATGCATGTCGTAAATGTGTTGAAGGTCACTCCAAGTCTATCTTCCTAGATATGTCTACCCATACAACTCCTTTATACCTCTGGTATCGCCACCATATGACCACATGGCTCTACAAGATGAAGACTGTAAGGTCAGAGGTTCAAATCTTGCCGAAGACAAGTGGAAAAATATATTTTTATGCTCCATGTGTGAGGAGGGTGCTTCACCGGACATGAGTTCTACGCGGTGTGCGCTCTAGGTACCAAGATGATACATAGGACTAAGAAGTTCCCGCCTATTTGCCCTTAATTATATACATACTAAAAACCAACATGGAATTTACAAGTTTTTAAGCATAGTGTATAATACTTCTTTATTTTTTTAATTATCAATTTTACCCTTTAAGTTTTTCTTTTTTTAAACTTTTATATACAACACATTTTTGACTTTTGCTTATGTCCAAATTTACCCCTTTAGAGTTTTTACTTTTATTATTTGTAGCCCAAAAAAGTTTTCATTTTCAGTTTTTGAACACCAAACTTTTGGGTTATCATGTTCCAATCAAACAACTTTTATACATTTATTATTTTATTTTTAAATATTTGGTTTTTATTACGTTCCTCTGTTCCAATATATAATATAACGATAATTTTTACAATTGTCTTTCAGCCAGCTATTGGTCACGGGTTCAACACCTATTAAATGCATATTGAGAAGTCCTTACCATTGAGGTGAGGCATGGTGGTTTCTCTAGCACTTAGCTGGTTTCCTCCAGAACGATAATGGGACTCTCACCGCCATCCATCCCCTCGGATTTACTGTGCTGGTGCCATAGTCGATCTCTATCGGACGATGAAGGGGCAATGTCGCTGAGTCCAATCACCACTACTATTCAAAAAGAAAATTCACAATTGTCACGTATTACGTTCATGTAACATGTAAGGCAATACATTGTATTACATCACCGTCGACATAGTATCATTATTTACATTAATATAGTTATTGTTTTGTTTTATGTTTTTATATATTTTATATATCTTATTGTTTTATATGTTATGTTTATTATAACTACATGTTTTGTTGCTTTCTTAAAATCTAGGTATGAAGATTTTATTTATCTCTATCTATGTTACACTAATACTACCATATATTGTTTGTATATAGAAATTTACCGTGCAAAAATGTGTTCGGCGACATCGTGCGGATAAAACGACTAGTTTTAACTAATATGTAATTTTAATTTACTTGTACTTAAATTGTAACTAGTTTTTTAACCCGTGCATTGTTGCGGGATATGTTTTTACACGACAATATTTTAGACCCGGATTTATGTCAAATATTTAAACTGAAATTTAAAAAAGACAACTAAGCATATAACAATAACAATAAAAAAATGTAAAAAACTAATTATAAGATATATAAAAATATAAACAATAAATATATTAATGTTTTAAATGTTACATGAATGTATTATATATGAAATGTATTATATATAAAAAGACGGATGAAAATATAAAAAATCAAATGATTAAATGTAGAACCGTAACTGTGTAAAAGTTGTTTGATAAAAACATGAGAACCCAAAGTTAAGTGTCAAGAAAATGAAACGAAAACTTTGATGTGGGACAAAAGTTAAAAGATAGAAACCTTAGCGAGAAATGAAAATTGGTAAATATTATTATGCGTTATATGAATGCTTTAAATATTATATGAACGTAAGATGTAAAGATGATAAAACTTATATATTAAAAACGTTAGATATATAAGAAAACGGATAAAAGTTAAAAGTAAAACCATAATTGTGTGAAAGTTTTCTCGGTAAAAACATAAGAACCAAAAAGTTAAGTGTCAATAAAATAAAAATGAAATTTTGATTTGGGACAAAGTGAAAATATAGAAACTTTAGGGGGTTAAATTGAAAACTGGTAAAAATTATTATGTGCTATAGAAACTTGTATATTTCATGCATGAAGAACTTGTACATTTACATAAGCTTTTAGGAATATATTAAAAATATTAGATATATAAAAAGGCGGATGAAAATTAAAAGTAAAACCGTACTGTATGAAAGTTGTTTGATAAAAACATAAAATTCAAAAGTTAAGTGTCAAGAAAATACAAACGAAAACTTTAATGTGAGACAAAAATGAAAAAATAGAAACTTTAAGGGGTTAAAATGTAAAGTTGGAAAAATTTATTAGTTTTTAGTAATATATTAAAAAAATTAAATATATAAAAAGACGGATGAAAGTTAAAGTAAAATCGTACTGTGTGAAAGTTGTTTGATACAAATATGATAATCCAAAATTTAGTATGAAGAAAATACAAACGAAAACTTCAATGTGGAACAAAAGTTAAAAGATAAAAAGTTTAAGAGGTTAAAATGAAAGAATGGTAAAAAATATTATGTGTTATAAGAACTTGTACATTCCACGCATAAAACACTTGTACATTCACATAATTTTTTAGTATATTATAAATATTAGCTAAAATGTTAAAATGAATATGAATATAAGAATATGTGACATCTGTCACTAAACCCGGTAATTTATTATAATCTCTAACTTGACTTCCCAATTTCTTGACTAGTCAATGTGTATATATATAGTATAACAAGCGTAGAAATGTTGTGATTATTCTAATATGTGACTCCTATTACTTGAATTCCAATAGTTTAAACATAGACGATTGTAGTTATTCCCGTTGATATCTAGACAGAAGGGTGAGTACGGTTCGGTTTGGGTCGGTTTTAGTCAAAAACCAACCCAAACCGTTATAATTCGGTTTTTGAAAACTAAAACCATTGGGTTTCGGTTTCGGTTTTTTCGGTTTGGGTCTATTTCGGTTCGGTTTTTCGGTTTTAGTCGGTTTTTAACCATTTGTGGTTTGGGTCTTATTGAGTTTGAAAGGTTCATAAGTTTATACCTTATAATTACACCATAATTAATTTCAACAAGTTTTCAAAACAATATTAGTAACAATAACACTACAATAATGACAACAAATCCATTAAAGTAAGTTGTACAAACTTCAAACAAGTTATATATATAACTGTTTATATATTTTATGCGTTTTTTAATTATATAATTATTAAAACAAGTCAATCTTGTTGTGTATTTTCACTTAACACATATATATGATATTATTATATAGATCTAAAAATGCAAATATATTAAAATATTTACCAAAAATTAATAATAATATGATACAAATATAAAATAAAGTTAACACCATATTTTTTTGGTTCGGTTCGGTTTTTATGGTTCGGTTTTTCATTAAAAACCAAAACCGAACCATAACTTTCGGTTTTAAGAAACCAAAACCAATGGTTTTTGGTTTTTTCGGTTTTCAGTTCGGTTTTTGCTCACCCCTATCTAGACATATAGTTATATGTCATTTTCATTTCTAGACATTGATAAATCTCTATATACTACTTGATGAGTTAAAGTCTATAATCATGGAAGAATTAAAAGAAATCGATGAATGTGTCCCGACCAAGCAACGAAGTCTATAATCATCAAAGTAAAGTTCAATAAATATATGTAGTGAATTAATTAATAATAATATAATAAGATTGTTAAAGTATGGAATGTTAAGTTAATTTAAGATTTATAAAAGCTTACGTTAAGATATATAAAGCATCACAAATGTGAAGATATTCCTGCTGTATACGAGAGTTCGGTCAAAAGGGATTACCATTCCATCACAATTCATTCTATGATTGTAACACCCGTCGTTTAAAAATATGGATTTCCAAAAACTTTCGCTTAACGGCGTCAAAGAAAGCGGAATTAAACTTTAAAAGTCCAAACCAGCAAAATCTGTTTGGTTTATTCATTAAATGGTGTTACTAGCCATATCATCAAAACAAATCTAAATGGAAATCCATCGGTTGCCCAACATTAAACAACCGACATTATAGTAAATACAAATCATAAATATCTAAACATAAATCAACGTCTAATGCAGGTAGCCACTATGGGTAAATTACAGCCAGCTTCAAGATCATCTACCCATGTCTCACATCTTCTCACATCTACCTGCTCACTATTGTTGGAACTGAGGGCACAACACATTTTAAAAGAGAAAGTGTTAGCGAATTAGCTACGTAAGATAACACATAGTTTATAACACGTTTGTCCATTTAAAACATTATATAAAAGTCATATTAAGTCGTTAAGGCACATATCATCAAACATATCGTCTCACATACATATCATAGCATCAACATCTCTCATATTAGGATGGGTCATCCTAAATGTGCCTAGTCATCTTTTGCATCTCCACATATCACATCTAAACATCTTTATAGTTGTGACATAAGTCACGCATCTCATATAACATATGCATCTTTATAAGTGTGACATAAGTCACACCCGACTGGATGGACAAACCTTACGGTTGTACATCATTGTCATTAAGGAATGGCAAGCCAATCCCTGAGTAATCCGTATGTTCAAAACAAGTGGGGTTGGTAAGACCTCTCGTATTACTCTTCACGTTGTACCTCGTTGCAAGGTGCCACCCAAGCAACCACATCAAACGTACTACCCTGGTAAAGGCACGTACGGGTTAAGCTTAACACTTTCATCTCTGTAAAATAGCTCGAGCATTTTCATCACATGTAGTTTAGGTGTTCATGTTACCTAAACATTAATCACATATCACATCACATCTCATTAACGTTTGGGCCCTTAAACGTGCACGTGTCATGGCAACTTACAAAGTATAGTGAACTAGATGTACAAGCTATGTAATCATCATATCTCACATTCACATTCACACATTCACATTTACATATTAAGCATCATTACGTATCAAGCATGGTCACATGACGTACATTATCATATATCACATATCGTTATGGGAAAAATCCATAAAAAGTCAAGTGCCACGTCAGCAAAACTGATGACGTGGCATCGATGATGTGGCACTTCACGAGTTTCGTCTGTCAAAAACTAACAAGATACCCTTTATTAGGAATTTTTTTAAAAATAGAATCCTTTAAATAGACGAAAACAAAATAGGTTACCTTTAATAGGAAATTCGTGTAAATAGGTTACCTTTTTATGGATTTAACCCTATCGTTATTCATCATATTTCATTGCATTGCATATATATTTACATATCATCTTTCATTGCATAACACATTTAATCACATATCGTATTTCATAACACCTCAAGCATTTCATATCATATCATAACGTGTCATATCTATGGGGTAGCATTTCAGGCTTCAATATGTCTATACACAGCCTATATCACCTCCCATATAATCCTGAATACCCATAAGCAAACAAGATATCATTAGGGGAAGTTATTATATGAAAACTATGTTTTTGTTGAACCCTCAGCGTGTCAAAGTAGTGTATCTTACCTGATGACGAGCACAACGATACACGAAACACAAGTTAACAAGCTTCACAATTATCCCGAGTGACCTATATCGAGTTCATTGTCATTAAACTTGCATAAATCCATCCTCATAAGTTTACAAAACCATCTATTAACTTAGGTACACTTATAGGACCCTTAAACGCTTGTTTCGGACCTCAAACGGACTCACAGACACTTTATGTGGCTCATGCTTTGAATATGCATCACATATTTGCTTCAAAAATCACCCAGAACTCTCCCATGCCCTGATATGCGCCGCATATGGGGTGCTGGTCGAAAGACTGACTCGCGCCCTTCACTTTCAGGCGACCTTTCGACCTCTAGATGATCAAATGAGTAAAAACTTAGTTCTTATGAAATGCAGGAAATTCAAAGACCTTTCCAGGGATATAAAGTTTGACTCTTGAAGTTTTCGAATGAATGATTTATGACGTTTGCAAGACAAGTCTACAGAATTCGTCCGAAACCTGACCACTTTTGGAAATTGACATTTTTCGCATATCTCTGGGCAAAATCATAGGAAACTTTGTTCATATCGAATTTAGGGAACACATAAAACTTTTCAAAAATATGAGATTCATCTCTTAACTAATTCATATAAAAAAGATATGACTTTTGCAATATGACAACAGAATCAGGCCTTGAAATCCTTATCGTTTTGAAAGCAATTTCGATCATCAAACATACATGGCTGATCCCCACGACCTCTACAGTTCATATATACCAAAATATAAATCATTTGACTCTATGAAATCATATATTGATTCCTGGATTCAATAAACACATCTGACGATTAATTTGACACCCGTTTTTTGACCTAAATCGACTCACAAACATAATCGAATCCAAATCAAGCCTCTAGACCAGGTGTGAACCCTATGTTGGTCATATTTGAACATTAAAATAATATTAACAATGATTTCATACCTGTAAGAAATCTCTAGATACTAAATGATTGCAATAACAATCACCGATTCACCCGAAATCACCGATTCTATCAATAAAACGTATTCAATCGATCAAGACCATATATGAACGAATTGAATAGAAGAAAATTACCAAAAATCATTAGGAATTACCATCTTTACCTTAAAGATGATTCTAGATTCGATCTACTTGCGGTTAATCACTCCGATTCAACCCGAAACCGCAAGAAACTCTCTAGAATTGCTCGAGAGACAAAGGGGTGGTTCTAGGGCTCCAAGAAGAATGATGAAACAGATTTTGGGGCTAATGATCTGATTAGAAATCCCTAATCACGTTTTTAACTTTCCACATATGTCAAAATTAGTCCCTAGAAATCTGTATGGTTCTGTAACAATCGTGACTTTTGACTATTTGACTATGTGTACATTTTGAATAAGCATTAGTAATCAATAAATGTTCTAGTGCAATTTAAGGTTCAATTGGCTACAATGTGTTCATATGGGTCAATTTATTGTTCAAGTTGAGAATAATGTGCTAGTCAAGATAATTAATAGGTGCTAATCGATTTTTTTACTTAAATGACATTCAAGCTAACTAGTAAAATGTAAATGGATCCTACCCATGGGTTGTGCCCAAACCATGACCCACCTAAGTTAACCCAACCCTATCCCTTTCTCCCCCACCCATTTCTCCAGATATTTCTCTCTGTTATTTACTTACAAACACACACACACACACACAAGCTCTCCATCTCTCTCTAATTTAATTCACAAATTTAATGGGTTTCAAGTAGAATCATAACAAAATCATCATCCTCATCATCATTCTAGCATCATATCAAAAATTCAAGGTTTCAAGTGCAAGAAAAAACTCCATTTATGTCAAATTCGAGTTTGGTTGCTTGTGGAAGTTTTGGTAAGTGATTTCTAGCCCAAATTCCTTATTTCAAGTTGTTAAGCATGTCTCTTAATTAAATCTAAGTGTCCTTGGTCGAATTCGGGTCAAAATCGATTTGGGTTCAAAGCTAGGGTTTCATTAGGGTTTGTGATGGTCAAGAACTATTTTGAGCAAATATGGGTGTTAATAAGTGTGTTTATGATGTGGGTTTTGTCTATTTATGTTCAAAAATCGATTTAAAAGTATCCTTAATCAACAAGAAGTCAAAAATCGAAATGTGGGTGTTCTTGGGTTGTTTATGGCCGAATTTAAGCAAAGATTTGTGTTAATGGATCAAGTTTTGAAATGGATTGTGTTGGTTGAAGTTAAAACATGTTATTTATGTCAAAAATGTAGTTTATGAACTGCTAATTAGAGCCTTGTGTCAAGATTTTGAGTTGAAATGGGTTTTGAATCGATCTTGGAAAATTCTGCAGGCCATAACGCCCGTTAGGGATCTTAATGGCCGTTAGTCATTTGCCCCCCCTCTAACGGTTGCCCCTGTAACGTCCGTTAGTCTTGTTAATGGCCGTTAGTATCTGAAGGGCGTGTAACGGCCGTTAGTCTTGTTAATGGCCGTTAGTACCTGAAGGGCGTGATGGCCGTTACTTTTGGTAACTCTTGTTAAGGACTGGTTTTTATAACATTTTGAAAGGTTTATAACTTTTGATCCGTAAGTCCAATCGAGCCATATGACCTATCGTTAGAATTGTATGAGAGTCTAGTTTCTTGTGGTAACAATCATTTGGGTCGAATCTTCCTTTATTTTTAAAAATGTCGAGCCAAAGTGTCTTGTTCTTGCTCGGGAAGATTATTGTAGTGTCTGTGGGTTAGCGACTTGACTTGAACCACTAGACCAACTTGTCCTAGGGATTAGGGATGACATTGATGACATTATGTTATACATTGATAGGTCGGGAACGTTTGGTGATCAATTGACGTTGTAGCTCTATCTAACCTTAACATTTGCAAGGCAAAGGTGAGTTTTCGTAGCTTCATTTACTCTTTTAAGAGTCGGGCTGAAAAGTGTACTTCGTGCATGATGACAATTTGTAAATTACATGTTGTGTGAAGGTTTTGATGATGTGCAATTATGTGTTTTCGTTGTATGGTTACTTGTTTATGTATGATGAGTTTGTTTAGGATAGTTGGGTATATATGGAGGATGATAATGCCTTTGAAAGGTTGGAGATGTGGTGGGAAGGCTGCGGGTGACCCTATATATAAACATCAAAAGCCTTTCAAAAAGTAGTATCATACAAAGTATATACACACGGCGTTTGGTTATGTGTGGACAATGATGGTCATGGATGATCAATTTATGTGCAATGAATACAAATGAGGGTCAAACGGGCACTTTTAGT
The DNA here is from genome assembly GCF_010389155.1 of Erigeron canadensis. Taxonomy (NCBI): domain Eukaryota; kingdom Viridiplantae; phylum Streptophyta; class Magnoliopsida; order Asterales; family Asteraceae; genus Erigeron; species Erigeron canadensis. The sequence goes on from NC_057764.1 coordinate 18,461,170, forward strand.
GCTTGATGACATTATACGGGTACGATACGTACTTGATGACAATTATGGATGACATGAGAACAATTGAGGGACATTGTGTGCAAGTGTAAGATCATTGGTCATGTTAGATACTTAATTGATGTCTAAACTCTTGTTCTTTATGTTTGCGTATGTGATGGATGGCATTGGTATGTGTTCTTGTTCCTTCTTTCCTATGAACTCACCAACCTAGTGTTGACATTCTTTAGTACACTTTTCAGGTAACCAAGATAACCCAAGAGCTTGATTGCATTGCTAGAACTTGGACTATGACCATGGATCCGTGATTCATTTCCCATTGATGGGACTCGCTTAGGATCATGAGCCATCTTTTGATATCATTTTTGTAAAACTCTTGATGGTTGTATGCTCCTTGTGCTTTTGTAACTTGTAAACTAAATGTTGGGTTCACGGAATCCTTTTATTTTCATATAGTCTCGTTCTACGATAATTCCATCTTGTGTCATGCTTTTCATTTCGAGCCTAGCTCGGGGTGTTACAGGTTCATTTTAGGCTAAAAATCACATGTTGAGAATACTTACAACATATCCAACACTTTTAGCACCTCTAAAGGCATTAAACTATACCTTTAAACACTTATTCACATCAACCATTAAGGCATTAAAGCCTTACACCTATAGAACCTTCATCACACATAAACCAATTAAGGCATATAAACTTGACGAAACTTAACGTACACACGATGTTGACTTAACGATTCAAGTTAACCATTAAATAAAAGTTTCGGGATGTTACAATGATAAAAAAATAATAACTCCATACGCCTAACAAATAAGTGAAAAATATCTATCAAGAAAACTGGAATTTGAATTTGAAATGGAGATATCCTCTAAATTAGTCGGCCGAGAATGGATTTGTATCCCATCCAAGTTCAATTTATGTTAATAAAATATCCATCAAATATAAATACTACATAATAAGTATCAAAATATAAACCTTTTTTTCCCCTCTGAAGTCGTACGGCCAAGCAAACAAATAAACAAACAAAAAACCTCAAGCAACAAAACTTCTATTTTTCCCCTCTTTACCATTCGATTCACATCTGGCCTCAAAAGCTAGGATTTTAATCATCACTTTGTCAAAGCAAATTTTATTTGTAAGATTATTATAATTCTTATAAACTTTGATTAATAATAATTTCTTTATAGATTATATTTTATTTTAGGTATCTAAAGAGTGATCATTAATCTTGGGGTAAATTACTTATTCTTTTCTTTTCATATATCTATAAATAAATATTAAAACAATAGTTATCCTAGCATTTTAAACCCTTCTACCATTTAAAGTTATTTTAAAAAATTGCCACATAGGTCTTTATCCTATGTGGCATCTCTATATTTTTTTACAATATATAAATCTACAAAATTATATTATCTAAAACTATTAAATTAAATAAAAATAAAATCTATATATAAACAAAATCTTACAAAAATAAAAGTAAAAAATCACATTCTATATCATAATAGAAACCGTATGAATTTAAAATCTATTTTTAAAATTGGAAAATATTTTGTTTTCAAATAATTTATTTCTTAATTTTACTATCTAATATAGCCAATATTATATATCACATTGTAATATAGTTTTATATCCTTTTCGTGGTGGTGATTTTACGTTTTATAAAAGTATTATCAATTATTAGGTGAATTCAACATAATTTGAATCATAGGTTTGTTCTTTGTAATCTAATTATAATTTGAATTAGGTTTCTAACTATATTTGATTAAAGCTTTTCAACTTTTATGAATTTTATTATTTGATGAAGTAATTAAGTTTTATGAAACTATTTTCTTTGAAAGAGTGTGATGAAATTCTAATAAGTTACATATCACTTTGCAAAAAATAAAAGATCGTTATGATTTTACATTATATTTACATTTTAACTTCATTTTATGTTCATTAATATTGCATGAAGTATAATATGTGATAGTTAATATGAATATTTGATAACGTATGTTTTTATATAAATGCAAAGATTTTCACAAATAATAAGAATTATATTTTGAATTTATCTATTTCAATAAATGTAAAAATTTCCATTTAATGATAATATAGATTTCCATTTAATGATAATATAGATTTATATGTACATGCCTAAATAATGTATAGTTGTTAAAAGTTATTATAAATATTCATATAACTAAAACAACATTTTTAAATAACCGCACATCGTGCGGATAAAAGACCTAGTAAATAAATATATCTTTATACTTATTGATATTTTTGTTATAATTAACCTATTTGATGAATATATATTATGGCAGAATTACAAGAACTAATAAAAGACTTTTTTATGTTAAATTGAAAGCTTGAAGTATAGATCACATTAATCTTAAAAGTTTACGTATTAATTGTAGTGTAATATTTAACATAATCTAAGAAAGCTACATATGAAGACAAATACATCATAATAACATATTTAAATAAGCGTTGGTAAGATTGGAAAGTCTAGATAAATATTTAGTTATAGTAGTCTTTAAAACAGTAAGTTGGAATTGTTTCAAAAACTGATAGATTCAGTTAGTTAACTTTGAAGGGTTGTATCTTAGTCATGAAATATGGTTAAGTCATGTTTTTGGTGTCTAAGTTTAAGTTCAGGAAGTTTACTTTCAGCTGGAAGTGGTTTCGTGTCAAAACATGAAGTTTAGGTTGGTCAAATGAATTTTATAAGAAAACTGCTCAAAGCTGAGTTTTCCGAACAGATTTGAGTTGACTTCAAGTAATCACAACTTGATGTTAGAAGTTGAAAACAAAAAGAATGGATTGTTTTTTTGAAGCTTTAAAGGTCTTTAACTTTTATAAAACTTTTTAGAGTGCAAAGAATAATTTTTCTGACTAGTTTGTAAATATCGAACTTTTAAAAATAGTTAACGTACAAAATAAATTCCGTAAAAATTCATGTAAGTGTCTAACACACCGAAGTTATAGTAGTAAAAATTAAGGATCTTAGTTAGTTCGTTTCATCTTAATTAAAAATACATAAAGTTACCAAAAATTCCAGTAAATATGAGTTTGTAGAATTTAATGATAAATCATCAAAATAAATACTCCATATTAAGTTATGTGACTTGTAACTTAATAAAATATGACAAATCATGTTGCGAATATTTTGAAAGTAGCCATATGTGTATTTCACCAAATATAGGTTACAATGCACGGTTATTGACCATGTTCATAATTGTAACTTGTGCTTATATATGTTGTGTAGGTTCTAGTGATCTTTTTGGACTTTGCACAACTATTTGCTTGTTGACGTGAGTTTCGTGGCCCATTTTTATATTATTTTTGGGGGGAAAATGATGCTCAAAATAATTTTCATTTCTTTTACTAGCTGTGCCAAAACTAGTTTGTTTTATTGGACAAATACGTGTAATTATGAAATGTGTATGCTAGCTTTGCTTGTATGGATTACAATGATGCAGTAGATGTTTATCGATATCTATTGTTGACAATTGATTGCAATGGGTAACCGTGACGACAATTAATCAACTTTATACTCCAGCTAGTAGTTTGTTGGTAAACAATGTGTGGTTGAGTTGTTGGGAAACAGTGATGTGATTGAGTTGTTGGCAAACAGTGATGAGATTTTGTTGTTGGAAAACTATGATAGCATTGAGTATTTGGTATGCATACATGCTACTACACGTTTATATTTATACTTTTGTCCAAACTTCTTATATCATGCACATCAAATTCTTATGTATTACGTTAAACCTACGAATTCATCAACATTATGTTGACATTTTCGAGCATTCATTTTTATGTAACAACAATGCTTAAAAGATTGAACATAAAGATTTTAGGAAGACTAATAAAGAGATCCTCATGGACTCCTGGTTGCATTTGAACATTGAATTCTATTTGCTATTCGCTACATCATTTGTTATTTGGGGCATGTTTCCTAAGACTTATCCCGCTTGATGGAATTACAATTATTTGGATTTTATTTAGTATAATTTCATTATAAAGTCCATGTGTTATGTTATGTCTTTCCGTCAGATCCTACAATTTCGCCTAAGGTAGGGTGTGACAAAGTACCTTTACGAAAGTTTGTTAACAACTCACATGAAGTCCAATTTGACATTTCCAAATTCTCGTCAAATGAGTCAACGTTCGACCCGTATGCTAATTGACAAAGCAAGGAAATATAGTTTTGTATTGAGAGGAAACCTAAGTTGAAAATATGAGTACCCTTGTTCCAAGTCACTAGTTGTCTTTAAAAATAAACGCTTACTCATACGATATCGCCGTCTAAATTCTAGCACGCCGAACTCTGTCTCATCAACAAAGTAAAAGCGTAGCAACCTCTAGCTTGTGATCTCTTTCCATGTCTTCGGATACAATCCGGAAGGGTTTTCCCATTCTTTGTGAAAAAACCCATCATGCCAACGACGTACTTGAATTGTCCGTCTTCTAAAAATAGGCACACCATCTTCATTCTTCTCTTCCTTCTCTTCAGCGACATATATCATATCTAATATCTTGGAGCACATATGTTTCATACACATGTGTATGTTCACTATCTTTATATGGTACACATGTATGTTTCGACTTCAAAGCATTCCACTTATTTTCCTTCGAACTTAAATTTAGACTTCTTTCTTCTTTGTAACTTGAAATAAATTTAAGTAGCCTATTGGGCCCAAGTTGGGCCAAACCTATGAATTAAATGAAAACATGGATAAATTTAAGTGGCCCACTGGCTTTTGCTTGAAATTTGTGTAATTAAACATTTTGTCGGGCTTATTAGGCTCTAATAGGAGGAACAAGGAAGACCATGATGGGTATTGACCGGGGCAGGCCCAAATCACCGGTAATTTCAACAAGCACAAAATTTACAAATCTTTCAATAATATAAGTATAAGAGGAGGTTGAGAGTACATTTGACATCCCTAATTTTATGGCTTCATTTTCTACAAAAAGTTTTATTCTTCTAAATTTATTTTGCTCACTATTTACATATATATATTTTTTAAAATTTAGAATATAACATATTTTGTTGTTTTTTATTAGATGAAAAGAAGACACCATTGGTTCATGTTGAAGATTTGAATCTAACACATATTAATAATCATCTAACAAATGTTATCATTTTGATTCCCTTTGATATATATTTTAGACTACCTGTCTATCAGACGAGACTGAAGACTAGTTCTGAAAGGCCAAAAGTTATTTCACAATGTTTACTAAACTCTCTGAAGCTACTACCATTACTATAATAGAACTACTGGTATTGCTTTAACCGTTTTAGTATAGTTTATAAATACTTATGTTAGAATTTAGAAAAAGTTAATCTGTTTGCAATTAAGAATATTACCTATTTGAAATAATAATGTATAGCCTTTTGTTTTGTGTATAAAGTACAAATAAATGTTTATTGTAATATACTAGCCTAGTGCCCGCGCGTTACCGCGACTCCAATTTATAGCACACGATATGCCATAACGATATTAATTTAGAAGGTGTTTAAAATATTCTTGTCTTTGTCCCCGTGTCTAAGTGTATTGGCTAGATCATACCATATATTCCATCAATCTATCAAAAAAAAAACAAGAAAAACAAAATATTAAGACGATTATAAGCTGGTCATTAACAACAATTAAGAGATGGATAGTGCGTGAATTAAGGAAGGGTAATTTAGGAATATTCAGAAAAGTACTTAATGTCTTAAATTTAACCTCTTTATAAAGAGGTATAGATAAAAAAAAACATGAATTTCTTCGTAAAGGATTTTATTAGACAGTATTAACAATTTCTTAATTTTCATTTTTTTTTTCTTTTTCTCTTTCTTCTTAATTGGCACCAAACCACCAAGACGACTTTTTTTTGTCATTAGAGTTCTAATGAATACCCTTTGAAAATCTATAAACTTATTTTAACTAATTTTTATTTTACAGTATGTCCATAAGAAATCTATAAAATTGTTTTAACTTTTTTTTTTCATCTTTCTCTTTTCCATGATAAAAAGAAAAAATTACTCCCTAAAAGTTATATCATGTCTTGTATAAATTAAAGTTTATATCATATAAATTTTAATGATATTGTTTTTATTCGGTCTCACACAGTCACACGTACCTATAGTGTAAAACTATCCCATTTTCATTTTCTTCTTCAAAAATTCATCATTCATGCTGTGTTCTCGAGTTTTTTATTGAAAGAGAAAGGAAAATAATATGAAGAATTTTTAAAATATTTGTGTTCTTGAGTTTCATTAATGAGAAGAAGAGAAAAGAAAGGAAAGGAGTTGGAAGGAGAGTTTAATACATTTTGGTTACAATTTTTTCCTTCCACTTTTGGGATGATTTGGAAGGAAAGAAAATCTACCCCTTCTCTTCTATTCACCTCTCTTCTTTTCTTTCCCCTTCCTTTAAAAAAGAACTCGAGAACACAGCGTCAGTGTAAAAGAAAATGCTAATAAATATATGAAGAATGAAAAACAAATAAAAAAGACCAAAAAAAAGTGCAAAAATCACCTTGCAAGTTTCAAATGAGTGGTTAATGTTATGGATAATGATAAATTAACCTAATTGGTGTGCCTAAAAATGTGCCTAATTATAAGATGATAACGTGTGGAAAAATCAGAGAGAAAGATTAGGAAAGAGAATTAGTGGAATCCACATATCAAATTTTTAAGGTTTTAAGCATATCTTTAGACACACCAATTAGGTTGATTAATATTTTCCTAATGTTATACCACTAAACCCACACCACACCACAATTTTTTTTTTTTGACAACAGTGTTCAAATGTAGAACCACACCAACCAGTCACCTATAATGATATTATCCATTCGTTGACATTATACAATTATACTTTGATATTTGTATTTAAGAAAACAAAAATGAAATTATGAAAATAAAATCCACTTTGTCAAATGTTTGTTGTAAACTTATGTTTATGAATGGAATCTATGAGTATTATTTCTGAAAAAAACAGTAAGAGATGCATGTACCATCCAATACTAGAAACAATTTAATGCCCACATATTCCAATATACACCATTTATAAGATGAAGATGACAAAATTGGACAGAACAGAACAACAGCTACTACTCGTGGTACTCCATCCTGTATTACTTGTACACCATGAGGAGATTGACAAAATATTGATTGCTACGTTTCACTTGTCCCCCAACCCCACACACCTCCACCATGTGCACTACCCATCCAATACCATTTCCTATCTAACCATATTTGACAAGATTAACCATGTAATCATCAATAAAGTTTTACAATGAGATTTCTCCCATCGGTTAATTGGTTTGTTCGTTCTTTTGCCATATTCGACTAACGTCATAGGCAGCTTCTCGTTGTTTTATGAAATCAGCTACCCTCTTCGGTTAACCGATGTGACAAAGACAAGCGCATGGATCCATTTTTTTTTTTATATATTTCATTATTGTGTGTCAGTTTGAAAATCTGTTTAAAAATAATGTAGTAAAAATGTCATAAAATCTTTAATAGATATACAAGTACAAATGCATTAAGTACTGTAACATATGCTTTTTGTAAATATATCAACATCATTTTCATATAACATAACTAATTCGGGTATTACATCACTATCCTTTGGAAATTTGTCAAAAGCAATTAAAGATGCTAGTATTTGTTCAATCACAGATTTGAATAAATCAATGACAAACCTATAACAACCTATTTCATATATGAAAAATACCAAATCATATCACTTCACAATTTGATAATATAACATGCGGCTACATTTATTTTCATGTGCATTATTAACAATTGGTAACAACTAATTAAACACAAGTATCTAATGTCCATTGTTTTCTTTTGACCAAAAAAACATCACAAAATCAAGATTTACATGCAATTAACAAGTAAATTACAGTTCAAGAATGCCAAATTCCCCTAATCATGCTTCTTAATCGGTTGGAAGACAAGTTCCTAATGATCCTTTTTGCATCTAACACTTGATCATCTGCAAGTTTTTCTATATTCTTCAAGTACTCAGAGCATAAAATTTTCCTTCTCCCTTCATTACAAAAAGTTAATGACATGATTATTGAAAGTAAAAGCTTTCTGTTACCAGAATTACCTTCTTGTAGATCAACCAATTTTAGTAGCAAGGTCACATTTTGGTCATTTTGCACAAATCTTTTTTGGTTTCTAGGCATCATCACCAATCGCAAAAGCGTCTCAGCTGCCATCTCTCGTCCCTCAAATGACTTCGCGTCAAGAAACTTAACGATTTCTTGTATAAATCCTGCATCACCCATTGCCTTCTTGAATTCATCTGAATTCGCCGAAAGCCAAAAAGCAGTCCTTAAAGCAGATTCTTGAATAGAAACCTCACCATTTTGAAGAAAATAAAGTATATGATCCAAAAAACCATATGTTCTTAAACTATTCATATATCCAACTGAATCTGTACATAACATCATAACAGCCTTCATGGATTTCTCTCTTGCCTTAGACGAATACAACGATTTTGGATCAATAACACGAACAAGAACACGAATTCCACCTTCATTCACAATCAAACCCCTCACAAATTCATTCCCAGATGCCATAACTTGAATTAACTCAATTGCACCAATTTGTGAAGCCTCATTTTTCGACTTAACTAGCTTAATACACATTAAAATCGCGCCTTCTTCAACTACAAACCTCTTAATCTCCTCAACACCAATAAGATTTCTCAATACCCCACATGCCAAACCAACTAATTCACCCCCAAAAACACCTTCATCACAACCACTTCCACATATTTTTAACAAAATAGATACACCACCATTAGCTGAAACTGACCAAGAATTATCCGAATTCATAGTAATTTTCATTAAACACCTTGTAGCTAATTCTTTTCCTAAATCACTCCCATTTTCCAAAACCTTAACCAAAGATGAAACAATCCCCATCCCAACTAGTACATTTTTATACGAATCAAACCCGCAAATCGTTACAACCGATTTTAGCCCTTCTTCTTGAACTCCAACATCTTTGGAACTCAAAAATTTGATTAAAACATTAACAAGTCCATCAACTTCCATTGCAAATTTAACATATCTTTCATCTTCTTGTATAACTTCATTAAAACAAATCAATGCTTGTTTTTTCATCTCAATTTTGCCAACTTTAAACCTACACATCAAATCTTTGACATAAAACTTTATATCGTCTCTATTCGCATTAAACCCTGGCTTCGATACCACAATTGCGTAGTTTACATTGGATATAGAGGGATCATTGTTAACAAACTCAACTAAACATTTCAAATTCTTGTCAAATTTAGCAAATATAATATCAAGATCACTTTGCATTAACAACTTCCCACTATACGTACATTCGATACATTTATTAGCCAAATTGTTACAACAAGTTGTTGTATCTTGAAACAACTCAATGATGCCGGAGAGTATTGTGTTGGGGTTGCCGGAATCTTGAATTTCCGGCGGGAGAGATGATAGGATTGAAGTAATTTCTTCTAGTTTGTTTCTTATTAATTTCCATTTAGATGGGAATACTTTTATTGAATGAGAGAGATATATTAATGAAGATATTTGATCGGTGAGTTGACGGAATCTTGAATTTCCGGCGAGGTTGGGTGTTTCTTGTATCATGTTGGTGGCTTGTTAAATTTGGAAGAAACCCATTTTCCGGCAGGGATTTCTGTGGGGTTGTTTAATGTTTATTATTATTATGAAAGATGGAAGTAATGAGAACGATACATAATAAGTGATGGCCTTATCTTTATGTGTGTAAAATATGTAATGTTTTAGTTCCGTCTTATTTCAAGTTTTTTATTTGACCTTTTTTAAGTTTTTTCCATTTTTGTTAAACTTTTTTTCGGGTGACTGTATTATATAAGGTTTTGATTATTTGAAAATTAAAATTTTCGTAAAAATTAGAAAACAGCCTAGAACACAATATGATCTGAATTTAACGCAATATGTTTTTAATTTTAAAAAAAAAACACTTTGTGTTAAGTTCATATCATACTGTTTGAACAATTTTTTTATTTTCACGCGATATCAAAAACACACTTTAATTTAAAACTTAACACAATGTGTTTTTTGATTACATAAAAAACAAATTTAAAACATATTGTGTTAAATTCAGATTACAGTATGTTTTGATTAGTTTTCTAGTTTTTAACAGAATTTTTAGTTTTCAAATAAATATTTCACGTATTATATAACATTTTATTTCAACATTAACTATTAACTATACGAATAAATTGGATTTTAAATATATAATTTTCATGAAATATTACGAGTATATAATACCAACAATAATTGTTATGATTAAAATTTAAAAAATGAAACTTAAAATATTAGAGTATGACATGTAAAATGAGACACAAAAATATATTAAAACCGAATACATGTAATTTACTAAACTACTCACTAAGGGTTATGAATAATACTTATGAGATGGAACCAAAACCTACATAACATAATCAATAGGATGAAAGACCCCGACGTCGAGACCCAGCCGACAACCACCTTGGCGTTATTGTGTCAACCGTCAAGTTGTTGGTGTCATGGAAAGGTCGTTGGCCTAACATGAGGGTATCATCAGTTCATCACCGAGTGAAAAATGGGGTCGTTCGATTTAATGCTGTTTTTATTTTTTCTAATTGTTTTACTAGTTATTGAATATTGAAAGGTTTATTTTTTTGGATGAGGATCTTCTCAAGTAATTAATTACCTATCAAATTCATATTATGAGATAATGAAAACTAATAAAACTAAAAGCCTATAGTCCAATATTTTAAATTATTGTCCTAGAAGTAAAGGGATTGTGATGTGGTATTGATGTAGTGATGTGATAACGTGAATGTTATAATAAACCTTATGAATTGTTAATTTATATTTGATGTCATAAATATATTTTATTTATTACAAAAATACAACTTTTATAAAACTTACATGTGGATAGTAAATATATCATTTGTTCTGATAGTAATATCAATTCATTTGTGAATCCTTGGGAAATATTAGAATAGATGTATTAAACTATTTATTTGTTAAATATAAACTTTTGCTCAATAAAAGGATGTTAGTAATAAATTGGTGTATTTTTTTTTGTTGGAATTGCATAAATTGTGGTTTGTTATTTGGTAATGTTGGTCATCATACTATCACTTTTATCATGTAGGTAGTTTAGTAATCAACTTGGCAACTTGGTTTGTCAATAAACGTGTCCCGAGTGACCTAACTAAAATTTAATAACACTATGTGTATATTTGACGTGATGCATGGACAACATATTTTTATCGTATCCATAACTTTTTGAGATTTATACAACAATAATAAGAAAGTCATAGTCATATAAAATTGGATATATTTATAAAGGTTTGTTTCTGTAAAATAATTATTAAAGTTCATTAAAATAAAGAAAAATCTTAATAACTAAGTCCTGATAAAATTAACACACAAATATTGATAATCAAAAAGTTGATGCTACAAAACTCATTTGATTCTTTTTACGACAATATTCATTCAAAACAAAAAGTTTTCGAGTTTGAAAAGAAGAATAGAATTAATTACTGATCTATTTTGTAAATTATGAAATGAAAGATAAGAAGTTAGGAATTAAAGGAGTAAGGTTAGAAAAGATGGGTTGGAGATTATTATACATATTGGTTTATTAATGCTGGAAAAAACACAAATAATACAAAACAAGATTGAATATAAAATGAAGGATAATGATTAACATGTTTAATTGATGTGCCTAAAAACATGCATAAGAATATATATGATGATGACACATTTTATGATGAATGATAAAAATTAAGAGAGAGAAAAATCTAAATACATATGTCAAACATCTAAAACATTAAGCATATTATTAGGTTTATATCTTACGCATATCAATCATTTTCCAAAATGAATAGGGAATAATAGTTAGTTTAGATTAACAAATGATGATTTATATAATAACTTTATCCATAGAGAAATGGATAATGAAAAGATTTTTGATGAGGGATGAAAACTGATAAAATTAACAAACCACATAGATGATTTTTGTAATTTACTTAAAATTGTATGATGCATCATGATTTTCAATCAATAAGAAATAAAAATCATTTTATTTATTTTATTTCAATATTTGCTTCATGAGAAATTACCACAAATCGTCCATGTGGTTTGTTCAGTTCGCATTTTCATCCCTATGCTTTTTTTGTTTTATCATTAGGTGTCCATGTACTTTTCATTTTCATTGGCAATCGTCCCTGACACTAACGACCGTTAGTTTTCATCCGTTAAACCCCTCATGTGTAATGCATACGAGGGCATTTTCGTCCAGTTTGTAACCACAGGAACTATTTGTGATAAAACTAACATCTTTGAGGTTTACACACTTCATCATCTTCCCCCACAATTTCGGTCACCAACCTTGAGCGGTCGGTCACCACCCGCCACTGCAAAAAAACTCGCCGAAAGCAGAGAACCACCACCTCACTTCATCTTTCTACCCCCTATCTCTCTCTCTCTCTTCTCTCTCCCGTATCTGATTTCCGGCCACCCTTCTCTTTAACCGTTGCTGCCGGAAAGACGTCACCGGAAAACTCATTTTCGAGATTTCCCCCGTGTATCTTTGACTTAGAACTCAAGGTTGGTACCAAAACAATGAGACACAAATTCCCCAGAAACCCTAGCCAATAGAAAACCCCTCTTGGCAAGTGGTGGGTTGGTGGTGTTCACAGCGATTCAAACCAGAGAGAAAAAGGAACCCGTTTTAGGGTTTTTAGAGAGAGATCGCGTGAGGTGGAGGTCAAAAACGGAGGTTGCCGGCGTGGGGTGGTGGCTATCGGCTTTCGACGACTTTTCCGGCATTGGCAGGCGGTGACTGGCCGGTCAGAGATAGTAGCGTAAATTATGAGGGAAGATGATGAAGTGTGTAAACCTCAAAGATGTTAGTTTTATTACAAATAGTCCATATGGTTACAAACTGGACGAAAATGCCCTCATGTGCATTGCACGCACATGAGGGGTTTAATGGATGAAAACTAACGGTTGTTAGTGACAGTGACAATCAGCAACGAAAATGAAAAGTACATGAACACCTAATGATAAAAAAAAAACATAAGAATGAAAATGCGAATCGAACAAACCACATGGATAATTTGTGACAATTTCTCTTGTTTCATTTGAACCATTAACAAAATATTATATGAATTTTGCTAAAGAAAGCCTTATAGGTTGTTGTTAACTTTATATATTATAAAATTTAAAGATAGACATTTTAATATTGAATATATAATTTTTTTTATACATGTTAAAAACAATCCATAAAGGTACATTTAATGAATCTCAAGTACATCATCAACAAAATCCGAACAGGGAACAAATTATAATGCAAAATTTCTTATTGCACTTTCTATATCAAAGCTCCATTACATCTAAGCCAACACTATATACAAAGCACTAAAATTATGAGTTTATTATACATTAATACATGATTGGCCGGGTAGATCATCACGTACTGATGGATACGTTTTAAGGCACAATCCATGAGATAAGAAGGCTGGGGTGGAAGAAAAAACAATTGCAAAACACTCACCCTACCATGTGAACTCTATTATGTTGTTGGTTAACTCAAAATCCACGTGAACCTCAATTAGGATAAGAAGCTCTAAGTCATTGTTTTATCTTTTTGTTTATATCTTACTATCACTTTTCTTGTACTTTAGTGCGCTAAACGAGTCAAAGTATACTTAAATTCGAATCACTAAAAATTCAATTTAAGCCGAGCTTTTACGAGTTTGAAACCTAACTTAGAGTTCGTTTAGTAAACGAGCTTGAGTTTCCAGCACTCAACTCAACTGGGGCTTGCAAGTCAACAGGTGAGGGTTTTTAATGTTTGTATATTTAACAACAAAAAATAACTCTTTTTTAAAATTATCTTAAATAATAAGATAATTTTAAAATCATTCATATTATGGATTGACTCAAAAGCATTACTCTCAAATTCAAAGTTTTTACTTAATTAACTAACCCTAGATAATTGATGATAGGTTTTAGTAAAACCATTCGAAGACCATGAGCTTTTTGAAAGTTAAGGACAAATGGGCAATCAAGTGGTGGCCATAAGAATTTCAGTCATTTGGCTGAGTCGAAAGGAAAAAAAAAAAGAATGTCCTAATTCTTAATGAATTCAAATATACAGATAAAAAAATTTTAGAACTAAGACTTTCTACAGTAAAAAATTATAATACAAGAAATACATATCATAATAGTTAACCGATAATTCTTGACGCTCGCCTAGCATTCCTTATAACAAATTGGTTGAGTAGCTATTCGAAGTTTATACTCCTGTATGCAAGATTGCATGAGAGTATACAGTCCATCTTAAATGGCACTGTTGGAGGTCAAACTATTAACATCTAACAACCATCATTAGAAAAAATATATACATGTATATAGCAATATTCGTGCACATGTGATCAAAAATTCAAATCTACACATAATTGTATAACAGATGATAATCCATGCTCCACACAATTATAAACTTCAAAATTACACATAAGTTATTCAGAAAACTATCAAAAAACAATTTTCATGTAAAGAACAATCATCGGTTGGGCTTGATATGAAAAGTTCTTAAAGGTTCTCGCAAAAAAAGGTTCTCAAATAACTTTTCACTATGTATATATATATATATATATAAACACTAATGCTCAGGCCCGTCCAATTGATGGGTAGTCTCAAATTATATTAATCAAAAGCTAAAAAATTGGAATTTAAGTATATTAATCCCTATGACAAGGGGACATATGAAAATTAACTCCATATAAATATTGATTTCAGTTTTTCTTTTTTTTCAACTTTAGTTAAATAAAAAATTTGCCATTTGTTATATCTAGAATTACTACAAACACAAACAACAAATTTAGACTAAACGATTTAGAGTTAAGCTCAACAAAAAGAGAAACAAAAAGTGTACAATATACAATTTGAGAAATACATATCATTTCATCAACAAAGACTATCTCGAACGTTTTAATTTTTTCGGGTTATTCCACTTCGAAACAGTCCATACATGCACAACACGGAGTCGTAAATGATGGTTAACATGTATTGCCTTAAGATCTTCAAGATGAACTAATGTGGTCTTATTTTTTTTGTTGAAGAATAAGCAATAATGAACCTATAATAGATAACAAACTAAATTAAAAGAGATATAATAATAATAATAATGATGATGACGATAACGATGACGATGACGATGACGATGACGATGACGATGCGGATGACGATGACGATGACGGTAATCTTTAAAAATTAAAAACATGTTACCTGATATAGGAAAAAGGTCGAATCTTTTGGTAGTCGACTTTTTTTTTTTGGTTTGGTCGTAGGTCTTTTTTGTGAGAATATGTGAATGTTTTTTCTGGGTTCTATATATATAGAGAATAAAATAATAATAATTTTTGGAAGTCTCTTTTTTTATTATTGATAATACAAAGGTCGGCATTAATAAACATAACTATTAAATAAATATTAAAAACTAGATGATTAATAAGAAGGAAGGATTAGGCTTTAGGAGAGAGATTAGGGTGACAAGTGTACCCTCAACCCCTTTTTTAGTTATATTATTATAGATTTCAAAATTTTTTATTCTCCTTCAAAATATGTCCAAAAAATCATATCTTTTTCATTCTATTACCAAGCTCATTTACAAACCAAAAGCTCCCTTAATTTTGGCGTCAACAAATACTTAAACTTTAATCAAGAACGTTTATTAAGTTACTCTTCAAATCAAAGTTTAAACTTCTTTCATCATTATCTGTTATTACATTGTGGCTTAAGTGCCCGGTGGCCTTTAGATCTTAATATTTGGATCTTTTGTATCTTGATTTACAAGGGAAGCCACATTGCCGACCAAGCATGTGCAATTATATCATATTGTATCAAATTTTAAACATATATATCTTGGCCAGTTTATAACATTTTTATTACTAAAAGAGTTTTGATTTTTTGTGTGCCACTGCCAATGATGCATACGTACATCAAATAGTTGAACGCATATGACACATTAGTTGATCAATGTGTAATGACCAATACTGTAAAAGTTTATGCATATATATTTTTAGAAACGCGGTGATCAATATATATTTTTTTTACTTTTATATCAACAAATATGTTTCACAATATTATACAGTACAATACCTTAAATCATGTTTGGTGATGTGGGGCTAAAAACTTGTGGTGTATCACCAGAATGATTAAGCATATGCAAACCAAAAGTTCTAGTTGTAGGATGCGAGTGCAAGCTAGCAATTTGAATCTCGTAGAATCATAAGCAAAAGGGAGAGCTTACAAACTCTAATCGAACTCAGAGCGTGTTAGGCTTAGAAACAATCGTTTCATAGAGACCAATTAAATAGAACTAGCACCTACTTATGCGCCTCTTATGTTGGTGACACCAAAGGAAAGCTGTTGATTTGGAGCTTGTCGCCACCATGATAATCATCGTTATACCCTATAATTCATGTTGTTTCATAGTTCCCCATGAAATGATTGGATTGTGTAGGTTTCAACAAGTGTTGTTGATTATAGTTCAAGTTCAAAGTGGCTCAACAATATTATGGGTGATTGCTTTAGACCTCCAAACATCTAAAAACAGTTGGGTCTCAAGTATTTGTGAGGTGATAAGACGTAAGAATAGTTGGGTCTCATGTATAGACGATGGTAACAATTTAATTGTTTGCAAACGGGTGTTATTTCACGTTTTGAAACGGTTTGTGACATAATGTTGCTCTTTTGAATAACAAAATGATAACAAATATCTAGATGGGTTTGGTACGTAGTAAGGTTGGATGCTGTTCAGTTCAAGTCAAATTCTTCTTTTGTTTCAACTCAAATGGATCAAGGATCTGTATTCCGCCAAGGCGCCAATGTGAGTTCTGAAGGCAATTCAGTTTCTGAATTTCTGTAGGAACACTGATCATCTAACCACTACGACTTAGAAATCATAATGATCAGTTTCTAAATTCTTGATAAATCAGCATTAACTACACCAACACTAAGAATGATGAACACAATATTCATTTCACATCACCTTTTTCACCAAACTGATCCACTAATCCTTCAAATAATTCATCAAATTGAATTAAAACATTTGTTTATCCAAGTAACACAACTTCAAATGGGACATCCTCATCCAAAAACCATGTTCTAAAATCGGTCTTATTGCAGCTTATTATGTAATGATCATTATTAATACAAAGATCCAAACAATGTCATAACAATTGAAATTTGCCATAGAATAGACAAATTCTCAGACATATGTTTTTTAGTTCAGAGACGAGTGCACAATCTTGCAGTATAAAGCAGGAAGAAGCTCATGAATAATGATGTGTGCTATTCATTATCAGTTATATCTCGTCTACCAAATGAAATTGCTAACCTTATCCCACGTAAAAGAGAAAGATCACGAAACCGAAGTAAGAAGAATACCAGTTTACTTTCACAAGCGACGTATATACATCTTATTGATCGGTTGCAGAACTATCACAGACCTTTCTGAAGTGCCTTTGCCAAATTACCAGAATCAGATTTGTAAGTTATGGTGGATCCATTAGCAAATCACCACAAGTATGCACCTTGTAGCTTGTTCTTTGGCTGTTGTGATGCACCAGCACCAAATCGGATTGGGTTGAAATCAGAGGGTGAGAACAAATGGTGGTGCATCCCTTCGTGGTCCAGCCACGGTTCGATAGACATAAAGTTTATGAGCCTGGCTATCATCACTACCTTCGTCTTTCATCACCTCAACATTTAACCTAGGTTTCTCTTTAGCCAATTCCCTACAACCATTCATAGTCAGATTACAAGCAGACATCCATAAGGATCGCATTGACTCGTATTTGGTCAAACCCGAAAGCAAAGCAGCATTCCCAAACGGGCAGTCTCGTATCTCAAGCTTCTTCAGTTTTGGGCAGCCTCCCAATACACACTCCATTCCCAGATCACTACTGCCTGCAAAAGCCACGGATAGTGTTTCTAGATTTTTGGCGTATTTTCCAATGTACTCGAATGTACGGTCAGTTAAGAGACCAGACACTGCAAGCCGTTGAAGCTTAGTACAAGTCTTGACAATGGCGCCAAATCCTTCGTCCATTGGCTCCTTGGTCAAATAATCAGGTTGACCTGGGCTCATTATGCAAAGACGGAAGTGAGTGAAATCCGGGCAGTTTCTGGCAATGGTGGCAACAGCAGCGTTTGTCATTTGGCGACAAAAGTATAGAACATAATGGAGTTTTGGGCAGCCACGGGAAACTGCTACAAATCCGGATTCAGTCACACCAAGGAAGATTTCTTGGTCAAACGGGTCGGCTGGAAAAACTCTAAGTTCTTCAAGTAATGGGCAGCAAGATCCAACAGCTTCTAGGCCCTTATCACCTACAGTATCAAGAAGCTATACCCGGAAAAGGGCACTATTAGCTTATAATATGATGGTACTAAATCAACCACTCAAAATCTACAACCATTTGTTGCCCACTTTGATCCAAAATGCAATTCTAGAAAAACGTAAGCTTTTTTGGTTTTTTGCTTAAAGATAGTTGAAGTTTAACAAAGAGCAAGTATACCCTTTAAATGGTAATTTACTTAAAGAACAAAGTTAAGGGTTCAAAAATACATAATTTGAAAAGATCGTCCGACTTGACACTTTATGCTAAATCTCTTATTCCAGGAAAAAGTAGCCTTTGTTTTTCATTTATGCAAGAACAATTATAAATGCAACAGTAGGGCCGTGATGATTTTAAAGGGTTTCTGGATGTTCATTTAGAAAGTGATTATGTGAAATTGGATAAGTATAACATTTGTTGTAATAAAATGTGAGCTAAAAGTGCTTATGCTGTGAAAGTTGTTATAATAATCGTACGTTTGACAGTTTGATAATTAAATTGGATTAAGATAAGGGTAAATAAGTAACAGCTTATCGAAAACCGATTATATGACCCAACACGTTTAGATAATCGGAATACAGATCTGTTTATCCAAATACTGGAAACTCATTGTTTAAATCGCAATAATCATATAGACACATAAATGATATAAGCAGATTAAGA
The DNA here is from genome assembly GCF_010389155.1 of Erigeron canadensis. Taxonomy (NCBI): domain Eukaryota; kingdom Viridiplantae; phylum Streptophyta; class Magnoliopsida; order Asterales; family Asteraceae; genus Erigeron; species Erigeron canadensis. The sequence continues at coordinate 18,480,255 of NC_057764.1, forward strand.
TTCAGACAGACTAAAAACAAATACTAATAATGAAGCTACTTACCCAGAGGCGACGAAGACTTTTACAGTGAGAAAGAAGATTGGCAAGTTCCACACTAAGTAAAGTTGCGTAGCTCAAATTCAAAAACGTGAGACTGGCACAAGCAGGAAATATAACTGGGAGATAAAGTGGAGTGGCATCCCAAAAACCCGAAAGAGTTTGTAGTTTTTTACATTTACTGAATGTATTTTTGAGCTCCTTGACTGGACCTGAGACCAGTTCTTGCATGAAGGTTCCAGTACCAAGTTCCACCAGTTGAGGAGCATGTGAAAGAAGCTTTTGCAATTGATCCAAACTTACATTGCGATTAACTTTTAAAACCCGTAAAGATTTACATCTAGAAATGAGCTTTTCAAGGGCGTCAAAACTGACTTCACTGTTCAAGCTTGCAAAGTTAAGAATTTCTAGTGAAGTTAAGCTTTCTGGGAAGCAACTTAACCAATGGCCACCAAGATCATCAATCCCATTTTCTTGGATATCCAATTCTGTCAAGTTCCTACACAAGAAATGGTATCAGTTTCAGTTTTGGATTCTACTTAAATGCGAACATGTTTTTGGTTTAGAGTTAAGACATCAAATAAGAATCTCTACCCAGAGTGGAATATAAACTAATTCATAAAGTCATCTACAATCTTGAAAGAAATGGAAATAAAACAGGCTCCATATATGATTAATTTGGATGTAACACATCCCAAAATAAAAATGTAACACATCCCAAAAGTAACCAAATATAAAGAACCAAATATTTGGTTATTTATATAGGTTCCAATTAAAATAAAACAAGTATATTGCCGTTAGAAAGAATAAAATAAAACAAGTATTAAAGTAAAACAAATAAAACAATATGTTTTTTTTCATTGAAAATCACCGTGCATCAATATATATACTTGTGTTTCGTGAATTTTTGTGCATCAATTATATCATAATCCAAGGGTCAAGATCTTATCCTATTTGTTTTACCTTAATACTTGTTTTACAATAACCAACCCCTATATATATATAGTATATATATATATATGCAACATACATTCACTTCGTTCCAATGCCTGTAACACAACCCAATAATAACAAAGTATGCAACGTACTTTCAAGTTTTGTTTCGATTATTAACAAGTTTAGGTGACGCGTACAACTTTTTCGTCTTATAATACATGCATCAGTTGCATATGAACGAAAATTAAACAGCTATAGACTTACTAGAATAATCATGTTATAAATCTATTAACAAAAAAACTTGACTAATACAAATGGATGCATAGGACCCATATATAAAAAAAGATATAACTATATTGGCATGTTAAAGGTAGGTGAAGAAGACACGAAATCAAACTGGAAACATGATTATCCAATTTATGTTCTGTAGTGAATGACATCAAGAACATGCCATCCATTAAATAGGTCAAATGTCACAATCAAAAAAAGCAGCCAAAGAAAAAGCCAAAGGCAAAAAGAAACCATAAAGTAGTACTACTACCACCACCTCAGTTTCCACTCAAAAATACCATCCCATATCCCATATACATTTCATAAAAAAAGATTAACCATTCACAACAAGAAAAAACAAGGCTATTTCACTAGTTTTATAATAGATTAAAGTCATTAGATTGTAGCATAATTCTTTAAAAGTTATACGTTTAGTCATGTATTCTTTTTGTTTAATTGGATAATTGTAGTATTATATGGATTATAAAAAAAATTAAGTAAACTTTATTTATATTTTTTTGGACGTTTTTAACATTAAAACTTGGATCACCTGGATAACCGATAACCTGATGAGGTTACTAAAATAGTTTATGCTGATCCAATCCAATTGAACTTGAAGACTAAGTTATCTTTTCTATGTCAATTTTACCCAATAGCCAATGCTCACAAAGCAATCTCATTAAGTTTATTATGAGCTAAATGAAGCATTGAAGCACAAATACATCATCTTTTTTACACAACTCAGACCTAAATCTTCTAAATTAACTGCATTCCCCATTAATTTTTTTTGAGGTAAATGAAATACAAAGACATGATCTTTTTTACAAAAATCAGACCCAAATCTTCTAAATCAATTGCACTTCCCATTAAGTTTATCATGAGCTAAATGAAGCACAAACACATGATCTGTTTTACACAAATCAGTCCCAAATCTTCTGAATTAAGGGCACTCAACCATTGAGTTTTTATGAGGTAAATGAAGTACAAAAGCATGATCTTTTTCTACACAAACTATAGCCAGTGCACCCCCCATTAATTTCCACAGCCAAATTAGACACCAAAGCAATGATCTTTTCCAAAACAAATCAAAACACCACATGCAAATATCTTTTGCTTTTTTACCCTTTTCATTCCTATCCATTAAACTATTTCCACTTTTCATTCAAGTTGATGTGATGACAATAATTATTATAATACCAATATTCTCTTCAACCAAATTAATCCATCTAAAAATAATTTCCAAAAATGTCATCAAACCAAAATACTTATACTTCCTAATATTACAATCAAGATTCAAGAATAACATTCAAAAGATAAAACAAACAAGAATATTGATCTTGTTGCTCCAAAATCAAACAATCAAAATGGATCCAACTGCTTAAAATTATTATTATTATTTTCTTACCATAGTAAATGTGTTTGATTGTGACATACATCTGAGTTAAAACAAACCTTATTCGTTAATCCGTTTAATATTTTCTAATGAACATTTCCACATCCCAAATCAAAAAACTCATGTTCCTATGACAAACACACAACTTTTTAATTAAAAAAAAAAAAAAAAAACTTACTTGCAATGAGTGGCAATAGCTTTAAGCCCATCAGTACTAAACCCATCACAACTTAATAGCGACAACTTCTTAAACCCAACAAATTTCGTCGCTAAAAACTCCAAACTTTCGTCACTAACAACCATTCTTTTCAACCTTAATTCTTCTAGCGACGAAGAATAAGCCGTCGCTAAAACATCCAACCAAGGAAAAACATCAGCACCCCAATCATCAGGGACCAAATTAAAATCAGAAAATCTTGGTTTTCCTTTAAGGGTCAAACTTTGAATCTTTGGAAATCTAGCGACGACAATCTCGGGTGTCACTGAGTAACAGTTTCCGATGAACACGTGGCGCCTGCTCCATCGTTCTGCGTGGTACCAATCTTTGCATACAAGAGATACTGAGCTACGGTCTTTGTTTGAGTTTATTAGTGACAGAACTCGTTCTAGTAACTCGTCTGGAAACCGGGTTAACTCGGATGGGTGTACTGAGTTGACTCGGTTGACTGTTTTAGATCGTTTTGTGTTTTGATCCATTTTGGGTTTTTGTTTAGATGGGTTTAAGGTTTGATAATTACATGATGATGATGATGATTTTGGTGATTAAAGAAGACATTAATGGATTTGTGTGTGTTTTTTGTGTTTCTCTTTTGGGTTTCTCTGTCTAAAAAACACAGAGGAGATGAGTTTGGTTTTTGGTGACTTTTAAAAGCCAATAGATAATTTTACACATTTGGTCCTTCAGTTATAAGATGATTTGCCGTATTTTTATCTCAAAAGTTGCACAAATGTCATGAATCACAATAAACTTGAACTTCCAAGCCAACAACCCAAAGTCAAAATTTTATTATGGAATCGTCCAAAATTTTATACGAGTACTAAAAGTAAATTATAAGATTTATATCAATTTTGAATTTGAATTTTAATCCCCTTAAAACTAGATAAATACATTAAAATCATATTAAAAATATGTAGTATTACATGTGTGATTGTCATAACCACTCTTGACAACAACATAACTTCGTCACTAAATATTGGTGATGAGTTGTGCCCGTAATTTTTTTTTTATACACCGTCAAACATGCTTCAAAATATAAAATTATATAATTATATAAGACATATTATAAGATTGAGTTTGTTGTTGTTATATATAAAACATATTTAATGATAATGTATATATATCACCACCTCATTTTGTTGTTAGCTAGGAAGTTCTATTCTTATTATCATGTTACTCATGTTTTTTTTGGGAAGGTGAATTTTTCTTTAAACTTCGTTTCGTGATTTGATAGCGAGAGGTCTAGCATACATTATTTTAATTGGGTCCGTGCTAGAGAGCTCTCTCGAAGTAGAATTGCATATTTCAAATACCCGATGGGGAAAACCCCCTACTAATCCGCCCAAAGGCATGACAATTAATAGGGGTAAACTCTGCCCCACAGACTTGAACATGTGTATACCCAAGTCAAACTCTCATAAAAGGACTACCTATATCTCAAAGTTGGTGGAATGGAATTCGAACCTGAGACCTATAGATCACCAGGGAAACTCCAAACCACTCCACCAACTCATCATTGATATATTACTCATGTTTTAATACTTATTAATCATATATGTCAAATGAAATATCGAGTCCTATATATATTTGAGATTAATCACATGTATTTAATTTATATTTATGGTGGGTCTGGCTAAGTTTTAGGCTCCAAATTTCTAAAAACATAAAGATTTTTCAGCGAAAGCTTTATATTAAAAGTTTATTGTGCGATATGGTTCTTTAATGTATGTTAGATCTTCCAATATTTGCGAATAACTGACATCTTTCAAAAAATAAATAATGTGAATGTATACTTATACCTAATCTATTACACCAAATATTATAAACTACTTAAAACTTAGAATTGAACCTAAAATCACTATTCTAAAAGGAGTTTTTTGAATTAAATTTCTAAATACCTAGTTTTGAACTCATGACATCTAAAAAGGACATAAGCTTTGTTAATTGACTCTATCTAGACTAAAAACTATTTACAAGTAATAACTAACATTTGCCTAACAACTATTTACAAGTAATAACTAACATTTGTCCATAGAACTTTATTAAGACTCCTTAAGTTTATAATATCTAACAGTATATCTTTATATTGAAATTAAAGATTAAGATCAAAAAAATAGTCTTAAATTTTGACTATTGACTTTAAGTCAAAGGTCAAGTTTCAATGATAGAACTTGAACTATTGTATTAGAGAGGCTAAAATATGAAGATATTTATTTGAAGGGGTTAAAGCTATATATTTATTAAATTTTATAGCATAACTTATAATTTGTTGTATAAATTTAGACTTGATAAGACAAATTTTATAGAGGTCACAACCCTCTTTGGTTCCTAATAAGTTCCGTCTTTGTCAAGATCCATTTAACTTCACTAGTAAAATTGTTTATAATTTTAAAAAACACAATAAAACTTGAACAATTAATTAATAAAAGAAACCGATGGTTTTTTAATTGGGGGAAGGGAATATTAGGTTGTTAGGCATATAAGTTGGGTGAAAAACCTTTCACATACCTTTTTTTAAACCATAAAAATCATAGAGGGCCAAACATTTATTCAAAATATAAAAATATTAGTATATGGGTGTTTTTCACCAAATTGAGTTTTCTCTTTTTAATTATATACGGTGATTAGCAATTCTTGGTTGGTAAAAGTTAGATGCTTATCGGCGCTTGTTCCACCAACAGTCCAACACGTGAGCTCATTGAGGATTTCCTATGGTTCCCTCGGTCATTGTTGTTGCTTCCTTTTATGAGAAGTTTGGTTTTGTATATGCACGAATATCATCCGCCATCGTGAAAGTCTATATCACGCTCCTTTTTTGTATTACTGGTTACTCCCACAATCTCATTTTGATTATCTTATTTTGATCCGTTAATTCTTTTTCTTTCGACTTTGACCGTAAATATCTTTGTTTGTGATATGTTTTAGTTGATGAAAGTTATATCAATGAAAAGTATATTTATAACTCAATTAATTCATATATGTTATATAATACAAACAAAAATATTCAAGGTCAAAGTTGAAAGAAAACCAAAACACTTAATATGAGATAAAATGAGTATTATTTGTACCTTTCACTACATGAAGTTCCCAAATCGATTGCCATCCTCTTCTTACATTCTTGTCATCTTGAATTTATCTTGCTCGAGTTCAAGTTACACAAATTGTAGGTTGGTATATTAATACCAACTCATGTATTTGATGATGTCTATAGGTTAAATCAAAACTCAACCACATAGTTCCGCCTGTTTGATTTAACCTAAACTATGTCGAAACTCATGTATTTATTCATATAATTCATATATATCTTAACCTAAACCAACGCATTGTATTGTCGAAGTTTAGCAAAAATATCTACTTAGATATTGTCTTTTAGCAAAAATTCCTGGTATTGATACATGTTTGACATTACTTGTTTATTTAACCACTTGTGTTGTCTATTGTGTATGTCCACACATATGTTGTTAGTTATTTCAGTATATTTTTCTGTCACATGCATTTTTCAGCCGCCTATATATCGATTATATACCCCGTCATATAATCTTCAAGGACTAAATTAAAGATCAGAGATCTTTATTAATCTAGCACACATGATTTATGGTTATCTATTATTGATCAATCCGCAATTGATAGACGTGTTTATAAACCTCCTGTGCTAATGTTACTTATTTAGAAATTATATGTTGATTTATATCACGAATAAGCTCATACGTTGTAACACCAGTATCGATTGATTACATTTGAAGCCATATTTTCGCAATTTTCAGGATCGATATATTCACTTTCAGTTCTCTTGTTTGTTTTTTTTTTTTAATGGCTAAACTTTGTGTCATTTTTACTCTTAGTTCTAAATTACTCCAAATATTTATAAATACGCCAATGTTAGGAATTGAGTACTTGACTTCTTCTCAAAAGGGCATAACCTCTAACCCACAATATTGGCAAATATTAATTCAAGTTCTATTTGTGGGGTTTATGCCTGTTATATTATTCAGCTGATCTACCTAACGACATGGGGTTTCAATTCATGGCAGTATCTATGTCGACATGTTAGATATCTAACATCTTTGTATTACCATTTAATCTTGAGAAAATTTCATTACATGCCCCTGTGGTATGTCATATTATTAAGTTTCGCCCCTCTCATTATTTTGTATTATCACATACCCTTATGGTGATTTTTCGTATCATTACATACCCCTCACCCTGACGGACGTTAATTGTGATCCGTCAAATCCCTCATGTGCATTGCATATGAGGGCACTTTAGTCTTTTCCAGATCTAAATACCCTTACAGATCTTTGACTTTTCCTTACAAAGAACATGAGAAAAAAAATATATGCTTCCAGATCTAAATACTCTAGTTTTTAACCTTTATCTAAAACTTGTAACCACCATCATCATTATCAAACACCTTTGTTATTTCCATATTTTAACACCAATAAAATTTGATGATTCTGAAATAATAGATCAAACACATTCTCATACAAACCATAAACATAAATCAAATCAAGCGCATCATACACAAAATAGATCGAAGAGAAAACTGGTGCGTAAAGAAAATTGATGTTGGTGTTGGAAAAATCAAAGGCTGTAGAAAATTGATGCGCAAAGAAACCATAGAGCGAAAGAGAAAACCAACCACCGTTGTAATTTGTTTGGGTGACCGGAAAAGTAGCCGACAGAGGAGTGGAGTGATTACCGTAAAAGCTGATTCTTCCTCCTTGCTGCTACTGGCCGGAAACCACCACCACCGATCTTCTTTGTGACTGTTACACCACCGGAAACTGTTCCGTCTGGAAGCGAATCTCCGACTGCTATCGGTGCCATTTCTTTCTATTATTTATTATTTATGATATTTGATAGTTAACTAGTTTGCTATCGGTGCTTCCATTCCACCACCGCAAACTGGACCGGACTTGAAGGGGTATTACTTGACTAGTTTTCATAGAATTGGTTTGGGGTTCGGCATCGAATTCAAGCCATGTCCCATTACCGGAAATTCACCCGTGGAAGATGATGGTGATGGCGGACCACCCAATCGCCGTTGTTCCCTTGGTTGTTTGGGGTGAGTACTGCGAAAGTGGTGGTGTTTTGCCAGCAGTGGAGGATTGTGGTAAGCGGTGGTAGTGGTGTTGGGAGAGTGGTGGTGGTGTTGTTAGATCTGAAATGAACTTTTAATATATGTATGTTTATGTATATACAAACTATATATAATATATGTTTGAGTATATAGATTATATATATGTATGTATATAGATGGATATAGATACTAGATTTTTTTTTATTTTTTTTTTTTGCCTCTTCATTTTGAGGGTGTTGAAAATCTGGAAGATATAAACAATGCTAAGGTTTGTGGAAGAAGAAGTAGGGGATTGTTTTATATGTAAACTGACTAAAACACCCTCATGTGCAATGCACATAAGGGGTTTAACAGAACACAACTAACGTCTGTTAGGGTAAGGGATATGTAATGATATGAAAAGTCACCATAAGGATATGTAATGATATAAAAAAATGAGAGGGGTGAAACTTGATAATATGGTATACCACAAAGGTATGTAATGAAATTTTCTCTTTAATCTTTTTTATCGAAAGCTACAAAAGACATAGTTATTATTAATTTCACTTTTTACATGTACCAAACTGAAACATATCTAGAAAATCTCTTTTAATAAATTTTGATAATCGGCCAGCAAGTCCTAGCACTGGCTGAACAAAATTTTCAACTCAGTCTTGTTTTTGCTCGAGTTCGCATCGATATTAATTGGTACTATATTAAGGGCATCATCTCATCCCTAATACATCTTTATATAAGTAACCATGAACAAATAATAATCGACCATCACGTCCTGGCGCTAGCTGACAAAATTTCAATTGGTACGATATCAATTTTCAATTGCTCGAAATTGCATCGATTTTAATTGGTACGATATTAAGGGCATCATCTCATCTCATCCCTACTTTATATTTATATAAGTAAACATGAACAAATAATAATCTACCAAATTGAATAATATATGGATAAGATCAAAAGGAAGAAAGAAAATAAAACACAAACATACCCCCATAAACACAAAATAATGGCAAATGACCCATAAAGGGGATGGGTGAGATGTTTGATTATTAGTAATAAAGCCGTATGTGATTGGATTAGACACCCTTAATACTTTTGTCCCCTAAACTTTAAGAACCCCATGTTCTTTCTTACATTCTACACAGCCCAATCCTTTTCTTCTATAATTTTCAAGTGGGACGATGTCCAATTAGTGGTTTATTGTGGGGTTTTGACACGTAGTTCCATTTTGATTCACTTGTTCCACCTATTCGTTAAACTTCATAACAAGCTATGCATATTTTCATGGAGACATGGTGTTAGGAGTATTAATTTATTTTTACATAATTTTCCCAATCTTACACAAAACTTATATATCAAGACCAAAATCAATAGTACGTATAAAGTTATAAACACTTGATCAAAATTCTAGTACCTAAACTTTCTTGTACTTAAACCTTAATGAAAAAGTTGGAGATCCAAGTGGAAATCCCAATAGCTATAACTATAATGGTTGAAGGAATACCAAATTTGAGATGAGCCCAAAAGGTGAGATTGTACCCGATATTTTGAGCATTCCGAGCTTGTTCACAAACAATAAGATTAGCTGCTGATCCTAGTAACGAAAGGTTCCCGGCTACAGTACTGACCCATGCCAATATTAGCCATGCTTTCTTCTCCTTTTCGGGTGATATAGTAGCTGCAGCTGCTGCTATCCTTGCTCCAAGCAATAGTACTGAAAATAGAAGTTCATTGATCAGCCATTCAGAGTACATTATTGGGTAATTTGCACCTTAATCAAAATTAACCATGGAGTAAAGTAATTTATGCATATATTATTGATTATATGGTTATTGGGTGTTTCAATATGATGGTTATGTTAATAAAGGATGGAATGAGGACCTGTTGGCACATTGGAAGCTAGATTTGATAGAACAACTATCACGAGTGCAAGAACTGCTATACCGCTAACGTGATCAATTTTGGCATAAGGTTCTATAAAATTCCATATTGCACTTGGGATTCCTGTTCTATTAAAGCCTTCGACGGTAATAAACATTCCACAAAAGAATATCAACAGTGAATAAGAAACCTGAGAGGTAAAAGGAATGTAATTGTTAGTATTCAACCGTATGGATACATGCGCTGAAGAGTGAAAACGAAAAGAGAAATAATAACTAGTGATCATGATTGGATTGCGGTCATCTTTGATACATAATACGTTTAATCAGGAATGAGCCTAGTTAAGTTAACTGTGTTTTACTTTTCATAGGTGAAAGTTAATAGATATATAAAATAAAGTTACTGGTGTGCAAGAGAATGGGTCAAATGGGTCGAAATTTCCAAACTGGATCTTTTTTTATAAACGAAAAAAAGAAAACTTTATTCAATGAAACACTATAGGCTTAGTGATCATTCACAGTTGACACAATAACTATTTTATAATAAGATTTAAGTTCTTTGACACAAAGTGTTTAAGGTCAATACAAGCCAAAAGTTTCGAGCCGTCAAAAGGTTCTGTTTTGACCCGTACCCAATTTTTTAAACTCTATAGTCCATGGTTATATAGTGTGTACCTTCTCTAAGCATGGACGAGCGTCCTTGAAATCAAGAATCACAAGCACTAATGCAGCGGTAATGGTAGTGTTGGCATATGATCATATTATTATAAGTCGCATATCCGGGGATAGTTTAAGCCTACGGGGTCACACGAAATGACACAGTAACTCGATAATAACAATTGATATATTAAAGTAATATATTAATTAGTTTGATCACGAAATAATTAATTAAACATAAGTAAATGGTTAATTATATTTAATTGATTAAAAAGGAGGATTAAAATGTAAAAATTGGAAAGTGAACTTGGACCTAAGTTCATCATATGGGACGGTTTGGTTAAGGGCTTTTCAAAGCCTTAACTTGATTTATTTTCCAAGTAAATGTTAACCTAATTTTTCCCTATAAATACAAGGGTTAATTCCAAGGTTTTCATTCATTCCTTCACAAAACAAATTCTCTCCTCTCTCCCTCTTTTCTTTAGTTTGGCCGAAGCCCTCTTCCTATAAGGGTTTTCGGTTTCAATTTTAAGTTTAAGGGTTTTAAACAAAGGGTTGTTTAGGTTCGTGATCAGGGTACTAGTATACATTATTCGGGGTGTCTAGTGTGCGATCGTGGAGGGGTTTTGCTTTAAACCCTAAGCATTAATAATAATCTTATTATTATTTTCTTATTGGATCTTTGCATATAAGGTACACATCTCGATTCTCTCTTTGTTAATTAATGTGATTGCATATATGTTTCGATTTCTTCCGTTGCGTCTATTCGTGATCTTGTATGTTTATGCGTTCATATTCTAACAGTGGTATCACGAGCCACATATGTGTTCTATTAATTACAAAGATCAAAACTTGAAAGGGGGTTTAAGGGTTGGTTGATTTTAATTAATTGTTAAATAAATAAAAGGTTGTTTTTCTTATTTTTTTTAATTAATTAAATCGGATCTTGATTAAATAAAAATTAATTTTTTTGTTTAATTAAAGTTTTAACCTTGTTCAATGGAGATTGAAACCCTCAAGCAAGTTTTAAATTGTGAATTGATATAAATTATGTGACGAATTGCATGATTATGTGTATCGTTTTATTTAAAGTAGTTAAATAGATAGTAAAATCACAAGAAATTAATGCAAAATTTATTGTGATTTTACTGGATATATAAAGTGTTACATTATGCAAAGCATGTTGATCCAATAATTAGGGTTAATTATTAGATAATTATGTGACAATGTGATTTTTGCGTGTAAATTTTCTGATATGCAACAGTTTACTAGAAAAATCATATAAATTAATCTGTAATGAGTTAGAAGTCGTGCTTTGGACTGTAGAAGCCCAACACATAGGGCTACAACTTTGTAGTTTTGGTCGAAAGCTGAATCGGACCAGAAACAGGAGTAAACTGGTCATCAAGCTACTGGAAAATTTCCAGTCAGCATGTATATTTGTTTATATGCAACTTGTTAAGTTAATTTGTTTAAAGGCTTACGCAATCAAGGTAACTTGATGCATGTGGTCCTCTTCTTCGGAAGGGGGAGCCGGGATTGAACTTTTGCATGAACCATAGTGACCATGTATAGGTGGCCCACCTTAACTTGTTACTTGATTAAATAGTTCGGTAATTAGTAAGTTTATTAATTTTTGTATTTGTTTATAAGTTGTATAAAGGTGATGCAAAAATTGGTTTTGAAAATAAACTTGACTAAGAACTATCGAAATAGAGATTTCATTAATAAAATTGGAGTCTTGCAACCTTGAGATACACCGGCTCACCCATTTGAACAAACTCTAAGAGAGGTATAAGTCGGAGTGCGTCAGCCTTCTAAAAGGGCGGGTTTTTAAATCGCGTTCATCGCATACCTTTGCCCTTGCGCTTCTTTGTGCGTTCAAATGGAGCTACTGAGCTCTCTTGTGTTGTAAGACTATACAAATGATTTTATTAAATATTATGTTTCGAAGATTATGCATGAGTCTTCAAACATAAACTTTTGATTCACATCAAATGCATTACCCATTTAAAGTTAAGTCAATGCCACCCACTTTGCTAAGAACACTTGCCAGTGCTTTTTGCTCTACGTGAGATGTAGGTGAATTGTATCTCTTCAAGGTGGATTACCACTCATTGTGAGACAGCGGTGGACTATCTACATGTTCTTAATTGGGCGACTTAAAACGAGTTAAGAGGTGAGACCTTAACCCGTGACATAAGATGGGACAAAACATGTTTACAAAACACTTAATACCCCTTTACAGTGTTGTTGTAAGTCCCATAAACCTAGGAGTTGCATGAATGCAATTATCGATTCTCGATTACCTTTTGAATGCCGTCATTTCTAGCAGATCAACTGATGAAATGATTGTATGTCAAGTTGGATCCTAGCCTTAGTGAAAGTAATTTGTTAAATGAATTTAACAAGGGTAAAATTACATTTGTTAAGGATAATTATCGAAATACTGATAGATGAACTTTTGTCTGTTTTGTAGATGGCTACAAACAATACCACTCAAAACATACATCAATCGGCGTTCAGGCTGATGTTGGAAAGGGAAAAGCTTTATGGACCGAATTTCAATGATTGGTATCGTCAGCTCCGGATTGTTTTGAGAGCTGAGAGGAAATACCAAGTCCTTGAAGAGCCATGACCCGTTGCTCCTGCTGCCAATGCTTCTAATGAAGCATTAGCGGAATATGCGGCTGCATATGATAGACATAATGAAGTCGCTTGTCTGATGTTGGGAAGCATGAATGCTGACCTACAAAAGCAATTTGAGCATTCATTTCCGTGTGATATGCTTACTGAACTCAAGTCTATGTTCGAGAAGCAAGCTGGCGTGGAGTTATACGATCTTATCGATGTACTCCATGACTTGCGACATGAACAAGGAACACCGGTGAGCGCTCATATCATTAAGATGAAAGGATATTTTGAGCAGTTGGAAAGGTTGAATTATCCTTATGCAAAGCAAGTACAAATTGGTCTGGTTCTCAAGTCCTTATCTAAGGATTTTGAAGAATTCGGACGCAATTATACTATGCATAGCATGGATAAAACCGTTACGGAACTTCTTGCAATGGCTATTGAATTTGAAAAGAAGTTGCCAAAGAAAACTGCTACTCCCAACATTCTCATGATCAAGGGGGGTAAGGTCCAAAAAGGCAAAAAACCGAAGGGAAAGGGCAAGGCTGACGGTAAAAGAAAGCAAGTTGCTGCTCCTAAACCTAAGAAGACCCCTCCGGCGAAGAAGGAACATCCCGCTAAGAACCTACCTTGTTACCATTGTAATGAAGTGGGTCATTGGAAGCGGAATTGTCCCAAGTATCTTGCTGAGTTGAAGAAGAAGCCGCCCGGTACGTCCGGGACTTCAGGTATATTCTTCACCATTGAATTATATTCATTTTCTAAGCGAAATTCATGGGTTTACAACACTGGGTGTGGTACTCATATCTGTAATTCTTTACAGGGGCTTAGAAAGGGAAAGAAACTGAAGCCGGGATCTTTACAACTATTCGTGGGAAATGGCCTACCTGCAGCTGTGGAAGAGATCGGCGATTATCATTTGGTTTTACCTAGTGGTTTAATAATTGTTTTGAACGATTGTCATTATGCACCTTCTATTACTAGAGGTGTTATTTCAGTTTCTTTGTTGAAAAACAACGGTTACGTTAATGTCTTTAATGATATTGGAATTCCAGTTTCTCGAAATGATGTTCATTATTTTGATGCTATTGCTTGTGATGGTATTTATCAAATTGATATGTGTGGTTGTGATTCAAAGGATAATTCAATGTATCATGTTAGCAAACGAGTCAAGTCCACTTTGGACTCGACTTATCTTTGGCATTGTCGACTTGCTCATGTTGGCAAGAAACACATTGAAAGACTTCAAAAGGACGGTGTCTTGCAATCAAATGATGAATCATTTGAAAAATGCGTATCTTGTGTTTCCGGCAAAATGACAAGGAAACCTTTTTAAAATAAACCGGAAAGGGCTAAAGATCTACTTGGACTAATACATTCGGATGTATGTGGCCCATTTAGACATGTGTCAAGGAAAGGTGCTAGCTATTTCGTCACTTTTACGGATGATTTCAGTCGTTATGGTTATGTTTACTTGATTAAGCATAAACATGAAGTCTTTGAAACATTCAAGGAATTTAAAAGTGAAGTGGAGAATCAACTCGGTAAAACCATCAAGATCCTCCGTTCGGATCGAGGTGGTGAATACTTAAGTCAAGAGTTTAAGGATTATCTTAAAGCTTGTGGAATAGTTCAACAGCTTACTCCTCCATATACTCCTCAACACAATGGTGTTTCGGAGAGGAGGAATCGAACCTTGTTAGAAATGGTTCGATCGATGATGATTCATATGACTCTTCCTTTTTCGTTTTGGGATTATGCCCTCGAGATTGCTGTTCGCATTCTCAATATGGTTCCAACTAAGAAAGTTGACAAGACACCGCATGAATTGTGGCATGGAAGTGTTCCTCAATTGTCTTACTTAAAGGTCTGGGGATGTGAGGCGCTCGTGAAACGAGATACGCCTGACAAGCTTGCACCTAGATCTGTCAAGTGCATCTTTGTAGGATACCCAAAGGAAACGATGGGTTACTACTTCTACTTTCCTACGGAAAACACTATCAAGGTTCATCGATATGCTGAGTTCTTTGAAAAGAAACTCATATCTCAAGAAGACAGTGGGAGGATTGTTGAGCTTGATGAGCGTCAAGAAGATGTGTCAACTTCAAAAGATACTAGCAATCTTCAACTTGGGGGGGGGGGGGGAATGTTCAAAGAGATGAATCTCAAGATGAACTTCAAGTTGAAGATGAAGCGATTCCACTTCGTAAGTCCTCAAGGACCATACGTGCTCGTGATAGATTAAATCTTATGATTGAGTCTGAACAACACGTGGTAGGAGATTTGAATGAACCTCCTAATTTCAATGCTGCATTATCAGATCCGGAATCTGAAAAATGGCTTGAAGCTGCGAATGTGGAAATGAAATCCATGAAAGACAATCAAGTCTGGAGCTTGGTTGATCTTCCACCAAATGGTAGAACCGTTGGGTGTAAATGGATCTTCAAGAAGAAGACCGACATGGATGGAAATATACACACCTATAAAGCTTGTCTTGTAGCGAAAGGTTATACTCAACTCTTTGGAGTTGATTTTGAGGAAACCTTTTCTCCGGTTGCGGACATTAGAGCTATTAGGATCATCTTAGCCATAGCAGCGTACTATGACTTTGAGATATGGCAAATGGATGTCAAAACCGCTTTCTTGAATGGTTTTCTAGACGAGGAAGTCTATATGGACCAACCTGAAGGTTTTGTCGATCCAAAACATCCCAACAAAGTATGCAAGCTTCAAAGGTCCATTTATGGACTAAAGCAAGCATCAAGGAGTTGGAATAAAAGGTTTGATGAAGAGATCAAAAGGTTTGATTTTGTTCAGAATCCTGATGAGCCATGTGTATATCGCAGAGCTAGTGGGAGTAATGTTACTTTCCTTGTTATGTATGTCGATGACATATTGATAATAGGAAATCACATTCGAATGTTGAAAGACGTTAAATCTTATCTTGGAAAGTGTTTTGCTATGAAAGACTTGGGTGAAGCAGCATTCATACTTGGAATCAAAATCTATAGAGATAGAAGTAAACGGTTGATCGGATTAAGTCAAAGTGCGTATATAGATAAGATCTTGAAGAGATTCAAGATGGAAAATTCTAAGCACGGGAACTTACCTATGCAAGAAGGACTTAATTTATCCAACAAGAATAGTGCATCTACACCTGAAGAGGTGGAGCGTATGAAGAGAGTCCCTTATGCTTCGGTAGTGGGTTCTATCATGTATGCGGTTAGATGCACTAGACCTGACATTGCGTTCGCGCAAAATATTGTAAGCCGATATCAGCAAAATCCCGGAGAGGATCATTGGACTGCTGTGAAAAACATTCTTAAGTACATGCGTGCTACTAAAGAATTGTTTTTGGTGTATGGAGGAAATACGGATCAAGAGCTTAAAGTCACTGGATACTGTGATGCTGGATTTGAGACTGATAAGGATGATACCAAGTCTCAGTCAGGGTATGTCTTCATTTTAAATGGAGGAGCAGTAGATTGGAAGAGCAAGAAGCAATCTACCGTTGCTATGTCTGCTACAGAGTCTGAGTATATAGCTGCTTCGGATGCAGCAATAGAAGCTGTCTGGATCAGAAAGTTTATTTCTAGGCTTGATGTGATGCCATCAAATAATACACCTATGGATCTGTACTGTGACAATTCTGGAGCAATTGTCATTGCCAATGAACCTGGGGTTCAAAAAGGTGCCAGACATTACCAAAGGAGATATCACTATGTTCGAGAGCAAATCGAATCACGTGAAATCAATTTACTCAAAGTTCACACAGATAATAACTTGGCGGATCCTTTTACAAAGGCATTGTCAAAGGGAAAGCTCAAAAAGCATGCAGAAGGCTTAGGTCTTAGATATTGCTAAGTTATTTCATGTAAATCTGTGATTAGTATTTGGATAATGGGATGTTAAACAATTGTTATTTTCAATAAATGAATTTTTATACGCGGTATAAGTGATTTCATTTTTATAATAATTGTGTCCTATATTTGCATGTTTAAATCCATGAATATTAGTTGAATATTCTAAATGTCTATTGTCGATTAATTATATGGGAATATAATTAAAGTAAGACAATTGTGAGAGATTGGTGAAAATATTTAAGGGAATATTTTGAAGATGGTGGATCGTACCAAACTCACATGATATTCAAAAGGTGAATATTTGACTTACCCCACAGAACGAATTATCATTTTATGGATCGGCGTCATTAAATGAAATTCGTGAAATGGTTACTTTATTTATCCTTTGACTTGAGATACAAGTGAGTTATGCATGTGTGGATTGCATTTCTTGACATAGTTCCTAACTGTCCTGAACAAGGCAGTAATAAAGGGCTATTTTCAGAAATGTTAAGAAACGACACGGCCAGACACTTGTAGTCAATACAGGATTTGTTCCTTCAATTTGTAACTGAAGTATGATACCATTTGGCGCCCTCATTGATTAATTAAGATGTTTGTATGGCCATACCCAAATGAACTCAAGAGGAGTCTTGACTAATTTGGTAATCTTGATTAATTGTAGAAATGAGAAACATAATCGTTAAATTATGAAATGACATTGATCCATATTCATATTTAACAAGGGTATCTGAACAAAGGGATATTAAAGACTAAATCATTTCAACTTGGCAAATTTAAGAATCTATTCTTAAATATTTCCGGGAGCATTGGAGTGTTGTTAGACGCCAACCAATGTTATTGCTTTTATAATAACATGCTCAAGTGGGAGCTGTTGGCATATGATCATATTATTATAAGTCGCATGTCCGGGGATAGTTTAAGCCTACGGGGTCACACGAAATGACACAGCAACTCGATAATAACAATTGATATACTAAAGTAATATATTAATTAGTTTGATCACGAAATAATTAATTAAACATAATTAAAGGGTTAGTTATATTTAATTGATTAAAAAGGAGGATTAAAATGTGAAAATTGGAAAGTGGACTTGGACCTAAGTCCATCATATGGGACGGTTTGGTCAAGGGCTTTTCAAAGCCTTAACTTGACTTATTTTCCAAGTAAATGTTAACCTAATTTTTCCATATAAATACAAGGGTTAATTCCAAGGTTTTCATTCATTCCTTCACAAAACAAATTCTCTCCTCTCTCCCTCTTTTCTTTAGTTCGGCTGAAGCCCTCTTCCTATAAGGGTTTTCGGTTTCGATTTTAAGTTTAAGGGTTTTAAACAAAGGGTTGTTTAGGTTCGTGATCGGGGTATTAGCATACATTATTCGGGATGTCTAGTGTGCGATCGTGGAGGGGTTTTGCTTTAAACCCTAAGCATTAATAATAATCTTATTATTATTTTCTTATTGGATCTTTGCATATAAGGTACACATCTCGATTCTCTCTTTGTTAATTAATGTGATTACATATATGTTTCGATTTCTTCTGTTGCGTCTATTCATGATCTTGTATGTTTATGTGTTTATATTCTAACAGTCAGTCCATGACATGTTCACTCCCATTAGAAAGGGGAACCAAAATTCCAATTGCAATAGCATAAACTCCTATTTTCCATAATATAATCCTCCACGTGGCAGAATTTTCACGAATCTCATTCAAACCCAAGTCAGAATTTGCATCCACGGACCCATTTATTGGTGGAACCGTTGAAACAACCTGCAACGATCCATTGTCTATAATGTCATTTGAGAGAACTTGCGTGTCACCTGAACCTAAGCAATTCCTGAGAGTATTATCTGCATTTTCATTAACATCGGGGGATCTGTGAACACTTGTGGACTCCAAATAAGCATTAAGCTCTTGTGAATTCTGAGATGTAACGTGTGACATTGAAGCCGGTGAAAAACGATGGGAATTCACATCTTCTTGAAGGGTTAATTCCACTGATGGTGCTTCTTCGTCTTATTGAACAGATAACAACTTCCTAAACATCAATAAAAGAATTGTAGCGTTTACAGAAACGCCAACCAGCATTGCTAACAGAATCCCCAGCAAGAATTTCCCGAAGGATATCTTGCTTTGGACTGCTATTACCAAATTTTGTGGATTACCGATTGGCGTGGCAGCAGATCCAATATTTGCACTTGAAGCAAGTGCTAATAAAAATGGATACGGTGGGAGATTATGTTGGCTTGCAATTTTAAGTACAAATTCAGTCAAAACAACACAAGCTGTGTCGTTTGTGAAAAAAGCACTTGAAAACGCAGATATCAAACAGATTCGACATAGTAAACCTGTTGATCCTGGGTTTTTCCATGCAAGCAACTTACCCAAATACCTAAACATGTCTGCTCTTTCAAGATAAACACTTATAACCATTGTCCCAAATAGAAGACCAAGAATCTGAAGATCAATAGATGCATAAGCTTGTTCCGGTGTAATAACTTGAAAAATAACCATGAGCATGGCACCAAGTAGAGATCCCACTGTTCTTCCAATTGGCATAAAAGGGACACTAGGAAAAACAGCCAAAACCCAAAATACAGCAAAAGCTACACATCCTAGAATCACTTTAACAATAGAATCCATCACCTTTTTTGCACTAAGAATATGCAAGTTTCCTATAATAAGTAACCTCAAGCACTTCGTTAATAATCAATAGTAATCTTTACTTGACAGTAGAATCACCCTGAAATTTAGCAAATGCATTTAAAAGTTAACTGTAACACCCGATTTCCTAACCAAAGAAGATGTGTCACATTCAAATCTAAACGAATGTTAGTACACCAAACAAAGAATTAAGCACTTATAAGAACAAATACGAACTGTGAGTTTTAGTTTGATAAACAACATAAATATATGTCGGAAACAGATATAACATTGATACACACCTCGAATTAAACAGTTTAAAAACCTCCCATTGTTACTCGATGCACAATGAATAAACAAAAAGTTATAAAACTGAGTTAGGCTTGGGATATCTTATAATCAGCGGCTAGCATGGGAAGTCTGATAATTTTGATAACTTCATAGAGTTCTAATGTTTATAGTTTTTTATTTAATCATTAATACTAATTATCTCATTTTTTTAGAGACTTACAAACAAATGTATATACTAACAAAGTTTAGTAAATCCATACATGTAAGCATCAGTTTTATAATTAAACTCAGTTTTATAACTCTGGGTTATTCATTTACAACTCAAAAAATGTTAGAGTTTATCGGATGGTTAGATCCGATGCTCTC
Organism: Erigeron canadensis; assembly: GCF_010389155.1. NCBI lineage: Eukaryota > Viridiplantae > Streptophyta > Magnoliopsida > Asterales > Asteraceae > Erigeron > Erigeron canadensis. The sequence goes on from NC_057764.1 coordinate 18,500,516, forward strand.
TTATTCTTTATTTACTAGCTACAAATACTCATTCCCATTAATAGTATAGAGTTCATCTATTTATCTAAGTATTCAGAAATTTAATTATTAGTAGCCAGTTATTAACATTTGAAAATATTAAAACATAATTTATTTAGGAATTAAGAACAACTCGCCCGTTTCTTGAGTTTTCAAAAGGTATAATATATAAGGGAACTAAAAACACGTGATATATGGAATTCTTTCACATACAAACGTGTTTTAGATACGGGCCTAAGCATATGTAAAGTGAGCAGGGAAGATGCATAAAGTATTTGGTCAAATACTCAATTATTTGTGCAATTCTTCTTGAACATTTTTTTTTGAGTTAATTGCAGGATTCGTCCATGTGGTTTACCTATTTTTGTAGTTTACATCCCTGTTAAGTTTTTTTAAACAAATCCGTCCAAACTTGTCATATTTTTTGCAAGTTACGTCCTTGTGGCTAACAACGTTATTATTTAGCCGTTAAGTCGACGCACGTGAGGGCAGTTTTGTAATCTGTCACCCACAAACAACTTTGTAATTGCACGATTCGTCCCTGTGGTTTGTCCATTATAGTGGTTTACATCCTTACTCAAGAATTTTTGTGGAATAGATCCAAAGTATGCAAATTTGTTGCATGTTCCATCCTTGTGGTTGATGTAGTCAATTTTTTTCTGTTAAATGGAATCACGTGTCACACATGTGAATGTATTTTCGTACATTCTCCCCAATCTTATACCTATTCTTTTTATCTTTCTTACTTCTTATGGCTCCACCAAAATCAATTCAATTTTTCTTTCCTTGTTATTTTTACCTATTTTTCACAAATTATCAAATTCTTCTTTATTCAATTTTCTTCTCATCCAATTATTTTTAAAATTAATTCTTGTAATATTTAGGTTGTTAAGGCTCGAACAAAAAGTAACTGCATATTAATACATATCCACGTATAAAGCCAGAAGGCCCATAATCTTATAAATTATATATATACAAGGTATATATGTTAATATGTATGTGTAAATTCGTAAAATCCCATAAGTGTGTGTGTGTGTGTATATATATATATGTAAACAACATACAAAGTAGTTGTTCGGGTAATAGAGACGCATCAATCAGTGGCGGTCCGCGACTGAGTTTCAGAACAGCTTGGTTTGTGGTTTGTGGTGGTGGTAATGGTGAGAGCTTGGCGGTGGTTGGTTCCAATGGGGAAGCTCATCAATGCAGATTTTGCATTTTTAACCAACCCATTAATAGGTTTGCTTAGTTGTATACTTTAAACGTTGTTTAAATCCACCGTCAAAAAATCAATGACAGTTTGCAAATTTTTGAAAAACCCATCAAACTTTTTATGGCACATGATCCCATTTAACGTAAAAAATTTGACGACATCAACCACAGGGATGGAACATGCAACAAATTTGCGTACTTTGGATCTATTCCACGAAAATTCTTGAGTAGGGATGTAAACCACTAAAATGGACAAACCAAAGGGACAAATCGTGCAATTACAAAGTTGTTTGTTGGTGGCAGATTACAAAACTGCCATCACGTGCAGCTCACGTATGTGGACTTAACGGCTAAATAATAATGTTGTTAGCCACATGGACGTAACTTGCAAAGAATATGACAAGTTTGGACGGATTTATTTAAAAAAACTTAACAGGGATGTAAACCACAAAAATGGGTAAACCACATGGACGAATCCTGCAATTAACTCTTTTTTTTTTCCTTCTAATTACCAGTTAAATAAAGGGTGACCAAGTGCCAGAGATTGATGTTTTTGGAGCAGTTAATTCTTAGAGTAGTGGTTTCTGAATTTGTTGTAAATTGTTGCAGAAATAATTATTAAGTCCAACAGATGATCCTCAATGGTATTGGGCAGAAAAACCAAGGCTGGTTTGCTTCAATCTTGCGACAACATATGCCATTTACACAAGCCCTAACAAGTGTGCCCTTTGCAATTCCTTATCCGGGTTTAACTATGAATATGGTGTAATGGTGTATGATAACCGCTAGATTACAAGTACACTCAACGAGTTACTCTTTTAGTCGCATCTCCCTGCTATTTGGTTGTCGTCACAACTCACAAGGATGCTTGTTGATTATATGCAATATAGATTGAAATAGTCGAATAAAAACGACCAGATCCAGGAACTAAATGGAGACATTGTAACCGGTTCAAAAAACAGGAAACGTCCCTTTAGAATGTGTCGTATATATGTTCTTGAGCACATCTTGGATCTAGTTATAAGGTTCGCTACACAGATGCTGCTTTGTGATGTTGATGCTTTTTTGCAACCTAATTTATCAAACAGATAGTGATTTTTACTAATGTTTCATGTCTACATTTTTCATATATTGTAACCACTTACCAACAATCATACACCAATTCATGATATCTTGATTGAATACCAGAAGCATCCCATTAAAGAACACATCAAATTTGAATACAGATCAATAAGTCATATAATAATGAAAAATGAAATGCAAGGAATAATGGAAATGTTTTTCATTATATAGTTCAATAGAATACAATGCAACAGCTAGCATATCTGTAGCTCAGGTAAAACTATAGCTGTAAACTAAAGCCGGGCAGGGAAATCATACATTTTCCAGTTATTTGCAGTAAATATTTCACAACAAAGATTTTAACACGTTGCCGAAACAAAAATGGATCAACTAAATATGTATCAAACCAAAACAAAAATGGTCGTCCTCAGCAAAGTTAAGAGGACCAAAAGGCAATATCTGCCATTATGAAAATCAGGAAATTAGGGACTTATATTATATATTTTGTGGAAACGAGGAAATCAGATCATATTTGACTTGAATCCCTCCCGAAGATGAAACGCCGCATCCAGTCTGACACCACCAATGACCTTGTACGCCAACTCACTTGCTTGCTGTTCCAGGACAAAATTTTTTTTAAAAAAAACACTTAAAACTTCTGACAACATTTCCTATCATGCATTATGCGGGGCAGAGTGGGTTGGGAAGAGAGAACAGAGGGGTTACCTTGCATACACAGAGTACCAAAGCCATTGAGAGCTGTGGCCAATAGATACCCAATCACCTGGGAGTTGTGCAGCCGTTTGCTCTCCTCCTAATGGAGCAAATTGACCAAGATGCTTGTACCTATATATAAATCCGAGTTCACATTAACTTTTAAGAGGAAAATATGGCAAATAGTGGACCTACAAATTTTAAGCCAGTGATCCGTTTCATAAAACTGTGCACAACGTCGACGGGAAAGTAAACATCAAACACCAAAGTTACTTTCAAACCTACAATTTTATTTGTTAAAAAATTCATGTGATTCCTTTTTCCAAGGTAATATTTTCATTCCTTCGGAAATGTAAAAAAGAGATTGGGCGTGATAGTTTGAGAATATCATATACTTGCTCCAAAATGACTACTCTATCCTTCTAATGATTCTTAGCTCGTGAGGGACGTCTAAAACTATTAGTACTAATAATTACCTAAAGAATGACAGAAGATTGCCTTTTTTTTGGGTGGGGTGGGGGGGTAGTTTACCTGAAGGGGCGGAATCTATGTCGACCTGACTCTCTAAAACGCAGAGGACCTTCAGGTTTATTGGTGCACTCTTCCATGCGGTTGAAACAATCAGCAAGATACGAACCTTGTTGTGCAGCAACCTGTAAAATAGTTGCATACATGGTTGTAAATCTCAGTTATCTCGGCCGATATATCCCCGATATATCGCTTATCGGTGGTCGACCGAGATGATATATTCCCGATAAATCCGATATGTCTTCGATATATCCCCGATATATCGCTTATCGGTGGTCGACAGAGACGATACCGAAAAGCGATATGTACAACCTTGGTTGCATATACACATAAGATAACTAAAAAAGATGATATATATAAAAGGTGAATCTAATGTTTAACACCTGAGCTGTTGCTGGAAGATTCTTCATCTGAGAATCTACTTGAGATAAAGCTGATTTGAATTCTTCAACATTCAGTTCAATGGATTCTTTTACAACATCTCCCTTGGATTCCTTGAGTAGATCAACGAGACTGCTCATCTGTTTATTGTTCAAATAAAGTTGTACCTGAGGATATCTGTCACAGATGTCATCAAGTGCTTCTTGAAATTCTTTTACTGTAAGCGTTCCAGAGTTATCTTTGTCCGCCTTTTTAAATATAGCTGAAATATCCTCCTGGAGAACCATAAATGAACAATAGTTGAACATATATTAGCCTTTTGAATGGTAATAAAGTGTTTAGCAGATTTACTTGTAATTTGTAAACGTACCATGACTTTACGTTGATTAATTGTGGCACAATCCCCAAGGGCATATATACTGTTGGTCCCTTCAACTCGAAGCCATTCATCAGTAGCTAATACACGCCTATTTGCCTATATGGGAAGAACAAATCTTGTCACTAAGTTATAAGAGGTGGAAATTTTAAGTAATGGTTAATCCCTAACAGGTTAATTGGGTATAATAAAAAAATGTTGGCTAAAAAGGAAATGGTCAAATGGGTAAAAGTCGTCCAAAATGTATTTTTAAAATGAATAAAACTGCCAGATCATCGCTGTAAAATGATTAGATATTAACTGAAATAATATGATGTTTTGTTTGTAATCAAATCTGACACTAATCATAAAAGGTTATGCAGTGAACATTTTAGACAAAAAGTATTTCGGCCAGCCCACTCCGCCCCAGGCCATACCAATAATTATGAACTATAACCCTACTCAACTTGGTATTGCGTTACAAAAACAAATTTTGCGTTTTCAAAACTTTTGAAAAAGCATGTATGTATATGCTTCTCCAAAACTGCGTTTCCTAGCAGATAATCACTTTTCTATACAAACACTTTTTTAGATTATTTGCGTTTTACAAACGTATTAATCAAATGATCAATTCAAAAAGTAATTTCAAACACCCTCTTGGAACCACTGCCCAATCTAGCCAGTTTGCCAACTATAAGATAATAATTAAGCTACTGTCAAAAGACCAGACATTTGAACAGGAGAAAACCTGGGAAGGAAACAGAAATACCTGGCCAATCTGCTTCATGAAATCCATTACAACAGGACGGGTAGCAATTCCCGTTGACCAGACTGCCATTCCATAGGGTATAGTCGAAATCTCCCCAGTTTTAATCACTTTGGTTGACATTTCTTTATCCGATACTTTCACAACCATCTCCCCTGTTCTCAAATCTATGCCATCTCTGTGGAACTTCTGTTCTGCAAAAGCGGTGATTCGTTTGTCAAACCTGCACAACACAAGAAGCCAATTGTATAAGGCTTACGTGTAACAAAACGGTAAAGGTAATCTTGGTTGTCTTGAACCTGAATAAAAGCTTACATGTTCAATATATGGTCGGTTGCCTCAAGAAGCGTTATTTTAACCAAATCTTTAACGGATGGATATAGCTTCACCAAGTCCTCTGATACAAAATCGTGAAGCTCAGCTGCAAACTCCACTCCGGTTGGACCACCACCAACAACAACAAACTGAAGAACCCTTTTCTTCTCCTCAACACTTAAATTAGGTAAGCTCGCCTTCTCAAAGCAGTCTATCACTGTCCTGCGAATTTTTTGAGCATCTTCAACTTCCTGAAATATAGGAGCAGTGAATTAACTAGAAATAACCATAAAGACACTTGATTATAAAACAAAAAATCTAAGAGTTAGTACCTTCAAGTAGTGGCAGTTTTCTTCTACACCAGGAGTGTTAAACGTATTAACACGAGCTCCCATTGCAACTACCAGGTAATCATAATCTACAGCAAATTCTTCCTTATCTCCTTGACTTGTACGGCAGTAAACTTTCTTATTTTTTGCATCAATCCTATAACATTCAGCTTCCCAGTAATTAACATCTACATTCTTCTGTTAAAGATCAAACACACATTGGTCAGCAACTTAACTTTAAGAACTATAGCTTGGAAGAAGTCCCCACAAATAGGAAAAAACCAGGACACAACATATCAAAAGTTGTGTGTCAAAACTCAAAATAACAGCAGATAAGCTTCTGGATTTTTATAAAATAAACGGTAGAACACGTTTGTCATTATTTGGAAAAAAAAAATGATCTTTGACAAAACATGAAATCATTCCATCAGAAGTTCAGATGTACTAGGAATATTCAACGGCTGGGATAATTTTTTTCCGTACTAGAATAATTAAAAGATATAAACAATATTAATTACCTTCTTAACTATGTTACGAATGGGTTCAACAACACTACGAGCTTCCACTGTACCAACTGTTACACTTGGTAGTAATGGCGTGAATGCAAAGTAATTCCTTGGAGATATCACCTGAACTTCATACGAGGGATTTTTCAAATTTTTCAAGAAACTTGTTCCAGCCCAACCAGTTCCTAAAACCACCACCCTCTTTTTCTGACTGTCTGCAACAGGTAAATCATCAATCTTTGCACCAGTTTGTGTATTCGCCTCGGAATAAGCCACAAGACCCCCACCACTGCACAGTTATGTTATATAAATAAGTAGTAGTTGATAAAGCCATACGGATGCCATGTATTAAGAAGAAAAGCATTGAACAGTAGTAGCAGAGACAAAGCCAGGAATTTCAGTGTGCTGAAACTAAAATTGGTAATCTTGGTATATAAAATCAGTGAGTTCATAACTATAATATGCTTTAGTCACTATAATTACACTAAAATTTTCTCATATTAAAAAAATTAATCCGACCCCGCTCCGTAGAAGTTAGTTCCATTCCTGATGGTAGTTATTGTATACATGATCTCATCTTAAGATCGATAGAATATAAAAACTGTGTTACCCGTGTAAACTGGAAATTCACTTGAGCAAATATGAAAGTAAAGAATGCTAAGTAGGAATTATGTTTATTCATTTAATGAAGCATGAGTAATGATAAGATGGTCTGTAATCACGTTCTTTCATTTCATGGATTATGAGTCCCTCTATCAGCACTATCAGGAGTACATTTCAGAGCAGATTGCAATGACTCATGATTTGACAACTCTTTACAATAATACTTTTGTTGTTTCAGTTCACGTTTTCTCCACCCTCAAAGTAGTCTCCTTCATAGAAATGTGCCATAAAGTTTTACTCTTAAATTTTTTAAATGGTAACTACTTGAGTACACTCGTCTCGGTTAGGACTTCAATCCACAACCTTTTGTTTTGCACCTGGTAGGCCATCTCTAATACCGCTATGCCATAAGCATGATGGTTTTATGAGACCTATAATTTAGCTGTATATTAAATGGCCACTGATTTGTGTTAAAGGGTAAAGGACCACAGAGCCCAAGAAACTAAGAAAGAATAGCGACCAATACCACAGGAACTACTTTGAAAGAAGCGGCAGGGAAAAAGGACGAAGCGAAAGACATGATGATGATGGGCTCTGATACGGATCAAGAGAATAAGTGGGCTGGGCCGCTGATACGGATCAAAAGGCTCATTGGGTTGGGCTGAAAGAAGAACAGGACACTTAATGATAATATTATTATTTGTTATAGTTGTTATTATTTTTAGTGACTTGTGCACCAAGTTAGGGTAGATCTCAGCTTGGTTAAGGCCATTAGGCCACCGTTTTGTGTAGGAAGATTATTATTAATTGTTCTTAGGAACTAGGGCTGCTGGGGCATTAATCGAAAAATCTATCAATTTTCTTATTCTTTCTTTATTTTCTCGTTTGATACACATCAGGCTCATCCATAATCTTGATTTTAGCAGGTCAACATGAAGGATATATCCGTTCACATTGCCTCTATTTTCAACTTAAAATCAACCTCAACATTTGTGTGCACATGAAATGTGACAGGTGGTAAACATGGTTTACTGGTTCTACTTACGATTTGAATAAATTCACATGAGCAATTAGTCTTGCAAATATGCAGATCAACTATTAACGTTTTTGGTGTAAATCGACTCGACTTGTAAGAGTCGACTCGTAACGCGTAAGACTATAAGAGTTTAACAACATATGCTCCCACTAAGGTAAGTATAAAAACCTAGGATCAGTAACCTTGCTGATATGTTTTGATGAGTTGTGGTTACATAAATTTATCTTGTGCAACCCGTCTATATGAATAATGTATTGCGTCCTCGTACTACCCTTTTTTATTTTACACACACATACATTTTTACATAGCAAGTTCTGTCAGTAGTCCCAAAAGTATATTAAAAAAAAAAACACAGACCGATGTTTTCTCTATCTGCAGAAACCATGATAATGAATTAATGATGCAGACAGAAAGAGATGTCATAGACACAGATCATGATCTACATCACCTAATAAATCCAGTAAAAATCTAGATCTCATAAAGAAGGCATGCTTGACTGACTCAAACATGTAATTTAATTTCGGTGGTTGAACAATCTTTTGTGTATAAATGTGTGATTATGTGAATGTTGAAAAATATTCCAATATGTGAAAGCATTTCCACTAATAATACCTGTTACACATCATTAATTTTCCATACAAAAAGCGGACAGACGGTTTCAATAAGGGACCCACCTACTGCTACAACTTTGCATAGTACAGTTGGTTAGTGTTTTCTTCCGCTGCTATATAACTAAGTTTATTCTTTTCTAACATTTATCTCAAGATTTAGAAAGGTTGGAATTCTGGCAACCCCAACCATCCCACCTCTAGCCTCTAGGCCCATCACATGATATGTAAATCAAGCTCACCTAGTGACCCGCTCAGAAACAACTGGCTTCTAATAAATCAGATTCCAACGGAACCAAGTAGACTGCATGCTAGAGGAAAATCCATATCAAAAACAGCAGACTTCTTAAGAATCAGATTCCACCAGTGCCAACTAGACTACATGCTCGAGACAAATCCATAATGGACGTTTTCACCCTATTTTATTACATACTAACACCGGATGACTGCTATATTGTTAGATGTTGCAACGAAAACATATATATAAATAAGGATAATGATATATCCTTCTGAATTATCAGCCTAATAGTCTTTCTAGCAACTTGATCATGACACTTGGTAAAATCAAAAGATGAAATTACGAGAGATAATTAGAGGATTACACTTGTCATGTAATCAAATTGTTTGGAGGATTATAGGCTGATTTTTAAGGAGGACATATCATTTTAGAAAAATAAACATCGAGTTAATTCCAAACACCTAGCGATTCACGATCCAAATCAAATCCAATTTTCACTATAATATAGACCTAGTTAACTTTATCAATAACAGCACACAATAATTTGATATCGAAGGTCAATCACATATAATTTTCCATAAGTTTAAGCAAAGCAAGAATCAAATCATAATTAATATAATAATTAAGCTGAAGTATAATGAATACCTGACGGCGAAAACAACTAGAAATCTGGAGAACAAAGGATTATCACGGAATGTTCTGGAATACTTTTCATAGAAATTCAAATTCCTCATTTCAGCCTATCTATCTTCAAAGCCTTAAGTCAAATATCTAACAATTCCAGATCTTAATTAGATATACACGATCAATTCAGATGTATATATAACATATATACAGACACACAAAATATATGTATATGTATGTGTGTATATAACTTTACCTTTAAGAGCGAGAGCAAACAGAGAGTTTTTGCTGTAATTGTACTTCTTAACAACTATTCTTCCGATTTAATCGGAAACAGGTGAATATTCGAGGGAGTGACGTGGAGATTTCGACACGTGGATATTCGGTAGAGCTGAGCGGAAATATAGGGCGTTTGATTTGATTTTGATCTCTCTGGAAGCAAGGAAGGATTGAGGTGGTCAATAATTAGACGCTATATAGAACGTGCCACGTGGTCAGCGCCTGTACTTAATTATTTTCACGTTCTAGTCTTTGTCTTCAAACAACAAAATTAGGAGAAACTGTCCCCGACCACACTTTCATTATAATTTGTTCAAAATTTTGGCATGTTTGTTAGTGATGAATTATATATTGTCATAACCTCATAAAAATTACTAATGTCTAGGATTCTATTGTTGTGTGAATTTTCAGATGCATGAGAAAGTTGCTATATTTAAAAAGCAGTAGCGTAATGCCAGCACGGTGCAACAGTGAGATGGTAAGACGGATGTACTCATTAAATAGTTAGGGGCAAATGACCCCTATGACTCAATACTTGATAGCAAAATTTACATCTAGTAAAAAAAGATTTACATGCTTAATTACATGGTTGCCCCTGACTTAAAATTGTGTGTCTTCGAGCAACTAGAACTTTATAAGTAGTACCAATAACCAAGTAATTTGTCAAGCCATTAATTAACTATATGAAACACAAAACAATATTTGTTTTATGTAGTAAGCCATGTGGGATAATCTACTACCTCTATTTGAATCATTCAATTATTTTCTTATATGATGCTCTTTATAACTTCTTACGGTGGAGTAAATACTATTGACCATTATAGGGATTAGTGTCTAGCGATGTAATGAACTATTCCTGATTGTTTATGTTATGTAATGATCTACTTTTATGTTTATGTAATGTAATGAACTTGTTATTTTGTCTAACCGATGTAAGCCACCGAGTAACTGCCTACGTGTAATAGGTTGGTGCCACGTAACGCCATGTCACATGCCACGTATGTTACATACAATAGACATTAAGCCATAGTTCATTACATTTATAGGATTCCGGTGGATTTCATACTCCGGGTATCTTCTCCGACAAATTCCGAACAAATTTGGTAACTCCATGTTTTTCGGCGATTTACCAAAAGATTGGTCATGATTTAGTCATATAACAAAAACATTTCCAATTAAAAGTTTAAAATTAAATTGGGAAATGATGATAAAATCCATTAAAAAGTCGTATAGCATGAGCACTGGTTAATGGTTATCAATACCAGCTTTCAAGTATACACACACATTTTCATTTCAATACAACACTTTGTCACTTAACACAACCACCAAAATTATCAATCCAGTTACCTTTTCATTTCATTTTTAATGGTGAAATCCAATCAGTTACGTCAAGCATCCTACGGATCAATCAATCAATTAGTTAACACTTATCTTTTCTTCCACAATCTAATACGTACTTGCCATCTTCTACATCAATCAATCAGTAAGAAAGTCTGTTAGGTGTCACAATCGGATCTAACACCAGATCGTAGTTGGATGATGACGATTGCATATCATCGCCACTATACAACCAGTCAACCACTACCACCGCTGTGATCGATTCAACACCAGATCTGGGGCACATCTTCGTTGATCGAAAACTTTGTCGGAAGTTGGATGATGATCGTTACGGCGTTACATATTATCACCGCTATACAACCACTGCCACCGTTTAAACATCATATTTGAGCACATCTCCGGTGATCGGAAACTCTGCCGGAAATGGAAGGCAATATGAGAGAAAAATGCGGAGAGATTATATATATATATATATATATTTATATCCGGTGATGGTTACATTCTTGTAATCTTGTAATCTCGTATACCATATTTTCTGTGGGTGAAATAAAATCTTTTAATTATTTAAGCATAAATATATGAGTAAGCAGCCACATCATACATAAAAATAGATAGTTAACCGGCTACCTATTCAAGCGGTCATCCGCTACATTACTTAGCAAAATAACGAGTTCATTACATATCATAGACATCTAAGAAGATAATTGCATAACATAAACAATCAAGAATAATTCATTACATCGTTAGATATTAATCCCATCATTATATCAAAACCAATGTTATGCATTATATATGTACATGTATATACTTCATACTAGTTATATTTCACTCAATATATTTTAATCAACTAAATAAGCATAGATATTAAATATGGCTTAGTTTAGGTTAACTTTCATTGAAAATCTTTAAAATAGAGTTTATACTAACATAAAAAATTTAAACATAGGTTAAAATGAAACCAACATTTTTTATGTGACTTGGTTTGTTCAACAAGCTTATTTAAAGCTAACAAGTTATTTTTATTGTTTGAATTACACACACACAAAAAAATGTTTAACTGAGATGAATATAGTTTAATCCAGCACTTTTGTTACCATTTTACTAACAAACAAATTTAAAAAGTTGATAAGTAGACAACACCTTTATTAGTTCACTTGACCCGACCTGTTGTGATGTATGAAAGGCTACAAGATTCAACCGAGTATTGAAATACCTTAGTACCCTACCCCCAATAACCGATTTTTCTGGATCCGCCTCTTGTGGGGATGATACATCATAGAGTGTGATAAGTTATAGGAGGTGATCGATCATAGGGGGTGATAAGTCATAAGAGTGATTGGTGATGGGGTGATCTACCTGACGGGCTTGCCCCTTAGTCGTACAAGTTCCGCCCTCGGATTTAAAAATTCGTCGAAAGTATATCGAATTACATCTCTAATGGAAGAGCATTAAATTTTAAGAACACTCATATAATTTTTTTTTTATAATTTATCGATTTACGATTTTTGAGATAAAACATTTTAAATAAATTAAAGGGATAAAATGATTTATGTAAGAGAGAGATGTTAATAAGTGATTAAGATTTAGAGGTATTATAGGTATATATTAGTTGATGATATTCCAACTAATAAATAAATGAGAGGGGTAATTTGAATAGATTAAGTTCTTTTTTGAAAAAATAAGAGAAGTTAAATGATTTATAAGGTGGTACAGATATAGATATATAAATAAAAGTTTATAAATACATCTTCATGTTAATCAAAATATTTTATTAAATATTACTTTTTCTTGTTATCATTTTAACTTTTTTTCTTAATTGGTTCACATCATATATCACATATATCTATAAAGTTTTATTTGTATGTTGTTTGTAACTTACCATTTTTCTTTCTAAAATCTGTGATGAAAAACTATATACCCGCTGAGGTTTTTTAATTTATTTTATTTTCCAAAGTATGTTAACTTTTAAGTTGATGACTATATACAATCAGAATTAGTATTAGTATATTGGTTGTTTGGGTAAATCTATGATGTTTGTCTAAGCTTTTGAATAGCATTTTTAGCCATTATACGAGTAACAAGTATCAATGTCACATTGGTATTTAATTCTGTATTCCATGAGGTATGAAGTGTGACCTCATATATTTAAACATCACATAACGAGTTATTTAAACATCACATATGAAGTGTGACCTCATATATATATATATATATATTATATTTGTTGTGAATGGAAAAAAACTGTTGTAGATATATCACTTCTCATATAAAGAGAAACTCGATTAAAACAAGTATACATCTCGATAAAAAAAAAAACACATAAAGTATTACGAGGCTTAGATACAAACACTCTGGTTGAACCTTTTACTTATCTATATCCTCATCGCTCAAATGAGTTAGTTTTGCCTTTTCGAATGTAACATCCCAAATTTTTAAGTCTCATTAACTTTGACATTAGTTACTAATGGAGTACTTTACATTGCAACTTACTCGACATATACTATGACATGTTATGCCTTTCATGTTGATTAATTAGGATGTTATTCTCAAAAAATTATCATGGTGGAATATGACCGATTTGTTTAATTGAGGGGGTCAAGTTCAGTCAATATAACCCTTAACCGTTATGTCAGCCGTTGAAAAATGAAATTCCTTATGTCAAAATTAGGCTAAGGTCTTATCTAGTGAGTTTGTAAACTTTTATTGATTATTGCATAAAATAAGCATATTTGGAATTGATTTGCTTCTATTTTACGTAAATACCGATTAGTCTATGATATTAATAATCACGTACAAGCTGATAAGGGCAAAGTTTTAACTTAATAAAAATAAGGGGTTTGCTCCTTTAGGGCTGTATTTAAGATGCATAAATTGTTTGTACATTTACCATGAATATCAAGGGGCGGACTTTTAAGTAGGAAGGTACAAATTTTTGTATGCACGTTAGCATTTCCCTAAAAATAATGTATTGGCTGTTAAAAAAATAAATAAAAAGAATGTATTAAACTTAAGAATGGATTACATTCAGGAAAATGTCAAAATGTCAAAGTCACAAGGATTTTGGTAAACTAATTAATCTCAGATGGACTATGAAGATGTAAATGAAACGAAAGCCGTCATGCTAAAATATAATGACTTTTGCCCAAGATGCTTCATATTTATAAACCTTTATAATTAATAACTAGAAAAACAAAGTATATATAATAGTTCAAAACTTTTGAAAGTACGTAACTGGTGCCAAAACTGTACCTATACCAGCTACTAGCTCATGTTTGATTATATATTAAAATTCTAGCTTCCCATTGAACTTGCAGTTGGGAAAATATCAATTTCAATCATATTATCTTCATCAGCATGACTAAATTCACTACTTGTTTGCCCATAATAGCCATCTAATGAAATCTCAATAAGCTCTTCCCTGTCATCAAGTTCCTCTTCCCATTTTACAAACACTCTGTCCTGTGAATCCCAATCTTCATTCATTTGGAAATCATCGTCCGACGAACTATCTGTCTCGCTTTCAGGATAATACATTGACAAGGATGGATATCTCTCACAACCCGCGGCTTGTTTATCACTAGAAATGAACTTGGGCTCATTATTCTCTCCAATTTCTTCTTCTTGTTGTTGTTCTTCTTCTCCTTCATATGCTTCATATATGATCTCTAGTGGAGCTTTGATGCTCCATTCAAGAAATTTCATTTTTGTATCCACTTGCTTTGAATCCATTTGCTTTCTTTCTTCAATCACTACTTGTGATGATTCCATGAAATTGGTATCTAAATAATCCCATTTTTGATATTTAGCTAAGAACTTGGATTCCGAGCCTAAATCGTGCTCAAGTTCTACATGCATTTGATTGGATTCTATGTCTAGACTAGAATTAGACTCCAACTTTGCATTGTTTTGATTAGACTCGCCACCTAGGTCCTTTATACCATCACATTCATCTACGTGGGTTTGGTCGATAAAGTCAAGAAAGGTTGGTTCCAAAGAAGTTGATTCGATGACCAAACTTGAATATGTACACAAGTTGTCCCCATCAATTGACAACCATTCATCATGTATATCTTTGTGATCAAGATCTATCGAGCCCAAATAACTAGATTCGTTTTCCAACCTATTATATGCACTTGAATCTATAGTTTTTGATTCTAGAACACTTTCTTTTCGCGACCTCTCGTTGGCACCTAACCTAAGAAGACAAATGAGTGTGATGCCGGTGGTGTTAAGAATAGGGTTAAGAAGTATTCTTAGGAAAAAAGATGGAGCATAAAGGAGAATTAAAGTATATAGAGCAACAATTGTGGAAAAGAGGGGATTTGAACAAATAAATGAACATTTCAAGAAGCAATGATGAATAAAGTTGATGAAGGAAATGAAAGGAATGGAATTGCATTCCATTGAATTGTTGGGAACTCAAGAGCAGAATGGAAAGCAATCCATTAACAATTGATGGTGTGCGATTGAAAAGTGAGTATATATACATGTTGTGGTCAAATAATAAAGAGAGCTTTTAGGGAGTGCGTAAAAGCAAGGCATGGCATATTAAAGCTATGTTCTTTTAGTGGTAAAAGCATTATAAATAAACCATTAAAAATATGTAAGAAATTCTTTTTTGTTATTTAAGTATTTTATCAAGATTCTCACCAACATAGATGTTTATCCGGCTTACTATCATTCTCCGAGTAATTCAATATGCAATTTGAAAACGATTTTAGTTTGGCTGGTCTATCCGGTTTTATTGGGAGTTCGATATATACTAAAAGTTAGGGGTTTTCTCAGATGATTAGTTATCTAGTTTTTTTTTTCCTTTTTTTTACAGGTTTAGATCCAATATCACAATGAATGATATAGACTATGTTGTCTTAACCGGATATACACTAAAGAATTCTCTCACCTAATACCTTATTGGACGAAAAACTTTTTATTAATTGGCCCAAAGACACGACAATTAATAAAAGTAAAACCCTTGTCTCCCCTGGTCTTGAACATGAGTCTATCCAGAAACAAATCTTCATTGAAAGGTTTTCTGTACCACTCTACTCTCAAATCCCATTTTTTCATGAGTCTATCCAGAAACAAATCTTCATTGAAAGGTTTTCTGTACCACTCTACTCTCAACTCAATGACGATTAGTTATTTAGTTAATGCTAGGTGTAACGGTAGCTGGTGAATATAATTGAGTATTCTGGTCGAAGTGGACCATCACTTTTGAAGAATGAAAAACAAGTTTTATACGAAGAATTGTCGTTGAAAGATGCATGCAACATCATATAAATGTTATATCTATCTAATTAATAAAACAGTAGTTATCCAAGCATTCTAAGACATCCTCTTTATTATAAAGCTACCCTTGAATGTTGCCACATAGGATTTATCCTAGGTGACATCCTTATATTTTTTTACAATATATTTATTTATATTTTTATTTATTTATATTTTTAAAAATCATTAAATATATATTTTGATTTTTTCCCAAAAATACACACATTACTTGTGGTAAATATATTGTTTATTTCTAAACAAATATGCTTCCTAATGCCCATTGACACAATTATATAAAATTCTTAGGTTTTCTTTTTCATTTTGTTCTTCTCCACTTTCAATATGCAAGTTAACCGATTTGTTATATTTCATGTGTTCTATTGCATGTCTTTTTTATTTTTCTTAATTTATTAGTTATGACACAACTTAATTAAGATTTATCTTTTCTTTGCTTTATTGTTATTGTTACTCAACTACAACATTTTTTTTCTTAGATTTTGGGTGACCATTTTTAATGGCAAATCTCATGATGGTTGTTAATCAAAGGTGTTAGTGAAAAATCTTTCATTTTTGTAAATAAAATTTTTGGTTTCAATTAATAATTAACAACATAAATAATAGACTGAGTTTATATATACTATTAAAGCAGAAAAACATATATTTGTAAAAATCATTAAATATATATTTTGATTTTTTTTCCAAAAATACACACATTATTTGTGGTAAATATATTGTTTATTTCTAAACAAATATGTTTCCTAATGCCCATCGACACAATTATATAAAATTCTTAGGTTTCCTTTTTTATTTTGTTCTTCACTACT
Source organism: Erigeron canadensis (assembly GCF_010389155.1). NCBI lineage: Eukaryota > Viridiplantae > Streptophyta > Magnoliopsida > Asterales > Asteraceae > Erigeron > Erigeron canadensis. The sequence goes on from NC_057764.1 coordinate 18,517,520, forward strand.
TTCAATATGCAAGTTAACTGATTTGTTATATTTCATGTGTTCTATTGCATATCTTTTTTATTTTTCTTAATTTATTAGTTATGACACAACTTAATTAAGATTTATCTTTTCTTTTCTTTATTGTTATTGTTACTCGACTACAACATTTTTTTTCTTAGATTTTGGGTGACCATTTTTAATGGCAAATCTCATGATGGTTGTTAATCAAAGTTGTTAGTGAAAAATCTTTCATTTTTGTAAATAAAATTTTTGGTTTCAATTAAAAATTAACAACATAAATAATAGACTGAGTTTATATATACTATTAAAGCAGAAAAACAATTTGTTAATAATTGTTAGCGTATATATATAATTTTAGCTAACACTTAATTGAACTATAATTTTAAACAACTGCGCATCGTGCGAGTAAAAGACCTAGTATATATATATATTTTACTTATTTTAAGAACTTTTTTTGTAAGAACCATGAAAACTCTTAAATTATATATTTGTTCACATGTTTTTTTTTGTTCATTCACATGTAAAATAATATAAAAATATATGTTGTAGAATAAAATTTTTCAAGAAACCTTCAAATTAGCCTTTTATGAACTTGTGAATGAATTTGTTCACGTTTTTTGTTCACATGTGACAAACGGCTATATATAAGGTTTTGAAAAAAAAAAAATTTTACAACATATGTTTTTAAAACGTTTCACATGTGAATGACCAAAAAAAAGATGTGTTCCAATATGAAATTTAATAGTTATCACGGTTCTTATAAAAAAATGAGTTCTCAAAATAAAGGTCATTTATAATATATATATATATATATATATATATATATATATATATATATATATATACGGGGATGAGAATATAAGACTGTCGAGTATCTAAGCTTAGGTATGGAACACTCACATATTGTTTGTTAATCCATAAAAATCATGGGGCCCCATGCATTTATTCATTAAACAATAAATAACAAAATATTATTATGTGAGGGATTCCACACCTAAGCTTAGGTGCCGGACAACCTTATATTCCCCTTTATATATATATATATATATATTACATGTATAAACATAAAGTAGTGTAATTAATATCTTGTCAATATATAACACTAACATGTTATCCAATGATTTTCTAACGTAGAGATAAGGTTAAAGATCAAGGTTCAATTTTTTTATGAGACCATGATTATAATTTGTTTATCTACTTTTAGCTTACATTATATATTTTACTCTTGATTAGAGAAACTTATTTTTTATTTTTTATTTTATTGAACAGAATATATATATAATATATATATATATGTTATTACATACTAAACTACTCCAAATAGATATATACGAGCATTCTACCCCCGCAATGCGACATCGACGACATTATTTGTAATGTGGTGGCGTCAACGGATGGTGATGGTGCCGACGTCAAGTGCTATAAGTAATTGATACAAAGATATTTGATTTTTAAGGATAGTGAATATCTTTTAAAAAGTTATAGAATTATTGTGTAAATTAATTAATTAAGGGTAAAATAGTAATTCGCATGTTCCAAAATTTTAAACTTTTCAACATAAGGGTATATTTTTTATATAGCAGTATAGATATTCTGTTCAACAAAATAAAAAATAAAAAATAAGTTTCTCTAATCAAGAGTAAAATATATAATGTAAGCTAAAAATCAGGGGTGTAAGAAATGAACAGAAAAACCGATCCGAACCGCGTAATCCGAAACCGGAAAAACCGAAACCCAAAAAACCCGATGTGTAACGGTTCGGTTACGGTTTGCAATATTCATTACCCGTTGTTAACCAAACCAAACCGAATTTTCATATATACCTACATATAATCATATATATGTATATTTACACATATATGTATTACATTAATACATCATTTACATAACTATTTAGCTAAATTTTTGTATATGTTGCCTAAAATATTAACAATTTTACTAATTTTCTGTAACATTTGCAAATTTTGGACTAAATTTGACCCGTTAATTTTATGTACATGTGACTAATTTATATTACTTAAGTAATATATGATCAAGGTTATTTGTGATTTAAATTGAGTTCAAGGTGCTTATGTGATTGGATGATCGTTTTGATTAAATGTGGATGCAAGTCGGGAAATGTGAATAAACTAGAATTATGAAATTGAACTATCCATGGGTAAGATCCTTAACCCATGACCCACTTAGTTGACCCAACTAACTTACCCTATCCCATCCCCACTCTTCCATCTTTCCCCACCACTCATTCACTCTCACTCTTATCCCTCTTTTTTTTTCTCTCTAAAGTAAATGCAAGAAAATTTCACACACACTCTCATCTCTCTATCTCTCATAAAAATTCTTACACCAAGATTATAGTTCAAGTTAAATTTATGTTAAAATAAGCATCTTTATCATCATCTTCATATCATATAAAGAATTTGGGTGGTTTCAAGTGCAAGAACTTCTCATCTAGCTAGTTTTCAGATTTGGCTCTTGGGTGGAAGTTTTGGTAAGTATTTTCTAACTCAAAACCATCATTTAATGTTATTAATCTGTTTTTGGTTCAACCCTAAGTAGTTTTAAGACAAAAATAGGTTCTTAAAGCCAAATTATGGTTTTGAGTGAAATTAGGGATAAATTGGTCTTGGATTGTGAAATGAAAGAGTTTTTGATGATGGGTTTTGTCCAAAATGTGTTGGTGACATGATTAATGGCTTCCAAAGGGTTCCAAAATGGTCAAAAACTCAAATGGGTCAAAACTAGGGTTTTGGTTATGTAATTAGATCAAGATCGAAATTGAGGCTTGTTGGGATGAAATGAAATGAATTTATGCGGTGGGTTATGTTTAACTATGCCTAAAATTAGTTATTTACACTTGAAATCGGGTCTGGAAGCTCCTTAAGTCGAATTTGAGGTCGTTATGGTTTTTTAGAGTTACTAAATGGGTAAAAACGATTTTTGAGCTAAATTGTGATGTTTGATGCAAGTATTTGAGGTGGGTTATGTGCAATTCTTATTAATATAAGTTGTTTATGTCCAAAAATGAGTTTTGAAGTGCATCCTAAATGATTTTGAGGTCAAAATGAAGCTTGGGTGTATTTTGGGACAAATTTGCGCAGGTTTTAACGCCCGTCAGTTTTGAGGACTGTTCTTGAAAACAACTCACAACCCAGATGAACAAATCACAACCCAGATCCGTTAGTTTTTAACGCCCATTAGTTCTAAGGATTTAGTTTGATAACATATATATGGACTATCTAAAAACCATATATAAAGTCTTGATTTGTAAACATGATATATACATTGATAGGTTGTGGACGCGTGACGATTGAACGTTTATAAACTCACCTTAACGTGATCTTAACTCCTTTAGTTAATCAAGGTGAGTTTCGTAACCTATCATACTCAATTGAGATTCGGGCTGAAAAGTGTACATGTTTGTGTGTTGATCTATTTGATTGATTGATTGTTCGATTGAGGTATAGACTTATTGCTCGATTGACTATGCTTGCGATCATGGATATTTGTTGTGATTCGGATAGTTGTACATACATGGAAGACGATGATACATTCAAAGAATTGTAGATGTGGTGGGAACGCTGCGGGGACCTTATATATAAGCATCGAAGGGCTTTGAATGCAGAGTCGTACGAAGTGTAGGTATATGGTGTTTTTTCGGTTGTTTGATCGTTATATGTTCATATCAAGGTTAAATGATCAATTATTGATCACATCATGGTTATGGGATCGTTTATCGATCCAATTAAGGATGGATAATTTTTATATGTTCGTATCAAGGTTGTGAGGTCCCTTTAATGACCCAATCATGGTTTCAAGGCTTGCGATCGTTTATTGATCCAATTTATGTGATTATTTAATGATCCAAATCAAGGTTTCAAGGTTATATGTTCGTTATGATCGTTATGTTCGTGTCAAGGTTATATGATGGTTTGGCTACCTTTGTCATGGTTATGTGTTCGTTTGCTTGTGAATTAAGGTTGTATAATTGTTTGGCCAGTTTATCAAGGTTATGTGTTTGGTTGCTTCGTGAATCAAGGTTATATGTTTGTTTGGCTATGTTATCAAGGTTATGTGTTCGATGGAATTGTAAATCAAGGTTGTATGATTGTTATGCGTTCGTATCAAGGTTATGAGGTTTATTAAATGATCCAATCAAGGTTTCAAGGCTTGGTGATCGTTTAGCGATCCCAATTATGAGATCATTTAATGATCCAAGAAAGGTTTCAAGGTAATGAGATCATTTAATGATCTAATCAAGGTTTTATGTTTGTGTCAAGGTTTTGTGATCGTTATGCTGTTAATCAAGGTTAAACGGTTGTTATCCCGACACTTGTTTCCTTTTACTTGTCCCTACGAACTCACCAACTTTATGTTGACGCATTTTAGTACACTTTTCAGGTAAACATATGGATTAAAGATGTATTGGAGGTTTCATTGCATGCTAGGTTTAGACTTGGACTTTTTTTATGGATCCGTGATTCATTATCCCCGATCAAGAGTTATGTTTATGTTTGAGCTGATACTTGTATTATGGAATGTTTTGTAAGGATTATTGAATCCTATTTATGCATTTAGTTTTTCTCTACATAATTTCCATGTCGTGCTCTGCTATTGATGTAACCCTCATGATTCCGCCTTGTTGGGGTGTTACATTTTCTTTCACAATCTATGATTAGTTTTGGATATTTTAAGTAATTTTCTTATATATATATACTCTTTTAAGAAAAGTTGTTAACTTTGTTTAAAATATCTATAAAAAATATTAGTAATATCATATAGAAGACATTTTAAGTAATAAATCATGATACTTTTAAATAGAAACTTGCATTGCATAGTTAGAAAAAAGTAATTCAAAATTAGATGTAATGTATATATTTATTTATTAAACAAAATATTAATATATTTAAATACTATTATACATAGAAAAATTAATTAATACAATGTAAATAGACTATTATAATTGAAAACTTAAAATTTATATTAGCATAATTTTAATAAATGGTTAACCGAAATTAACCGACTTTTCGGGTAACCGAAATTATTGGTTCAAAATTTGTAACTAACCGAACCAAACCGAAACCCAAAAAACGGTTCGAAATTTCTAGCTAACCTAACTGAACCGAACCGTTTATAGCCCTACTAAAAATAGATAAACAACTAAAATTTAATTAATTAGTTGAGGCTCATTATATTTTTGCTGAAATGATGCTACCGGAAAGAAAATCAGTTACCTTATGATTGAATTGAATCAATTAGTTAAAATCCATGTAGGTCATCCAGTGTAATACGGAGTATATTTTTGAAAAAGTTAGGGGCTAACCTCTATAAATTGATACTCGATAAATTAATAACCTCGATAAAACTAATAATTTGTCCGGTCTCAACTTGGCCTCAGTACAAAATTGGATCCCAATCAATAAAATAATAAGATAATAATTTTTTTGAAATCCCAGTGTATTTATAATGTTCCAAACGAAACTATAAATTAATAACTATTAAGAGTTTCCAAATTTTAAGATTGCTTAGTAAAAAGCCGCTTGTTTTTTTTTCTTTGAACTTCAAATCTATATTGAGTTTATTTTTAAATCTTCTCATTTTACTCAAGAGTTGCAACATTGTTTTTTTCGTATTGCAACAAAAAGTTGAGAAGAGTTTTTGTTTTTTATAATGCTTATTTTTAAAGCTATTGGACATCCTCAACTTTGTCATCAACCAGATTTTGAATGATTTCGCCATATATTTTGTAATACTTTTTACCTCATAACTTTCATTAGTTACATCACGATAAATAAACAAGTCATTCACAACCATTTTGTGCTGATAATGTATACTCGTACAAGTTCTTAGGCTCACAAATGTATTTGTAACAACTGTGACTTTTGACCCGTTGACTATTTGTGCAACTTGGCTAACAATTTAGTTAGTAATATAATTTAAGTCTTTTGGGGGTTCATTTATGTGCAAAGTGTACATATAGAACAATTCTTCGTGCAATTTGGGACTTGTGTGTGTGTGTCGAGATCATTAGTCGTGCTAATCGATGCTTACAATTTGAAAACAATTAAATTAATAACTAAATTAAATGACTTTTGTAAATCAAGGTAGAAACTTGGGCGAATAAGGGAGCTTTAGCGAAACGTTAAGTTAAAATATGTTTGTGAGTTCGTTTTGGCACTTAAAGGGTTAACGTTTAGCTATTTGTCGAATTTAGCGAAGCGGGAGCCTACACTTTTGGATTCTAGGTCGGCCCCCTTCTAATTCCTCCACCTCCACCCATTTTTTTCTATCTTCTTCCTCTCTTTCTTTTCTCTTCCAAGAAAAACACAAACAAACACATATATCTCCCTCCCTCAAGATTTCTACCTCTTAATGGAAGATTAAGCAAGTTTTGTTGGAGGTTTTCATTATCATCATCATCTTAATAACATATCAAAAGATTGAGTCTTGAAAGTGCAAGGAAACTTCTAATCGGGTCAAATTCGGGTTTGAGCTTTTGTTATAAGATTGGTAAGCTAAACTCATCCCAAAATCATCATTTATGTTTATTAACTTGTTTCTAGTTGATTTCAAGCAAATTTGGGTCACAAATTGGGTCAAAAGGCATTTAGGGTTTTCCTAGGGTTTCAAATGGGTCAAAACAATTTCTAACCTAGATTTGATGTTTTGGGACAAGATTATGATATGGGTTATGTTCAATGATGTTAAAATATGGTGATTTATGCATAAAAATGTGTTTTGGAGCTTCCTTAGTCGATCTTGGAGTCAAAAATCTGCCAGTAGGAGCACGACCGCTCAGACAGATGCTTAGTGCTTGTGGCTGCAGTTTTCCCATAATACAGATGCTCACACGGCCGACCGTGCGAGCGGCCGCAGTATTTCTGTTCCTTCCCCAACTTTTTCGTTTGGTTGTCGGTCGACTTTTAATGATCCAAAACTTGTTTGTTGGTCTTATATTAACATACTAAGGTTAACAAAATTGGTTAAACACATTTCTAAACACTTTGATTTTCAAGTGGAATTTTGGTGCTAAGTCATTGAACCGTGTCTAACCAAAACTCTTCATTTGTCATTTAAACGTTCTCGAATGACTTATAAAACATCTTTAAGGGAAAATTGTGGTATAGTATAACTAGTATTGACCATGTCTTGTAATGTGACATATATTGTTAGGTTGTGGACTTTTGATGACCATTGGGCATTCGTAGCTTGATATTAACTTGCTATTGCCGATCAAGGTGAGTTTGTAGCCCTACTCGTTTGAGATTCAGGCTGAAAAGTGTAAAACCTTTGTGTGATTACTTGTTTGTTTGTGCAATTATGTGTTGCCTTGATTGATGACATAGTTCAATTGGGCATACGTTTGATTTCCTTGATGATGACATGACTTGATTGTGCATATGTTTGAGTGTTTTGAGTGATGACATTGTCTGATTGATGGATTTGTTGACGTGTAAATACATGGTTGTTATATGATTATTGTATGTGCATGTTTGGTTGATTATTAGGTTAGTTGTGCATATATGGAAGACGGTAATACTTTCGAAAGGTTGGAGATGTGGTGGGAAGGCTGCGGGTGACCCTATATATAAGCATCAAAGGCCTTTCAAAAGTAGTATCGTACGAAGTATATACACATAGTGTTTGTTTCCGGGTGGACATTGATGGTCATGGTGCAATTGAGTACAATGAAGTACATTACGCGCAATTGAGTACAATTAGGTACATTACGTGTAATTGAGTGCAATCGAGGGACATTGATAGACATGTTGGGCATTATAGAACTTGCTAGATACTTCTTGATATCACTATTACTTGTTCTTGTTTACTATGCGTATTCTAAATACCTTGCGTAGTTCATTATGTGAGTACATATATGAGGGTCATTGATGGACATCGATTGATTATGTATTGTTTGAGTATGATTGATTTATTTATGATTAGGGTAGTTGTACATACATGGAAGACGATGATACATTTAATGAGTTGGAGATGTGGTGGGAAGGCTGCGGGGACCCTGTATACAAACATCTAAGATTCCTTAAATGTAAAGTCGTATGAAATGTATGTGCATTATGCATGGTTGAGTTGATGGACATGATGACATTAAACGGGTACTTACGTATTTGATGACAATAAACGGGTACTTACGTACTTGATGACATTAAACGGGTACTTATGTACTTGATGACATTAAACGGGTACTTATGTACTTGATGACAATATCGATGACAATAAAGGGACAATGTGTGCATGTACAAATAAATGGATACTTATGTACTTGACGACATTAAACGGGTACTTATGTACTTGATGACAATATCGATGACAATGTGTGCATGTGCAATAAACTGGTGCTATACGTACTTGATGACAATTGGATGACATGAGAACAATTGAGGGACATTGATGGACATGTTTGACATTTTAGAACTTGATGGATATTTGTTGATGTTGACATTCTGTGTTCTTGTGCATTATGTGTATTCAAGCTATGGTATGATTGTGCAATGGATACATGTGGGTCCAGGTTGCGCTACGAGTCAACCTATATTGAGTACTTGTGCCTTTTAAAGGCTTACTGTAAGTGTGTTCCTTGTTCATTAGCTTAGTTCATATTGTGAATGGCTTTGGCATTAGATCCTCGTCATTCGCCCCTACGAACTCACCAACCTAGTGTTGACCTTGTTTAGTACACTTTTCAGGTAACCTTGTGAATCCAAGACGTGATGGTTGATGGATGCTTGCGCTAGAGTTTGGGCTTAGTCTTACATGGATCAAGGATTCATTTGCCCCTATTTACATTATGCTTTATGTACTTGTTTGTTGATGATGGATTCACCAAATCCCTTTATTTTCATATAGTTCATGTTCTACGATAATCCCATGTATACGCTATATCTTTTCGGTAGTATTTCGAGCCTAGCTCGGGGTGTTACAGTATTCTCCACAACTTACATCGTAAAACCTCTTTAAGTTAATAAAATATTAAATTATCGATATAATAATATCTCGATAAATTGATAAAATATCTTGGTTCCGACATTATTAATTTATAGAGGTTTTACTGTAGTTTCTTAGTTCGCATGGTTTTTTGTTCTTCTCTACTGAATACTAATATTGGTAATCTTTACGTGGTCAAAAAGGTTTTAGTCAGTACATAACTACAAAGTTCACTAAAAAGAAATTAACTTATTATAATGAGCTGTTTATTTATCCACACACCAGGCCTTGAGTATTACCTCAATGGGTGAAAGGTCATCTCCTCATTCAAGAGGTTTGTGTTCAAGCCTTGGGAAGTAGTATATAAGAAGTCCCTTTATGAGAGATTGAATTGAGTATATACTCAGGTTCAAGTCTGAGGGGACATGATTTACCCCTATTAATTATCGTGCCTTTGAGCGGATTATTAAGGGATTTTCCCCTATCGGGTATTTAAAATACGCATTTCTTATTTAAGGGAGATCTTTAGCGCAAACCCAGTTAACACAACGTATGGTAAACCTCCCACTTTCGAATCACGACACAAAATTTCCAGCGAAATTCATCTTTAAAAAAAAAAGTTATCCACACAATAAAATGTGAAAGATAAAAGGCTTCTAAGTCTTGTTTCTCATGAAGACTTTTACTCAATTTAAAACGAGGTGTAAATGAATCAACATTATTGGTGAATTATGTAACATCTCGAACTTTTTAATTAACAGTTGACTAGAGTTGTTAAGTCAACATTACGTGTCCGTTAGGTCTCTAGGATATTTAATGCTTATATGTGATTAATGTGTCATATGTGTGAAGCAATAATTCCTTAATGATTGATGTGCTAATGTGTTTAAGGTATATATATACCTTTAGAGGTGTTTAAAGTGTTTGATGTGTAGTAAGTATTTCCAACAGGTGATTTTAGCCTAAAATGAGCCATAAGGAAGTCTAGGGACTAATTTTGACATATGTGGTAACTCAAAAACGTGATTAGGGGTTACTAATCAGATCATTAGCCCAAAATCAGATTCATCCTTCTTCTTTGAGCCCTATAACCGCCCCCTCTGTCTCCATATTGATTTTATTGCAAAAATCTTCCAAAACGTGTGATTTCGGGTGTGTTTGATCAAGCCTTTTGCATGTATTTTGTAATCTCTAGATATCTAAGGTATAATAACATTGATTTTATGTGCTTTCAATCATATTATTCGTTTAATTACTGATCTAGGTCTTTAAATGGTCGATTGATGTCGAAAACGTGTTTTTAATCGATTCGGTGACCTAAAACGGTTGTTATTGTATTGCAAATCAAGTGAATGTTAATAGATGTTTTCATGGCATCATTAGAGTGTTATAATGATGAATTATAAAGGTTAAAAGTCGTTCATAAGGTTTGGGGCCGATTGGGTGGCGTTTGGTTATGATTCGGGTCGATTTGGTGCGAAAAGGTGATCTGCGATCTAATCTTGTCGAGGGGGAAAAAGGCCCTTGTCGAGATCAAAAGTCAGTAAGGTCGGAGGGCTGGATGATCTTGTCGAGATCAAAATTACCTTGTCGAGATCACTCTATAGTCTCGGAAAGTATCAATTTTGAAATGCGTATAACTTTCAAACTGTAACTCCGTTTTTGACAAATACTTTAGAAGATGATTTAAAAGATGATTCTAATGTCAAATCACCTGAAAGGTTGAGTTAGTGAGTGAAGGTCGAGTTTTGTCGAGTTTTGTGAGCTCTAAAGTATTACTTGAACCTCCGATGTATCAAGCCTTGTTATGAGTTGTGTTTATAGGTATCTAAACTTGAGTCATGACCATAAGTAAGTGGGTACTCGTTTATAAAAGAGCAGAGCTCAGAAACCTCAAAATATAACATTGCTTTGACTAATCCAGACACAAACACATTATTCAAAATTTCAAATAACATCTAAACATCTAATGGAAAGAAAAAAAGGCTTAGTTATATAATTTACAATTGAGTTGAAAGTTCATTTTTATAGAACTGTCAAAAGAACCATACAAAATTTTGGTAAGTCTCAGATATGCGCCTGATTCAAAATGTCGCCACATCAATTTTCTCAATAGATGATGATTTATTTTGTGCCGACTTAGCTAATGAATTGATATACAGGATAATCGTCTTTCAGAAGATATCACAAGCGTTTGTTTTGGCACCTTTAGAATGAAAAGCAAAGTGTTGGTCTTTATAAAAGACACAAACAAAGGCCGACACAAACTGAAACAGAATTTGATGCCTTCTGGTTTATATATGTCAATATCTATCAAATAACAAAGATTCAAACTTACACCGATCCAATAAAATAGAATGATATAGGCTCTTAACATAAAGATAAAACTAAATATTACTTATAACGTTTTTCATATAGTTTCTTTAAAAATATTTTTTCTTTTTTAATGATAATTCTTCATTTCAAGTTGAGGGTGCACCAAACCGCATGTATGATGTAAACTCCTGCTAAGGGGCTTCGTCTGTGGAGAGATGGTTGAGGTTTAAGGGTTTGTTGGCGATTCCCCAAAGGTAGGACAATGTCTCTTTACGCCAAAAGATTTATTAGGGTTTAATGGGTGTGTGTTCGGCTGATTGGTGATCATGATGAATGAATGAGGGTTACCTCTCTTTATATAAAAGGGAGTAACTTGGGGAGGGTTTTGGCAAATCTAGGGTATATTTATCCGTTTTCCTTGTCATATCTATCCCTTTATAATTGGGATATGTTTTGCTATCATTTAGAAAATGATTTAGGTTTATCCCTAACCATTTAATAATTATTAACACCACCGGACATAAGCCCTTTGTGCAAGTGCTTCGTGAAGAGTGTCCTTCGTAAAATGGTACGAAGAGTACACTATCACAAATAGTTATTTTCAAATTAGTAATTAAACGTCATTATAAGTATTTGAACTCATACCTCATATGTTTGTTTATTTAAAAACAAATAATATATATCTATATTCTCCTTACATTGATTTGTGATCTTCTGAAGATATTTTCCCGTAGGCAATGGAAAAAAATAAAGTAACACTTAATACCGTGTTTTACTTGTTTTGTATCTTAATATTGTTTCTGACGGTACATAGGAGATGTTGAAATATAGATAATTTTACTTCTATTTAAAATTTTATTAAAGATTAAAAAAAAAAACTTCTAGCGTAATTTTCCGGGGATAAGTGATGAAAAAGAAGATGCCACCAACCTCCAATTCACCACCCCTTTGCTTACCTCTCAACCTTTCCGAATTTAAAATTTGAAAATACCCACAATCACATTCATAACAATATCAAAATTATCCTACTAAAAATGCCCTGAATAAATTTGATTACAATATTAGTTACAATACTCTTTTTACATCTACTATTTTTACATATAAATTTATTTTCAAAAGAAAAATGATTGATATGTTTAAAACATATGCTTAAAAATATGCCTAATGGATTAGATGTTTGACATATGTATCATGTGTTTTTACTCTCTAAATTATTACCACTCATCATGTAATGTGTCATGATCTTATCCTTAGGCATATTTTTAGACATACCAATTAAGCCTAACAACCTCTAAGTTTGTTGTCTCTTAGACTACTGCTAATTTCAACCTTTCAATATTAACTAGTCTATATATAACACCAAAAAAATTGGACCAAATTCAATAATTATAGAGTTCATACATTCTTTGTTGGAAGCTTTTGGACAATTTGGTTTACAAATGAGATTGAATTGTGTAAGTGTGAAGAATAAGAATCGGGTAATGCATGTGCTAGTGGGGATGGTCTGGACCGGTTGGTGGAGTGACTAGTGAGTGTGGTGGCCTGGTGGGGATGCCGTTTGCCATATGACCACCATTTGCATTGTTCATGTGCGTTTCATATCTCGTGTTGATCCAACTTTGTGATAGCAAAAGGTGTCTTTCCATTTGTGGGTTTCATTGACATAGACCACTCACTCAATCCCCTACTTCTCTTAACAACTAAAACATTTTTGTCACAAATATTGGACTAGACTATAAATTAGTTCTTCTCATTTTTTTATATATACATAAACAATAGATTTTAATTTAAAAACCTCACAATAAAATAAAAGATAATCTACTTTAAAAAATCTCAGTCCCGTTTAACAACAAGCAGGGTGTGGTAAGTTCCAAACATTGTCATGTCGTAGAAAAACCTGTAATTCCCCTTGGCATCCACATTAATTTTCTTATGCCCATCACTCACTCAGTGTCACCACCGTCACTAATCAACCTTACGTGTGACCATCACGTCGTTTATGGTATGGAACTATGGATCACCTAAGTATCACATATGTGCCCTCACGTGCCACAAACTCGATGTATTAAGAGTTTGTTATTCCATCACATGCCCTTATATTACGCAATCGGATAGAAATCACTTAAAGTTGTATCAACTTCATATGTGAAGTTGGACAATCCTTAACCACTGGATTAAAATCAACGTTTAAGATTCAAAATCAAATTTGAATTATGACCTTTGATTTTATTTCAATGGTTAAGATCTATCCTTCCAAATTTACCAATAAAGTTGATATAACTTTATAAGATCTTTATCCTACGCAATTAGCCTCAAGGTTACTACTAATATGCAAAAATTTACCCGTGAAAAATGATAATTACTCTTAACCAAATAGCCTAATAATCTTCCTAATATATTAAGAAGGTGACATGTGGTATCCACTAATTTTCTTTTCTAATCATGCCCCCTGATTTTTCCACATGTCATCATCTCATAGTTAGAAGGATTATTAGGCTATTTGGTTAAGAGGATTAATCATTTTCCTTACCGGTTGACACTTTTTTACTATAAAGGAAGGGTTTTTTTTATCAAATATTTTATACGTTTATAGTCAGCAAAATTTTTTTCTTTATATAAAAAGATTTGAACAACAAAAGCTACTTTGGGCCATCCGATACCAGAAATTAACTTAACCAGCACATGATGTGTTAGGACTTGGAGGAAGCTATATGACCCCATCAAAAGGCCAATACATCCATTTGTAGGAGACTAAGCCCCACAAAACAAAAGCAAAGAAGGTTTTAGACAACAAATATTAAAGTAACGATGTAGGTGCTTTGAATTTAGTTTATTTGGTATTTTCGTTTCATTTAATAATCTTATCTTATGTAATTAATTAATAAGAATACTATTATATATACTCCCTCCTCTCCGTCCCATATTAAATATCCAATTTTGACTTGTCAAGTCTTCTGCTTGCAACTTTGATTATAAATATCTTTTTTTGTGTTATATAATAGTTGACGAAAATTATATCAATGAAAAGTACATTGAAAACTCAATCCGTCCATATAATTTATATGAAGTGTTATATAATATAGACAAATAGTTTTACGATCAAAATTTAAAGGAGAAGACTTGATAAGTCAAAATTGGACATTTAATATGGAACGAGGGAGTATATAGATAAAATGGAACCATCAAATAATAAAGTAAAGTTAACTAACATGCAACCAGAAATATCAATTGGAGTTTGTATTAGTAAATACGTTTGGCGATGACCCTGATCGAGTCGGACAAAAGAATATAAAATATGTGGTATGTATCATTCTCTCTACCAAAAGAATATAAAATATGTAGCATGTATAAAGGGATTTGTTAAATAATGCTCTTAGAACACTAATTATGCATTTAATAAAGTCTGATTTTCTAAAAATTAAAGATATGCATTTATGATTCATATAGATATGGTAATTATTGAATTGAATTAGTTAATGAGTATTAAATATAATTTTTGATAATTCAAGAAATTCAGACTTCATTAAATGAACCATTTGTTCCGGGATCATTCTCTCTTCCCTCATGTGAAGGTACGACTGTCACATTTTTCATATTTTGTTTTGACAAGAGTAATTGTTGAATCTTGTTTATAGTTCATTTATTAAAAAAAATACCTTTATTTATAACTAATCAAACATACATGAGCATCTATGGGAATTTGCAACATGTGTTGTGAGAGCCTCAAAAGTTTATAATATACATAAGTCGTTTTCGAATGCTGTTTATTACATATAGAGTCTTATGAATTAGTCCCATGCTTTAGTGCCTTAAACTGGCAATATAAAGTTCCCATAATATAAGTGAAAGTTTTGAAAAGGTAGAGTATAGTTTAATAATATTTTCCAATTAGTAATTAGTAATTTCTCTAATATATAGTCATGGTAACAACTTGCTGCACACAGGATAGAACTTAGAAGAAATAGAATGAATATATATGTATGTCGCCTACAGTGAAAGTTAGTAACGACTACATAACTCTAATCATGGTTTTAAGTCAATTCTGATATTACCTTATCACTTTCTGATTGGGATGTCACATATGATGTATGTAAAGCAAAAGATAGAATTGAAAAGTAGGGGACCTTTTATGTTACAATTAAATATCTTTATCTTGTTAATCATAAAACTTTTTGTTGAATCAAGTCATAATCATTCATAACTTAATGGAAAACCAGCTATAATTCTTCAATGGACGTATATATATATACCTTTTTTCATATTCTTTATGTTTATATCATTGAACTCGAATACTTTAAAAATTAACAACACAACTTGAATGAATTAACGTCGATTTTATCCTAGCTAGCAAGCATACAGAGATAATGTTGTTTATGTAACAATCATATATATCCTTTTATCGACATTCCTATACATATTGGGACGTGTAGAGCATCATATGAAAAAGGAGAGGCATTGCAATGTCTTGATTCTTGAAAATGAAAAAGAATTTTGAAGTGATATAAAGTAAATATAATTGAAAAGGGATGGGTAGATAGCTTTAAAATTAAGCTTTCATTTGGGATACTTTTTGGTACATTGAGACATTTCGTAGCCTAAGGAGATTTCACACTCATATGGGCCAATGAAGAAACATGCATCTAATAAATTAACAAGATTTTAATCGATCATTAATTAAGCACACAATCAAATGATAATGAATTAATGATGGTAATGGCTAGAGATAAACAAAAAAATACCGAATCCTAGAGATAAACAAAAAAAAATACCGAATCCCAATTTCAGTATCGAAAAGTGGTACCAAATCCTAGCTATTAGGAAGGTATTGCGAAATTCCGTAGTTTTCGGGAATTTCCGATCCTGTACTGAGATCGTTTTTAACTGGGACCCGGATCAGTACCACATTTCGGTCATTTTCGCTTTCAGGACTGATAACGTCGATACGGGAAAGCTACAGGAGGGTAATATGTCTAGGTTACAAATGCATTATATATAGGTGCAGATGCATGATAATTAATATGAGCCTTAGTCATTTTACTCTTGGACATGCGATTAGATATGTAAAATGAGGGTATGGCATGGTATTTTAAATGTAGCTCGATCGAGAGCTACACTCGATCGTCCAACATATATAGTGCTTTTTTTCCAGCAATTTCCAACGTAATTAGCAACGATCGAATATCATAAGGACTGTTCTATCTCGATTCGGTGTAATGGTAATATTGGGTTGGGCGGAAGCCAGTGAGCTAATTAAACAGCCTAATTTTTATTTTATTATTATTTTTTTTTTTTTTTTCTTTTGAACGGTAGCCTACTTTTCTCTTAATCGGAATATGTTTTTGGCAATGAAGATAATACAGCAATATTGTCAAGTGATTTTTTTTTTAACAAGAAGTTAGTGGTTAGTATTCGAGACAACATGGTGAAATTTTGATAACATGGATTCGTTCACGGTTAAAGAAATTCGTGTGCACATTGAGTCATTGAAGATGCTATTCCCTTCAGTCGAAACTTTATATATTACTTCCTGGAAATGATTAATTTGCGTCAAGAAAGTTAATATTCATGTTATGGGGATTGTTACTTGATCGACTTTTAGTCTTCAATTTTTTTTTTTTTCAACTGTGTGTTTATATAAGTTAGTGTACGTTGCTTTAGTTGTTATTTGAAGTTGTCTTTCCCCTAGTAATAATATGATTTTCCTTGGTTTAAATATCTACTTTAACCGAATAACTTTCTTTAGTTTGTATTAATAAAAAATAGTCGCGGTCTGTTTTATATATTTCGGTACCCGTCACCTCTTATTAAATTTATATGTATACCAAAACATTACTTACTGACAGAGTATCAACACGGGAGTTTGAAACATGCAAAAGAACTCCTAAAAGTGACATGCCACTTTAAGAAGAAACCAAATCTAGACAAATCTTAAAAAACTAGATACAAGCATATGATAAAATAGCATCTAATTAATCGATGATCACCGATCTTGGAAGATTCCATGCGACCCGCATCTTATCAACTCGAGCATTTTGTTTGAACTTTATGGTCAATAACTTCAGTCTAACAATGTTAATAATCACTTCTACCGGTTGTTGAAATAACCTCTTAGGTCGCGTTTATTTCACAAAATTTGATGGAATCTGATGAAATTGAAATTGAATTCTATTTCATAGTGTGTTTGTTTGTCCAAACAAGGAGGAATCTCATTTTGTAGGAATGTAAAGATTCCATCATTTGATGGAATCTCCATCCCTTGGGGATGGATTCCTTCCGTCACTTGAATTCTCAAAAAACATTCCGTCAAATTCCATTCCTTCAGATTTTAATTCCTTCGAAATATTTCATTCCTTCCAAAAATATTATGTGAACCAAACGCGCCCTTACTCTTTGTCTTTAATAATCTTGTGTTTCGTTCCTGTCATATGAAATCAGGGGTAGCGGCCAAGCTTAGCTTGGTGACATATTGTTCAACCGATCTCTTCTTTGCTGTAGGAATAATACTAGAAACAATATCCTTTCAAACCGTAGTGGAGATGTGAATATCAGCCCTCGAACAAATGCTTGCCCAAACGTGTGATGAGTAAGCACATTGCAAAAAGAGATAATCATGAAAATCAGCCTGCAACTTACAAGATGTGGTTACCAAAAGACCTGTGAAACCAGAAATACTCGTAACATCCTAAGATCAAAACATGTCTTGAGTTTTGAGTTTTTGCTTCAAAATAGTCGTATCTATTTCAATTATATATAAGTTTATTATTCCTATTAAATTGAATTTTTTAGATTGTTAATTGAGAT
This sequence comes from Erigeron canadensis, assembly GCF_010389155.1. Taxonomy (NCBI): domain Eukaryota; kingdom Viridiplantae; phylum Streptophyta; class Magnoliopsida; order Asterales; family Asteraceae; genus Erigeron; species Erigeron canadensis. The sequence goes on from NC_057764.1 coordinate 18,535,580, forward strand.
TTGACGTTGATTCCAATTTTTTAAAATTATTCATAAAAATATCTTTGTGATTTTAGTCTTAGTTGTCGACTCGTAACTTTTGACTCGACTCGAAAACCTGAATTTTTGACTCGTGACTCGGAACGTGAGTCGACTCATAAGACTCAGGACATTTTTAAGTACTACATAATATAGTTAAGTTATATATATGTAACGTCTGTAGAATTATATTAAATTCGTTATCTTAATAAGTTTACCAAGATATTACTTATTCAATAGTTTTTGAGTTATAAACTTACAATTTATCTCCAAATTTGTAATAAAATATCCAAAACTACATAGATAACACCCAAAATAATGTAACAAATTAAGTATAATATATAATATATAACCATAGTATCAAATTAAAATAATTATAAGTTTGCGACTCGTGATTCGGTCCAAGTTTACATAACAATTCGTAAGAGTCTGGACAAAAACGAGTCACCTAACGAGTTGACTTGTTTTCGGTGTAAATTGACTCGACTCGTAAGAGTCAACTCGTGACTCGTAAGAGTTTAACAGCTATACTCTTATGTGTTAGGCCATTTTAGCTTATTTGCTATCGATCATATCATTGTTATCAAAGTACTGTGTATTATTTTGTAAACAGAAATTATTAAATATTATGTTTCGATCAACTAACAGTTTAAGGTAAAAAAAAAAAAAAACTTGTGAAGTTGTTACTTGTTATAATGCGGATTCACAAACACATGGTTGGGCCAAGTTCCCACAAATATATACAGTTGGGCCAAATATCCACAAATACATTGTTGAGCCAAATTTCAGCTAGTCCATTAATTGTAGTTAAATTCTGCTTTTCTCAAAACGTTCTTTGATTAGTTTAAGTTGAGATTTCACGATTTGATCAATACAATCAAGAAATTTATGTAAACTTTTTTTTTTTCAGAATCTTTTTTATTACAATAACTTTTTCTCTATCACAAAAATGTGACATGACCTATCTTTTGGAATTTGAACTTGAATCTTTAATTAATCCATAAATACAAACACTTCGATGAGTTTGAAGTAATTTTCAATAACAACATCTATCTTTATATAAGGCGATAATATATCAATTTCTTACAACTATATATCATCGATAGATAGCTATCGTTGGAGACTTAGGAGCATCATAATGGTCCAAGTAAAATTCCCACTACATGTCCAACACGATAATTACGCAAATAACCATATAGATACCAAGAACACTACTCACTTCAAGTCGTCTATATATAGAGAGGCCTTGGTTGGTTTAGGTACCAAAACAGAAAAACAGATGACTATAACAGGAACACTAGTTCAGGAAGTTGATATTAAATGTCATGGCAACTTGCTCCATGATATTTACAAGCACAAACTACACGAGACCGCAATCATATCCCCTGATAAGGTTCGACGTTGTGATTTAGTTACCGGCGAATGGGGTGCTCCTGGATCTGTCATTTCTTGGGACTACATCTATGGTAAACTATATTTTAAATTGTGATGATTGTTTGATTGAAGTTATGTAGGGATATTAACTTATTAAGTTTAGTTTGGGATGTATATAAGGTTACCATTAGATTTTTACCACAGCATCTGCGATATATACCTATATTCCGAAATTCTGGTATGTAGTACTAGCTCGCTATTCAAGAAAAATATATAGAAAATGAAAGAAATTGTTAAATTATATTATGTAAAACTGACCGTTCTATAAATTTAACATATAATCAATGATGAGTTGATGTAGTGATGTACAGTTTCTTTGGTGACTTAATTATAGGTCCCAAGTTGGAAGCACCATTCAGCCAACTTTGAGATATAGGTAGTTCTACTAAGAGAGTTTGACTCGGGTATACCTAGGTTCAAGTCTGAGTGGACAAGGTTTACCTCTATCAATTGTCGTGCTTTCGGGCGGATTAATAAGGGGTTTTCCTCCATTGGGTAATTGAAATACATATATCTACTTCGAAGGAGCTCTCTAACATGGATCCGGTTAAAACAACGTATGCTAGTCATCTCGTTGTCGAATCGCGACATAAAATTTCAAGCGAAATTCACCCTTAAAAAAACAAACAAATTCAACATATAACCATAAGTTTTACAGGATGTCATCTATAAAGGCCATATTTACTATATAAAAAAAAACGCCTAAAATGACTCCAAAGCACCTAGCTCCACAAAAACAAAAGAAAGACTCAATCACTCTAATGGACACGAATTCATCTATTGCTCAACGGCTTGATAATAGTGACTTATGAAGAAGTACATGACTGCTAATTAACTACTGTTTTTCTGTAGATGGAAAAGTGAATACTGTAAAAGAGGTCATTGAAGCAGTTGATGATGACAACCACAAAATTGTGTTCAAGGTGATTGAAGGAGAGCTTTTGAAGGTGTATAATGCCTTCATTCTGACTATTCATATCAAAAACAGGGGCCAGAAACAGTTTGTTACCTGGACTCTCGATTTCGAGAAGTTGAATTCAAGCATACCTGATCCAAGTCCGTATCTGGACTTGGTTTGTGCTTTCACCAAAGATATAGATGCTTACATTCTTAAGTTGGCATGATTATATGATAGAAGAAAGGAATGTGATCTAGTGATTGTATACAATAAAATTAAAGGTGCCTAGCTATGATATGAATATTGGCTGCTTTCACCAAAGATATAGATACTTACATCCTTAAGTTGGCATGATTATATGATAAAAGAAAGGAAATGTGATCTAGTGATTGTATACAATAAAAAGCTGCCTATGCTAATGATATTGGCTGCTCCTTGATTAAACTGTATATTCCTATTATTAATTTGCATCATGTCATTGTTGTAATAGTTCTAATATGGGACTTTCTAAATGCTAAATTCAGTCTATAACTTGATATCATACTCTTTCCTTATTGAAAAGTTTGAAATTTTTGTAAAGTAGGCATCTTAGATATCCCGATAGTGAACTCTAATTAATTTTGCTACACACCTCATCAATTTTAAAACTGATTATTCTCCAATGAATGTAAGTAGGAATATTCCTAGAGGTTAACTTTAAGAAAATAGCCATTCTAGTCCTTCATTTTAAGTGAAATAGAGAACTAAGATATTAAGAGGTGTAGTTCGTAGGCTACATCTAAGAGTAGTTAATATATTCTCATATATATACAGGTTGAGTATTATAAAACAAGTATTAAAGTTAAAAAAATAGGACAAGATCTTAACTCTTAGATCATGGTTAAATTGATGCACGAAGATCCACGAAGCAATTGATGCACGATGATATTAATGATGCACGGTGATTTTCAGTGAATAGAAACCTATTATTATACTTATTTATTTTATTTTACCTAAAACTTATATATGTATCATAAGTATTAATAAAATATCATAAAGTAATGGATATAATCGATATAAATGATGCTAATTACTTACTATATTAACGTATAGTACAATTATAAAGTGCATAATTTGCATCTTATAAATCAAACTCATAATAATATTGCGTACAAGGTAACTTAGTCAATCCATTATTGGCAAATGTCTTACAAACGAAATCGAAATAATAAAAAATAATGGATGGTTTAATTACGATTACACAGGAACAGAAGTCTCAAATAAGAGTGTAATGTAGTCTTTCAAAGTCAAGTCTGAGAAGGTGAACCCATCATTGAACCTATAGGCCACATATATCACCCGTGAAAGATTAACAATTGGATAAAGCAAGTCCATTGACACTTTAGTTGGCTTTAGACATCCCTCGTTAATGTCTTTCCATGCGTTGTCGATCATTTCCTTGAGTTCTTTGACAGCTACATCTTCGGTCACCCCAAAACTCCTCATATATGCATCTATACCTGTAGCTCTATGTTCTCTTTCACGCTCAAACTGCATGCATTTTGAGATATGATTATTTTTTATAGCATGAAAATCTGAATTTACATGTAAGGTTGTGTTTCTCATGTTGTGAGATGATAATTAGTTAATTAGTACCTCAAAGCTCACAACATCATTATGGAGTCTTGCAATTAGTTCTGAGGCTTCAAGTATTTTTTGATGACTTTCATACCAAGCTAAAGCTTCTTCATCAACAATTTTGCCCATGCCTATCAAACAAGATTTCGCCAGAAGATTGTATGTAGATGTTACCAATCCATTCTCATAGTACTCTTCAAATGGTGGTACAGTTCCACTATGTCTCCACTCGGCTTCTCTAAGATAACTTCTAGCTAGATCCTGAAACTGATTGTTATTAAAGAAGTTTAGTTAGTTAATTATCAAGTCAAAATGATATTAGATATAAAATTTATAACAATAATGGACTCGTAAACTTAATTATTAAGGAATCATGCATACTGCTCTTTTTGAAGCATAAACCACATTTTCTCTTCCTTCTTTAGCAAGTTGTTTCTCCCATTCAGCATACTCATTGAGGAGAATTTGATAAAATGGTTTAATATATTCTGGAAGTTGCTCCATAGAGCTAATGTCCCACCTGAAAATGCCATTATATATATAAGGTTAAACCCATATGATATATAACTTGCACATGCAAAATTAAAAAGATTTAACAATGTTATAGGAATATTTGATTACCTGCTTATTGCATCAGTTAGAAGTCGAAGCTCTTGAATAGTTGCATATGCATCAAACGTGTCGTCTAACACCAACACTAGTTGTGCAATTTTTGTAGTTATAATTCTGGCTTCGACGTAATGAGGCTCCAAAAAAACTGCTAACACCCATAGGTACAATTCTGGCATTTTATCTCTTGTATATGTAGCTATTGTTTGGAACTTCATGTCTTTAGACCATCTATATATATTATTAAACAAGGTTTATTGTTAATTACGTTCTAGTTGAATTCTAAACCTCATGATGATAAATGTTTTTAATTAAGTACATTAAAGTTTCTATGGTTTGAAGACAATTGCAACAACTTACTTTGTGAGCATAGACAGTTCCTCTTTTTGCAATAATTGAAAGTAACTAAAATGTGCTTTTGCTAGTTTCGGCAGGGGATCGTATTTTGAACATTCCTCTTCAAAGTTGGAGAAATACAGCCTTGCCTCTACAATCGGCAATCCTCGTTGACAAGGAAATTTCAACCCTTGTTGCACTTGTTGTGCGAGAGTCCCTTCAAGTGTATCCACCACGTTCTTTAAATGCGATTCTGTGAACGCCAAGGCCTCATCTAAAATAGATTCGCCCCGTATTCCTAAATGTGTGCATTCATAAAAACACAACATGCCCTTTACATCGGATGCAATGTGTTCCTTGAATTTTCCGGTGCTAAAGTCCTTGAATTTGTTAAACACATCTGTATGTAATCAAAGCATATATATATGTAAAAATTATCAATTCTATATATATATACACACAAACTAATTATATAAATTAGTAGTCTCTTACCACAAGATAGTTTGTATCCGTATTGTCTAAAAACAAGAAAGTTGACCGAAGTTGTGTAGAGATCAAATTCATTGTATTGTTCCATATTAAGCTCCTTGAAAAGTTTTTCGAGTTGAAACTCGATATCTTTTATGAAAAGATAACTTAAACCAAGACGAGACACGCAGTTAATTAAATGTAGTTTTTCATTTGGATCCATGTCTGGATCAACGATTAATCTTTGTATCTCATCACTTGGTTCTTTCATGGCTGCAACATAATTATTCAATTCCTGGAAATTAATGAAAACAACAACATTTGTAAGTCCTTCATAAAACAAAAGGGAAAACACGTACTATATAGCATGCATTCGGGTGCGCAATGGTGGCTTACCAAGTTGTCGAGGTCGAAAGATAGGAAACGGTCGCCCCATAAGGAAGGAGGAAAGTTAGCAATAGGACGCACAATGCTGGTTTTGGTGTCAACCAAGGCCATTGTTTTTGAATTAGAATAGAGTAGTGTTAAAGCCTTAAAGGTTTAATTGTTTTTGATACTAATTAAGTTGTTAAATGGATGTTGTGAAGATAACTTGTTATGTTGTGGCTATTTATACATTCATTTTTGAAGTTACGTAATCAATGTTTCTTTTCGGCCGCCATATTCATGCATTTGGCAATACCATCCATTTAAGACTAGTTTATATATATTTTGCCAAAAGGCCATTTAAGACTTAATGTCGAGCAACTGGGTGCACCCCGTGGCCAGAATTTCTTGTTAGGGGGCTATACTAGCCAAAAGTACCCATAATTGAAATGGAATTCAAAGTTAGTTATTATGATGATTGTATTGTGAATGCTAAACAGTATAGATGTAATAAAAATGGATATTGAGGGAGGCTCGGTTAGAAAACCCTTTAAGTCAAACTTATAGTTCTTGACTATAAGTCAAACTTGTAACAAAAAACTTGGCTGACTTATAGTTGTTGACTATAAGTCAAACTTATAGTTGTTCCACGCCTATCAACCGTAGGATATTTATAACTTTTTCACATTTGTTAAAAGAACTTGGAATTTATTGAATATGCAATGATTTTAAGTTCATTGTACTATCAGAGTGTGAGTAGACGTGGATTAAAACCACAATTGACATTATTAAGTAAAGTAGAAGGAGATAATTAAAAAAAAAAAAGAAACCATCAAGTATATATCAATAGTTAAGAATTGAAGAAAACAAAAGTCGTACTTGGAATGGAATCTCAAGTAAATGAATATTGTAAACATGCTGCCCAGTTTTGCTTCATTTTTGACCAACTTAACAAAGGAAGTAGCAGCGTTGTTTCGGATATATATCCGACCCACGGGCTCATAGAGCAAAAGAAGAAAAGTTACTTATCTATTTATATTATCGTTAAACCTTTAAAAATAAAATATTATATCTTATGGGCATATCATACATATAGCGTATGATGGGTACAACAACATAGAAACGAGGGATATTATATGATACATATATAAGTTTAAGGGTTAACATGTTTTAATTTTTTTTTTTTATGTGTAGTACATAAGCTTATATTTTATTTGGTATAATTTATATTTTTTTATCTATAAATCAACTTACAAGTAGTCTAAAACTCTAAATTATACTCACAGCTTAGCTAAATTTAATAGAAACTTTTCATAAACATTAATCGAACTTTTAAATTTTCTAAAATATCATATTGATCGATATTATTTTAATAACTATTTTTGTTATTATTTATTATATTTTTTGATTATTATTATTAGAAACTATCTAAAATATGATAATCTAAGTTATAATTAATTTGAAAAACATATAAAAAATGAATATAAGTTAGTGATTTATACCTAGTTTATATTTATATTTATCGATTGAGTTTTTATAGCTCTATATAGTTTCTCTCATTTTTTATCTAACATGGTTGATAACTTTCTCGGAAAAAATAATATATATCTCTTTATACAATAAGACATCTAACAACTAAAAACCCAGTCTTCTTAAAATACTCTTATACAATCGACATACCTAACTAACAAACACTCTCTATCGAAAATATATATCTTTTAACTTTTAAAATAATTACATTATTGCCTTATACATTAAAAATATATGCTATCATCGTTATTACCATCGGTCGTCGGCGCCACTGCTACTACCATCGGCGCTTCATGACACAAGCATCTACTTGTTACAAAAATACTCAAGGGGTACTTGGTTGGGGATATTTAGAGGTTATAAGGAATGACTAACATATTGAACAATAGTAGTTATGTTTGGTTAATGAATACTAAAACTAGACAATGAGTCATTATAAACTAAATTAGAGGCAGGTACCATCTATGTAATTTACTCTTTAAATTATTAATGGAATTGACCTCTTCACAATTGAAGGGACAACACATACGACACTAATTGCATTAGAGCATTCACAGTCCGTCCGTTCTAGCTCGTTCCTGGCTCGTTCTCGATTGAGGGACGAGCGCACACAGTTAAGTGTGGCTCGTCCCTATAGTCGTTCATCAGCATTTGTCCCCCAGAAACGAGTAGGAGCGTTCGTTTGTAATTTTTTTATTTTATTTTTTTAGGCAACGGTCAAGTTTTTCAAAAAAGTTACACTATTAGTCCCTAAAACGGCCATTTCTGATTTTTATACACATTTTCACTTTTGGTCTCTTTTTATCACTTATATATATAACTCTTTACATCTATAGTTTTTATACACAAAAACACACTTTTATAAACATAAAACACAAATTCATATATCTAAAATTATCATGTCTTTTTCACTTCCTTCGAGTGCTAACACATACACACGACAAGAGTTATTTGGGAACGACTCCGACGATGAAGAACTTATCACTATAATGGGTGATTTTATCGTTTTGCTCGAAAATGGGGACTTTTCAACCCCTCTCACTCGTGTTTATATCCCAAGAGATCGACTTGGTGCAGGGAATCAGTTGATGAATTGTGACAACCGTCATCTGAGCGTACTTCCCGAAACACTTTCCGGTCATTTTAGTTTGTTTAATTTATGTACGTAATTAGTCTTATAAGACTTTATCACGGAATAAATGGATCTCTATTTGATTTGGGCTTTATGAGCGTTTAGATGTTAGAAAATTTGTACGTGGACTCGTGAACAGGAGGAATACTAGTTGTCTTGTGAAAATGCCAAATTTAGTAAAATACTTAAAATTATATCAATTAAAGATTTAATAAGTAAAAATAGACATGTTTATATCCGTTAGAAAGCTATTAAAAAGTTACGTTTAAATATGACGATAAAATAGATTAACGGGTCACGAGTCTTCTAGAATGATCGGGTCAAACGGGTTTTAGTAGGGTCAAAGATGGTCAAACTCGGTCAAGGGGGAAGCATGAACCAACAAAACCCTAGGAACCTAACCCTTTTCCCCTCATTTCTCCTTTCACCTCTCCCTCTCTTCTCTTTCTCTATTCTCAGCTGCCATCCCCCTCTCCCTCACTAAAAACGGACGACCACCATCCACCACCGAACCGCCACTAACCACCACCGATTTTCATCAATCTTTATCTCTTTCTTTAAGATCTTTTATCTTGTGGTAAGTTTTGTTTAGATATTTGAATCTAAACGGTTTTTCTTCTTAATAATCACACATTTTTCTTTCATTTATTTATATATATAGATTCGACTATATATGTATATGTATATATATATATATAGATCCGAAAACTTCATCCTTGAATATGTATAAATCGGGTTTTTCTCCTTTTTCCTCCCCTCAAAACCGAAATCATTTACATTTATATATATGTATTTCGGTTATATGTATGTATATATTTATATAGATTCAAGTGTTTGGCAAATTATATATATTTTTCGGTTTAAAGTGTATATGTATTCGGATTCCTCTTAGATCCGAAATGTTTAAGTATATATATATATATATTTTCGGTTATTTGGTGTTCTTGGATATGAACATACCCGAAAACTATCTAGATCCGAAAAGTGAAACCGAAATCCTTGTAGATCCGAAAAGGTATATCCGAAAAGCATCAAACCCGGAAACTTATAGCCGAAAATCTTTAGATCTGAAATCTTGGATCCGAAATCTTTGAATCCGAAATATATATATCCGAAATCTTCGTTCTTGTTTAGATTTGATGTAATCTTTGTATTTTCGGTTTAAATATAGATACATAAGTCGAATATAGTTAAAACCGTGACTATATATGTATGATTTTGGGTTGTTCTTGGTTAGATCATCGAAAAACCGAATTGTATTAGTGATTTTGGTCTTGGAAATCGGTTATGGTTCATAGATCTATCCGGAATCTTGATTTATGGCTCGGTCAAAGTCAGTCAAACGGCCGGTCAACGCCGGTCAAACTTGGTCAAAGGGCAGATTACCATTTTTGTTTAAATTGATCATTTTGATAAAGTCAAAATTTGGGATGTATAAAATTGTGGTATTTTAGTCAAAAATTAAAGTTTTAAATAAATAAAAATTATATTTCAATTAATTGATCTATAATAAAAGGTAAATCACAAAATGTTATAATTAAATTCCAATCTTCATAATTACGAAATTAGTATGGATATATATATATATAAATATATAAATAAAAACTTATTAGACATATGTATATATAAAAGAATTAAAAATTAATATGGACATATGACTTTATATATATATATATATATATAAAAAGACTTTATAAGGACTAAATAAATTATACATCTGTATAATAATAATCGATGACTTATCGAAATTCACATATTTTATAATGACATTCCATATAAATAGTTGACAAGATATAAACATTATGAATGTGACATTATTAAAAGAAACATTGTACATGGGCGATTTGTAAGGACAATAAGACTGTTATATATATATTAAGACATATGATGAGACATAATGGCATTTCCTAAGACACTAGTATAGGACATGGACTTGTGCAATTAAGTAAGTACTTACTGGATGACTTGTGGACAATGTAGGACTTTTGGACAGATGGTGAGCTCATTTCAAGTGTATTTGACTGTTCGTTGTTCGTTGATCTAGGGTACTTATACTTGTGCTACTTTCAGGTGAGTTTCATAGCCCCTCTTTGTACAAGTTTTGGGGTGGAAAGTATACTTATTTTCAAACAGTTTTGTCGGTTTTGTTTTATTTTCAATATTGAGCCTGTGCGTATAGAGTTACTTGTGTCATTTGACGTGCTTTGATCTTGTTGTATGTGTGTGATTATGTGTTTGTTTGTTGTGCTTTGGACGTACTTATTGTATGAGTTGAGACTTGAGACTTGGACTAAGGCAGGTACCGTAAGGTCGGACTTTGAGACATTGAGGCATTTGGACTTATAATGGCGTAACTCTGCTCGTTATATATTGAACTAATACTTGTTTAGACTTAAAAGAATCGACAAAAGACTTATTTCTTTTATTAGACTTTTGACATAAAACCTACGAACTCACCAACCTTTGTGTTAACACGTTTTAGTATACTTTTCAGGTGCTCAGGTTAACCAGGGATAAAGATTGCTATGCTAGACTGGACTTCGGAGATTAGTGCTCCTTATTTATTGTCAGACTTTAAGGCTACATGCCTTGGATTATTTCTTTATGGACTTGGTTGTAATAAGTTATTTTAGCACTGTTATGACTTTGAACTCATGTTTTTGGGAATATATTTATTATATTTTATTTCATTTAGCAGTATCTATGTAATTCCATGTCGTGCTGTACTTTTCATGACACCTCATGTTTCCGCCAACGGTGGGGTGTTACATGAATGATTACTTTGTCGAAAACTCAAAGTAACCGCCACACTTCTTTAGGCAGCGTTTTCGCATGCGAAAAGAGCTGTTCATGCGTATAGCTAACGATATCGCTTCTTTCTCCCCAGTTGGTGATGAGCCTGTGCCTCATCATTTTGTTGAGTTTCGAAACCAGCGTGTAGATGCACGAGGTAAACTCGGTTTTTCTACAATTCAAAAGTGTACATCTGCGATACGTCAGCTGGAGTATGGCAATGTGGCCGATTCACTTGATGAGTATCTACAAATGGGTGAACAAACTTCCAAAGATGCGCTTGATGCTTTTTGTAAGTGTGTGTTTGACCTTAACATGGAAGAGTATTTACGAAGACCAACAACAGATGATATACAACGTCTCTACCAGAAACACGCAGAACTTCATGGTTTTCCAGGGATGCTTGGGAGCATCAACTGTATGCATTGGCCCTGGAAAAGGTGTCCAAAAGCATGGCAAGGCCAGTTCACTCGAGGTGATAAAGGGGTACCAACCATCATGCTTGAAGCGGTAGCATCGTACGATTTATAGATCTGGCATGCATTTTTTGGAATGACAGGTTCGAACAATGACATAAACGTACTCAATCAATCACATTTGTTTAGGGAAATCGTTGAGGATATGGCTTCGGATACTTCATTTACGGTTAACGGAACAGATTATCAGAAGGGGTACTATCTAGCCGACGGTATTTATCCTGAGTGGGCGACATTTGTCAAGGCCTTTTCATGCCCACAAGACCTGAAGAAGAAAAAATTCAAGAAGTATCAATAAAGTGCGTGAAAAGATGTGGAACGAGCATTTAGAGTTCTCCAAGGTCGTTGGGCAATCCTTACACACCCATCAAGGTCTTTTAGTGTTAACAAGATTCGTCGAACCATGTATGCTTGTGTCATACTACATAACATGATCGTTGAGGATTCGGGTCATGCAATTACCTCATATGATCTAGAAATCCTAGCTGACCCCCCCCCCCAGTGTACCTGTTCGTAGCTTCTGAGAGAGGATGGCGGTCCACGCACGGACCAATAAGGAGCTTCGAGACCGAGGGGTTCACCACGGTCTTCGTCATGATCTTGTCGAGCATATTTGGCGTCTCCCGTGATCCATTGTTGTTTATCTTAATAATAATAAATTATGGAACTATGTTGTTGTTTTTAATTAATTGTGTGTTGTTTTTTTAGTATTGTGGGTGTTTTGGAAGATTAGTCCTTGGTTAGTTCTTGGGCTGATATAGAACTGATGTGGTGCTGACAGGGATTAGTTCTTGAAGGATGAGTCTTTACCACTATGAATGCTCTTACTTGAGATCTCTTTTCTTCAAATGCCATAATCAAAGTATTCATAGAGCATTAGAGGACCACGATGACCATAATAGCCAACTTATTATTTTTATATTTTTTTTAAAAATGTGAAGTATATATTAACAAAAAAAATTCAAGTTATTTACAAATAGACTTCAAACTGGTACTATGGACATGCCCATATACCACATAAGAAGCCAAAGCTATAGAAGTTACATTTTTTATATTCTGCATAAACCATATTCATTCTCAAAACAACTTGCACTTGATCTGTATTCAAGTTCTATACAACTTCTGTATGCCAAACTCATTCTGGTAACAAATCCATTCATAATCACAATTTCAGTCCTCATTAATCTCACATTTTGTCCACATAGTTAGGTTGTATACCCCATCTTTTGTATTCCTCATCCACTTGATAAGTTCTGGATACTTTTAATCCCATAAGCCTCAACGTAATGCTATTACTTAATTACAGCCTTAATAATTGCATTTTCATCCCTCTTCTCATTCAAAAAAAGCCTTTGTTTATTTCTTGCTAAATATGGTATACGGTTGCCCCTAGAATGAGCCTTCCCACCACATTAGTAACAACATTATTGGTACATTTGTTTGACATTACATTGATGATGTCTCTCCAGTTTCCAGAAATACCTTGTAAAGAACTTTTCTTAATCATTTCTCCCCAAATTGTTTTAGAGAATTGACACTGGAAAAAGAGATGCTCGTGTGAATCTTCGCAACTGTTACACAATGGGCATTTCATATCATCATCCTTATTCCATATTCTTATTCTATCTTGTGTCTGCAGCCTATCCTGCATAGCCAACCACATTATGAACATGTGACTTGGTATGCCTTGTGTGAACCAAACAATCTTGTTCCAACTAACAACACTCTCATTTCCTCTCAAATCTTCCCATACCATGTGCACAACAAATTCAACCTCCTTTCCATCATTCATTTTCCAAATAATATTATCATCATTGTTACTCTCTTCGGGAATTGGTATTTCTGCCAGAAATGGGTATTGTCCAACCCACCCATTAGGCCATCTCCACCTTCCATTTTCAATTATGTCATTTACAGTCATTAAAGGTGATAAGCCGGCTTCATAATAGCCAACTTGCTTGTATAAGAACAACAAAATAGATGCAGGTGACCAAAATCCTTAGGGATTATGAATCTTTGTGATGTTGCAGTGAAAACCAGATGTTATCAATCAATGTTCCTTACTTTTTGTCCTCAATAGCCCACCAACTACTTTTAAAGCCAAAGGCAAACATCTACAGATTTCCACTATACGATATCCATGAGGCTTGAGATCCATATGTGAATCGAAGTTATCTACATTCAATGCATGTCGAGCAAGTTATCTACATCAATATATGTGACAAGTCTCCAGCTTGTCTAAATGACCAAAACCAATCTGTGACAAAGTACATCATCGATATCGTATGCCAAATGGAGTCTGTTGAGCCATTTCCTAACATTTTTATCAGCTATCTTTCTCAGAAGCATCATATTAGTAACAAGATCTTGGATCATGGACAATGTATTGCCCAAGTTATTGAGCTCAAATTGAATTTCTTTAGCCCGAACTATCTGCTTCAAGGCTTCATCTCCCAGCTTCTGAAATACAACTTTGATGAGTTCAGTAGCAATGATTTCAGCCATTGTTAAGTATGTGTGTGTATGATAGGGGTGGATATGTCGTAGGTTAATTAAAAGAAAATTAGACAAATTCTATATAAATTTATCGTTTTTAGGTGATTTAGCTTATTATCTGTTTTCGATAATCTTAAAGCATTTTGTAGCTGGGGCAAAAGATGAATAACTTGATAAAGTGTTTAAGTATTCAATTCTCACCCAGTTTCAAGTTTGGCATCTAAAGGATCAAGTCTTTCTTGCTATTTAAGTTTTAACATTTGATGAATAAGACTTCGTTGTATATTTATCTTCTTTCAGTTTTGTTATATATCTATAGGTTTTACTTAATAAAAAACACTTCTGATTCACAATCTGGTTATTATGATTCAAATGTTTAGCTTGAAGGTCGTTGTGCACACCAATAACCATGACTGAGCTTTAAACTTTTTATAGTTTCAAGTTGAATCTTTCAACTATGATTCTAAACAAGTCCGACCTATTGGTGATACAACTTTTTATAGAGCTTTACACTTAAACATACACAACAACCACCACCAAACTCCAGCCACCATTACCACCACCAAACTCTAGCCACCATGAGCACAACCACCATCGTGTTGCATCCATTATCGCCACCGTATCCACCTATTACCACCACCCCTGTATACAAATACAAATGAAAACTAATTGTGGTTCATTTGGGGTTAGAATTTGTATGATTAGATTTCAGGGTTAGATATATAATACTAATAGATACATGTTTATATACTTTATGTTTGTTAGAATTTGTAGGATTGTATTTTTTGTAAATGAGTTTTATTAAGATTGAATGTAAATTTTGGGTTTTGGGATGAACGAGGATGATGAAGGAATAAAATTATGAGGCCTCTCACTAAGGCAACCTCTTTCACACTGCCACATCAGCTTTTCTCTCTCTTCATCCACCTCTTCCACACTCACTCCCTATAAACCCTCTTCCATACCTCTTCCAAAACATATGAGAATTCTGGATATATTTAGAATATGGGTTTTGGACCATAAACCAATAACCATGGCATTATCAGCATATAAAAGATGGGAAATTGATGGGCCAAAATTGGGTAGTTTAATGCCAGATATCAGACCCAGGAGGGACACCCTTTGCAAGATATTCGATAACACCTCCATTGAGATGATAAAGAGAAAGGGCGATAGTGGGTCACCTTGGGGTACTCCGCGTTCACAGTTGAATTCCTTAGTCGGGCATCCGTTAACAAGTACAGCGGACCATGTCGATCTAAGTATGCCTTGAATCCAAAAGATCCATCTGCTGAGAAAATCCATTTGTTGCATGATGGATAGGAGAAAGTCCCAATTCACCGTATCAAAGGCTTTTTCGAAATCAATTTTCAAGCAGAAAGCCTCGATTTTGCATTTTTTTAGCCAATTGATGATCTCGTTAAGCATAAGGGGGCCATCAAGGATGTTCGGTCAGATAGAAAGGCGGATTGTGTAGGATAGATGACTTTGGAGATCATTCGTTTGAGGTGGTTTGCTAGGGTTTTTAAGATCACTTTCTTGATGCATCAGATAAAGGTGATGGGTCGGTAGTCTGTTGAGTTCTTTTGGAATGAGGGTGATAAAAGAGGAGCTGCACCTGTGACTAATGGAACTTGATCGAGGAGTAGAATCAAGCATGATATTGTAGGAATCCCATTTGAGGCTCTCCCAGTACTTTTTAATAAACCAGAAATTAAATCCGTCCGATCCTGGGGCTTTGTCACTACCACAGTCCAAAACGGCTTGAGTGATTTCAGATAGGGCGAAAGGGGCTGTGAGGAGAGCGCCATCTGGACGGGATAGGGTTTTCAGATTGTGACAGGTGAGTTGGGGTCTATGCATTAAGGGTTCTTTGAATTTCTCTTTGAAGAAAGTCAATGCTGCATCGTGAATTGAAGGGGGGTCAATATGCCAGCATCCTTGGATGTTAAGACCATGGATTCTATTTCTGGAGGTTATGCGGTTTATGAAACTGTGGAAATAAGCTGTATTTTCATCTCCACATTTAATCCAGCGGGCTCTAGACTTTTGGTGCAAGTCCAAGGCTTTTGAATGCTCTAGGGCTTGAAGTTTTTCCTTTGTTTCGACCCACAAAGCAATCTCATCATCGGTAAAATCTCTATAATCAATAATATCATCTAGGGTTTCCATCTTTTCAGTAAGGCCAGTTTTATCCTGGTTCTCGAGTTTTGTTTGATCATGCATCTATACCTTCAAGGGATATGAGAAAGGGAGGTAACAAATGAATATATTTAATTACTGTATAATACACATGGAAAGGAAGGTGGTAGATCACATATTAAAAATAAGCATAAAACCAACTAGCAACTGTACACGTCAGCAAAAAATGGTTCTGGTCCTACTATAGTAATTTTAGTAGGTTTCAATCCTTACCATAGAACTTTTTTTTGT
The DNA here is from genome assembly GCF_010389155.1 of Erigeron canadensis. NCBI lineage: Eukaryota > Viridiplantae > Streptophyta > Magnoliopsida > Asterales > Asteraceae > Erigeron > Erigeron canadensis. Next base: position 18,552,186 of record NC_057764.1, read on the forward strand.
ACGAGTCTCACAATAATAAAAGTGTCAAAGTTGAGGTACTTCTCAAACAATTAGCCCTTTTTTTAAATCAAGATTTTTTTACATCTTTCGTCCCTAAAGTTGTTTATTTTTTCACTTTTGGTCTTAAAAATGAAAATGACTACAATAACCTCACGTGTTTGTCATGTGAGGGGTTGACGGCCAAAAAATGGATGACGTTACGGCACGGAATGTAAACTGAAAAATAAAAGACAAGCTTTAGGGGTTCTTTATAATTAATTCACTTAAAAACATTAAAAACAATAACTGGAAATATTACTGAATTTTCTCTTAATTCTATAACACATAGATAATTTCAAATGCATGTGGGTGCCATACTGTCATATAATGCCAAGTGGATTAAAATTTGCTGTCAAAATTTGTTATAGTGATAGTATTAGGATTTTTACCAAGTTAAATAAGTTTATGAGTGTACAAAGATGTAGGATGTTCTTTTATACTTTACCACAGTAATTTTTCTTTGCATACAAAATACAACATAATCTATTATTTGGATATTTGGATTTTGAGCTTGAGAGAATGTTAATACATGATTATAAACACTTCGATAAAACTGTTTAACTATAGAGTTCGAAGTCATTTTCAATAACATCTATTTTTATTTAAGGCGATAATATAGAATCGAATTTGTTACTTGCAACTGTCATCGTCTCATCGATACATAGCTATCGTAAGAGTATCATAATGTTCCAAAAAAATTTCCACTACATATTCAACACGATAATTACGCAAATAACCAAATAGATACCGAGAACACTCGCTTCCAATAGTCTATATATAGAAAGGCCTTGATTAATTAGATAGCAAAACAAAGTTCCAAGAGATGACCATAGCAGGAACACTAGTTCAAGAAGTTGATATCAAATGTCATGGCAACTTGCTCCATGATACTTTCAAGCACAAACTACACGAGTGCGTAATCATGTCCCCTGATAAGGTTAAACATTGCGATTTAGTTACTGGTCAATGGGGTGCTCCCGGATCCGTCATTTCTTCAGACTACATGTATGGTATGTTACATCTACGTACGGTCCTCATAAGTAACATGATTTTTTTTTAACATGTTTGAGTTTTCGGTTGGGGGAACTTTTTGCTCACATTTGGTTTTGAACATAAGACCTTATAAGTCTCAAATCTGCCTAAATACGAGTACATCCATCGATTGATTATGATATGATATTAATAATTTAGTATAATATCCCATCTGTCTCATTAGAAAAGTCACATTTTGAATATTCAAAGTCTTTGTTTTTAAACTTTAACCTTAAATATATTTTGTCATGTTATTCAATATTCGATAAAAATTATATATAGCAAATAAAGTATATCTATTGATTAACTTTCATCAAATTACACGTAATGAAAAGATATTTAAGATCAAAGTTAAAAAACATAGACATTGAAAATTTAAGACGTACAAGACACTTTTAAAGGGACAGAAGAAGTAATATTTTGAAACTCTTGATACAAAGGTATCTTTGTTACTTCTAGTGATTGAGAAGTTAAAACTACAGATACAAAACTGACGTTTTAGTGTATAAGTTAAATATATAATCGTAAAATTTTGCTGGATGTCTTTTATAAAAACCCGCCTAAATGACTCAAAATCGCTATTAAAAAGGGAGTGTCAAAGGGACACAAATTCATTATGGCTTGATAGTCTGAGTAATGGAGAAATACGTTGGTATTTTAGACGATAAATCTAACAAGTTAATTACTGTTTTCTTTGTAGACGGAAAAGTGATTACCGCGAAAGAGGTAATCGAAGCAGTTGATGACGAGAACCATAAAATTGTGTTCAAGGTGATTGAAGGAGAAGTTTTGAAAGATTATAATGCCTTCACTTCGACTCATCATGTTGAAGATAGGGGCGGGAAGCGGTTGGTTACCTGGACAGTGGATTTCGAGAAGTTGAATCCAAGCGTACCTGATCCAAGTCCATATATGGAATGGCTTTCTTCTTTCACCAAAGATATGGATGCTTATATCCTTAAGTTGGCATGATTTATATATGACAGAAGGAAGGGATGTGATCTTGTGATATGTACAATAAAAAGCCGCCTGTGCTGAATATTGGCTGCTCCTTGATTAAGCTGTATTCCTGTTATTAATTTGCATTATGTCATTGGTGTGTTTGTTCAAATATGGGACTCTCTAAATGCTAAATTCAGATTGTAATGATTTTTTTTTAGCAGCCGAATACAATATTAAAACAAAATGATCCAGCCAAGTAGAACCCGCTAACTGACTGTCAGCAAAGGAAAAAACCATCAAAAGCTTATGATTTGATATTGAAGCGATTTGGGTGTTTAATAAATTCTTCTCAAAAGAGGATTTGGTTGAGAGCGATCCATGCTTGTAGAAACAGAATAAATGGGCCTCACCCCTCTGCCCCAGACATAACGTACAACACCAGAATTGTAGTGGTTTTGCTGGTGGTGTGTACTGCATACTTAGTAATAAAGTCGCAAGCAAATCTTGTACCTGATGTTTGTAAGCTACCATGAGATGAACTATAGGTAATGCTCATTTTGCGTATTCGTTGAAGCAAATTACATTGTTTAACTCATTTTGCGTATTCGTTGAAGCAAATTACATTGTTTAACTCATTTTGCGTATTCGTTGAAGCAAATTACATTGTTCAATTAGAATTCCTAAATGTTTACTTCCCTTCATCAACCAAAAGGATCAATTCTGGTTTGATTCAAGCCTGAATTCAGTCTAAAATATTGATGGTGTACCCACCGTCACCCAGGATAAAGCCTCACCCTAGGTAGGCTAAAAAGATCACCCAGGGTATCACATAGCCTGAGGAAAAGAAGATAAACATGAAAAGATACGATCATATCACTTCCTTAAATAAAGGAGATCGCTACCAAAGATACAAAACGCATGAGAGACTTATTCTCCACGAAAAAGCAACTATAAAAGGGGGAAAACCCTAATCATTATTATTATGCCTACTACGACCAAAACCCTAAAACACATGCAAGATCCACGGGCAAAACCCTAAGAGATCTAAAACACATCTAAACCGGCATACAAAAGGTTCTTACACTTTACCAGTAGGGAATCGCCGTCCAACCCATCAAACACCTCCAAATCCTTTAACCTAATCCATTGTACAAACAATTGGCGCCATCCTCGGGACAATCGCTACTCATCACCACAACCTTCATAAAAAAAAATGTTCAAATCCGGAAAATTTTACACCAAAAAAGGTTAAAATCCGGAAAATCTTTCTCACAAAAATCACAAAAATGGTCAGATTCCCTGATTTAACGCTTAGATCCAAATAATGTATGCCGACAAAGATCCTAATAAAGCAAGAATGAAACGAAAAGATCCAAAAGACTCGCAAATCCAGTCAAGAGATCTATGTTTTCCAGCTTTGGGAGACAAAAAAGCCAGCAAAGATCCGTTAATAATACAAGCACAAATATTCGATATCTCAGTACGAAGAGTATATATTGATAATGGAAGCGAATGTGACATTATTTATGAACATTGCTTCCTGCAATTACCAGAAGCAATAAAGGCAAGAATGACAAACCCTGCAGGCCCACTCGCAGGATTCGCCGGAAACCGCGTATGGCCCCTCGGGGAAATAGATCTCGATGTTACCCTAGGGAACCCTCCGTTTGCACGGACGGAAACCCTAGACTTCACTGTAGTACGAGCACCCTCACCATACAACCTTCTCCTGGGAAGACCAGCAATACAACGAATGGAGATGGTACCTTCCACAGTCCACGCCATGGTACTATTCCAAACGAAATCAGGCATCGGAATGATAAAATCAAGTTACGACCAAACTAAACAAATTAGTGAGGTCAAAAAATCAAAGGAGGAACCAGAAGAAGTGAAGACACCTAGCCAGAGCGATCATGCTCAGGATAATGACAAGGTACTTGTGAACCCAGCCTTTCCTGATCAATTAATTACCATAGGGAAAGGGCTGCCAGAAGATTTCAAAAAGAAGTTACTCAAATTATTGCAACAAAACATCGACATATTCGCATGGGAATACGCAAATATGACAGGGGTCCCCAGGGTGCTCACCCTAGGGGAACAGACCTTTGTTACGGAACACAGGTTGAATGAATGAAAAAGCATGGAACCTGTAAGGCAAAAGAAAAGAAGTTTATCGAATGACAGAGATGAGGCAGCATGCAAAGAAGTAGACGAGCTTCTAAAAGCCGGAATCATAAGAGAAGCCACGTACCCTACGTGGATCGCAAACCCAGTAATGGTGAAGAAAGGAGACGGAGGCTGGAGAATGTGTGTAGACTTCACAGACATAAATAAGGCATGTCCAAAAGGCTGTTATCCACTACCAGAAATAGACTGGAAAGTTGAATCTTTGGCAGAGCATAAATGGAAGTGCTTCCTAGACGCCTATAAAGGATACCATCAAATACAAATGGCTAAAGAAGATGAAGAAAAGACATCTTTTCATACAAGCAAAGGAACATTCTGCTACACAAAGATGCCATTTGGACTAAAAAACGCAGGAGCAACCTACCAACGACTCGTAGACAAAGCATTCCACAAGCAAATTGGGCGAAACCTAGAGGTCTACGTAGATGACATGGTCATCAAAAGCAAAACGGAGGAAGAACTACTTGCAGACATCCAAGAAACCTTTGAGACACTGCGAAAGATAAAAATGAAGCTCAACCCCAAAAAATGCTCTTTTGGAATGGAGGCTGGGAAGTTCCTAGGGTACTATATCTCGGATAGGGGAATCCAAGCAAACCCATCTAAGGTAAACAAGATACTCGAGCTACCAGCTGCAAAGACAGTAAAAGAGGTACAAAGCCTAAACGGCAAACTCGCAGCATTAAGTCGCTTTCTTTCAAAAGGAGCGGACAGGCAATTGCCATTTTTCAAGACATTAAAGAACTGCGGGGCCAAAAAAGGGTTCGAGTGGACAAAGGAGGCTGACGAAGCATTCGAACAAATGAAAAAGCACATAGCAGAACTCCCCACCTTGACATCCCCAAGAAAGGAGAGACCCTGTACATATATCTCGCAGCCTCCACCGAATGCATAAGCGCAGTCCTATTAACAGAAAGGGAAAGAAAACAAATGCCAATCTACTTCGTAAGCAGAATACTGCAAGGAGCGGAAGCAAACTACCCAGAGATGGAGAAGCTTGTGTTAGCACTTGTTCACGCAGCAAGAAGACTACGCAGGTACTTCCAAGGGCATCCAATTGTGGTACTCTCAGACAAACCACTGAGACAAATTTTAACAAAACCAGAAAAATCTGAAAGAATGGGAAAATGGGCAATCGAGCTAGGAGCATATGATATCGAGCATAGGGCAAGGCACGCAGTCAAAGGACAGATCCTAGTAGACTTCATTACCAAAATACGAGAAACAGGAAATTCAGTAACTCACTCCACGACACTCACAGTGACTGGGGAAGCAGATTCTGAAACCTGGGAATTATACACTGACGAGCATCAAGTTCAGAAGGCTGCGGGGCCGGAATACAACTAGTAAGCCCAGACAAGCAAGAATATACATATTCCCTAAGATTCGAGTTTGAAACAACGAACAATGAAGCAGAATACGAGGCATTGATAGCAGGATTGGACCTGGCCAAAGACATGAAAATCAGAAGCATCAAAGCTTTGGTAGACTCCCAGCTCGTAGCCAACCAAGTCAAAGGTGAATTCGTAGCCAAGGGAGAAATCATAAAGCTATACTTGGGAAAAACAAAGGAATTAATCAAGCAATTTGCAAGCTTCGACATCGAGCACATACGAAGAAATCAAAATAAAAAAGCCGATGCTCTAAGCAAGCTAGCCTCGTTAACAGTTGAACACCTGGGGAAGAAAGTACTAATAGAGGTCCTGAAAGAAAGATCCATATACGAGAAGCAGGTGCATGATTTAGTTAAAGAAGAAGGAAAAAACTGGATGACACCGATAACCGAATATTTGGTGAGCGGAATATTGCCAGAAGATGAAAACGAAGCAAGAAAAATAAGAATCAAAGCTCCACAATACAAGTTGATGGATGAGAACCTTTACAAGAAGGCATTTTTGACCCCATGGTTACATTGTGTGGGACCCAAACAGGCGGAAACAATAATTTTTGAAATTCATGAAGGAATTTGCTGATTACACGCAGGACCCAGGTCAGTGGCGACAAAAGCGCTACGCCTAGGGTATTTTTGGCCATCAATGCACAGAGATGCAGCCAAGCTTTTGCAAAATTGTGAAGCATGTCAACTGCACGCAAACGTCCCCAGGCTACCAAAGCAAGATATGACATCGGTAACATCTGATGGCCATTTACAAAGTGGGGAATTGACATAGTGGGGCCACTACCAAAAGCACCAGGAAAGGTAAAGTTTCTAATTGTGGCTATTGATTATTTCACAAAATGGGTAGAAGCAAAACCTGTGGCAACAATAAATGGAAAAACAATTGAGAATTTCGTCTGGGAATATATAATATACCGATTTGGGTTACCACAAATGATAGTCTCAGATAATGGAAAACAATTTGCGGAGGGTACATTCACAGAAATGTGTCAAAAGCTAAACATAAAGCAATCCTTCACATCAGTATATCACCCACAAGGGAATGGACAAGTAGAAGCAATCAACAAACAGATTGTGAACGGCATGGAAAAAAGGCTGGGACGTAGCCATAGTGGCTGGGTGGATGAATTACCATTGGTACTCTGGGCACATCGTACAACACCCAAGCAAAGCAATGGGGAAACCCCATTCTCCCAAGCCTTTGGATCAGAAGCAGTCTTACCTGCGGAAATACAAGTCTCCACATGCCGAACGACAAACGTCAATGAAGAAGACAATAACACAGAAATGCGTATAAACCTCGACCTCTTAGAGGAAAGAAGGGAAATTGCTTCAATAAGAGAGGCTACGTATAACCAAAGAATTGAGAAATATTACAACAAAAAAGTTCACCCAGACAGCTTCAAAATCGGTGATTACGTCCTCAGGCACAACAGCGCAAGCCAGGTAGAATACCTGGGGAAAATGGGGCCAACGTGGGAAGGACCATACAAAGTCGATAAAGTCATCGGAAATGGTGCGTACAAGCTTTCAATGACAGACGGCAACCCCATCAACAGGACATGGAATGCAACAAATCTGCGTAAGTTTTATTGTTAAACAAATATATATATATATATATATATATATATATATATATATATATGTATATGCATAAATAAAAAGAGAAAAGGAGAGAAGATCTTCAACTCTTATGTGCAAATAAATACTCTATTGTTGAACAAGAGAAAAGGAGAGAAGATCTCCAACTCTTACAACATATCCTATTAAAGTACACTATTAAAGAATGATGGGGACCCCTACCGGACGGGTTACAAACCCTCCAGTGTACAAAAACTATGATTCATAGTGAAGAAGGATCGCAACCTCACACACATAGTTTCGAAAAGCCAAAAAAGGCAAAGCATATTATAATAAAGTCATGACTATAACAGAATGCATGCCCAAAAACGCCAAACAAGGCAATGGCATTTCAAAATCATACTCCTATGATTTTATCAAAGCATATGCCTAACTGCTGAAAAAGCAAGTGCATACAACAAAATCCTGAAAAAGGTAAATATGAGTGAAAGGGGAAAAAGGCAAACTCCCACAATAATACAGGGCACGATACAAGCTCATGTATACAACTAAGGAAAACCATCAATGAAGCCGTCAAGACAGTAAATTGGCATATATGGTGATAGTAATCCAACAACAACCAAGGAAAAGGATGAAAGCTACAAAAGCTAATATTACGAAACGGGTAATAAAACACCTGATAACTAAAAACCCGGATGAAGAATCCGAGTATACCACTAAACACCGGATGAAGAATCCGGGTACAAAAAAAAAACCAAACCAAAAACCGGATGAAGAATCCGAGTACAAAACCTAAAAATCGGATGAAGAATCCGAGAACATGACTATGACCCAACCGACGAATCCGGGCATATTTTATAAATATCAAAATCTTCACAAGCAGCTTGGTCGACAAGAGATTTCCCGGAATGTGGATTCACCTTGGTCAAGTGGTGTACAAAAGGAATTACTTCCGTCATTACCTTCTTATACTTCACCTGCAGAGCTGATAGATCGGAACGAAGAAGTTGCAACTGATTTTCTCTATTCACCATCCCATCTCGAGCGGTCTGCAGCTGGATATCTTTAATATCTAGAGCTCGCTTCAAATTTTGAACATCGGAGGAGCAATCGTCAGAAGAAACAGAGGCAAAACCAGCGGACGTGCCACAATCTTCAAAACGCCGCCGTAGGATTTCCAGATCCGACTCCAACCGGTGAATTTTTATCATATCCACATACGACCTGGCACCAAGCTTAAACTTCTGGCCAATAGTCTTTATCCGGCCATGCTTGCAGAAAACACTCATCTTTTTCCGATAACCCCACTTCATCTATTTATGGAATCTATCAACAAAAGTGAAAAACAAAAACCCGGATCCAATTGCTTACCTTATATAGGGATATGAACCGCACTACCGTCAATTTGCAAAAAAGGCCATTCAAGATTCGTTTTAGTACAAAATCGTCCCTTTCAAAAACCTTCTGAAAGACAGCGGACTCCTAGATGCAAACACGCAGGGTATGCTTGAAGGGTACGTTTCACTCTCGATAAACAAGGAACAGATTTGCATTTATCAAGAATCCCATATCTAGGGAAAGAAGATCAAATCAAATCCCTTATTCTTAGAAGTGATATACACGACCCGAAAAACCCTACTTGAGGAATAAGTCACGAACCCCCTGCACACAGGGGGAAGGGTGGGTAGAATTAACTCTTCGGCTAAGACTAACAACACGATCTTGGCATATCATATTATTAGTCTGGGGGGCTTGATGGTGTACCCATCGTCACCCAGGATAAAGCCTCACCCTAGGTAGGCTAAAAAGATCACCCAGGGTATCACATAGTCTGGGGAAAAGAAGATAAACATGAAAAGATACGATCATATCACTTCCTTAAATAAAGGAGATCGTTACCAAAGATACAAAACACGTGAGAGACTTATTCTCCACGAAAAATCAGCTATAAAAGGGGGAAAACCCTAATCATTATTATTATGCCTACTACGGCCAAAACCCTAAAACACATACAAGATCCACGGGCAAAACCCTAAGAGATCTAAAACACATCTAAACCGGCGTACAAAAGGTTCTCACACCTTACCAGCAGGGAATCGCCATCCAACTCATCAAACACCTCCAAATCCTTTAACCTAATCCATTGTACAAACAAATATGAATTTAGCTATGCTTTTCAGACTACAATGTGAATTTGCTTTACTTTTCAGTTTTGGATAAAAGTTGCATACACAGAGTTTATGGAACATGGTAACCAAAAACTGAATCCGTTACACACTGATAATACAGTCAATTAGCTTATAGTCTTCTATAAACATCCCGTAAAACTTAAATGGAGTATAAACATAATTTTGCAGGCGTAAGTGACAACAGCTACAAAAACCCATTTTGCTAGTGAGCATTCAAATATAACTGTTGCAAAGCCGGCAGAAAGCATTAAAAAGTATGGTTTTGATCAGTATAATGTATACTAGTTAGGTATTTAACCAACAAAAATCAATATGGCTGTGGACAATCAGTCAAGTGGTTTAGTATTCTCTTATGGTGGATCCAAGGTAGGATCTCCCATATGCGTATAGACGTATGGTTATTATGATTCAAAGGTTGAGCTTGAAAAGTAATGTGTCACGCCTGCGAATATGGAAGCAAAATCTTAGTTTGCATGTACACAAGTTCTCTGCGCAAAACCAATTCTGTGTCCTGCACGACTGCACGTGTTAGCAACACACAGAAATACTAATCATGTCAAAACATACCTAGACAACGTTAAGCTGTTGTACATTTTATATCAATAAGTCAGTCAACTTTAGTCCTAATTGAGCTATCTATATAATTCGGACATTCGAAGGTGTTTTATTTTGAGTTCAGGTTTTGTTTGCCCATTATTGACCATGAATTTATATGATTAGGAAGAAAAAAATAATGGCATTGAAAGGCCTCTCTGGCTGAAAGCAACCACTTTCATCGAGCCATTGTTCTGGTTAAAACTCTTTTGCATCATCACCCATTCGTTCACATCACAGCCCTTGTTAATTAGTGAAAGGCCAAATTAAGGTTGCCAATAATGTAATTAGACCGGGGCTTTATATTTTTTCAAGCAATGATACTTCCTCGGCTACTTTAGTAATATTGAGATGTGGAGATTTTGTGTCATTCTGGATATTTTGTGCAGAGATGTGAATTGGCCCTCAAAGTACTTTGCCAGAAATTCAATGAAAGTCGAACCATAACCCAGCTTCATAGCTGTTTTCACATTCATATCCACTTTAGCTTCACTGATTCCTTTAATTTGCAAAACCTCTTTTCTAGTAGAGTATGGTACAGACTCAATTGTACAAAGTCCAACATCTTATACCTTAATTACATCACTGGCCAGAATTCCAGACGCCTTCATAGCTGCCCTTTTCAAACTATTATGATCCCATTCAACCAGCTCACAAATTCTGCCAAAATGTATACTCGTACTAATTAAATTCTAACCTTTTCACTCTGCTTACATCACTAAGTACCAAGAACACACTATCCCACTAGCTATTATTCTGATACATAACACAATAACCATGACCGGGCTTTAAACTTTTTCTGGTTTCAAGTATGGTTCTAACGAGTTCTATTGTTACAACTTTTGCATATAACTATTGATGGCCATTAGTTCTTAAATAAAATCAAAAAATAACTAGTTGAATAAACAAATTATGAATGATCTATTGAGTAGTTTTTATAGAAAACTTTTAGAAGGTCTAAAACTTTAAGCTCAAAAAACATAAAAGCTTCCTATGATATTATAGTTTTGTAAGATTTATAATTGAAGTGCTTAAGTGCACTAAATCGAGATGTTGTAACCTGAGATGTAATACTTTTTTGGTCAAGAAAGATGAGAGAAATACATGTTGTAGAATATTATTATTTTTAAAACTGTGTTTAGGCCCCTTAAGGGTGAATCTCATATATCCCCTTCTTAATCTCTAAAATCACATATATACCTAAGTAAATAACATTATATCAAATATAACCAATATAAATATTAAAATTCTCATATTAACCCATTTCATTATATAAATTTAAGAAAAATAATTTTAAACAAATAAATTACCGTAAATATCATCAAAAGTGTGTCTAAATAAAAAAAATAGGTAAGTTGCCAAACTTTTACCAATAACATTCATTATGTAGTTACGAATATTTGTTTTTAAAAAAAGTATATATTAACTTTATAAATTAAGAAAAAATCATAATTACTTTTCGAACCAATTGAGATCTTCTTTCTAAAACCAATTGAAAAACAATTATTACCTTATGCGAAACATCATTTATACTGCGAAGTTTTATTCTTACTTTCTTTCCCTTAGCTTGGGAACATTGATACATTCCTTGTATTCTTGTAATGTTTTTTAGATACATTTGATAGTATACCTGAGGCATGATTGATATATTTTTATCAATACATTTTTGATAGTATAATATTAGAGGCAAGATTGAGATTTAATTGTGTGAAATTGATTTTACCAAAAAAAAAAATTAATGAAAGGGATAAATATGAGAGTTTTAGCATTTAGCTTGGTTATTTTTGATATTATGTAATTTAGTTGGGTATATATGTGATTTTAAAGGTTAAGAAGGAGAAATATGATAATCTCCCTTTTTTTAATGGCAAATTTAGGCTCGGCCGGCATTGTGTCTTCATATCCAACTCCAATTCCAAAGAAAATCCGATTATTCCAGGCAATAGCCTTGTCTCCAGCCCGGCATGTTGTCGATACCTGGATTTATAAAGACCTTTAATTCTCAAGTCCTCACAAGTACGAACCTATCTAAGTACCAATTCATCTATCGATAGTTGCTACTAAAAATGTGTTTAGATGACACCTAGAATGGGAATGTATCGAACCATATGTCAAAATTGATAAAATTGATAACTTTTTTGTAAGACTGAATTAGGGTCTCAAACTCTTACATGACCAATATGAAACTTTTTAGCTAATATCTAAGAAATATTAAGTTATTTATATACAACAACAACAACAACAACAACAAAAGGACCCAATCCCTGCGCGGGGTATGGGGGAGGTAAGCTGTAGACAGTCTTACCTCTACACAAAGGTAGAGAGACTGCTTCCATAGGGACCTCCGGCCACAAAGGAGTGCAAGACGGAAAATAAGAAATGTTTAGAAAATCATGCCTGTCTGCCGAGAATGTGAAAAGAAAAAATACCTGTCTGCTGGGTCCGGCTACTATGCGGGTCGAACGTTTATCACTCATGCGTCCTACCGATATCTTAGAAACATGTTTGACAATACAAATACAAATACGAAAACAACCATATTGGACATATTAAACAACATATAAGTGGCAAACTAATACGTAACTCGAACAAGTAGTGGGAAACAACAAGACAAACATACAAATAAATAAGAAATGACAAAACCTGAAAAGATCCCGATTGAGCCAAGACAGTAACTACTTCTAAACAACCTATGGAAAAAGGACCTTAGGCCACCTAGCTATCCTAATCCTAATTCTCTCACCTGCTCTTCTAAACCAATAAACTAGTCCTCAACCCCTAGTCCTCTAGATAAACTCTCATTGGTCATGTCCCCCGACAGCCATCTTGGGGGAAACAAACACAAGAGTAACCTCCCCCCTCGGTTTAGGCCTCTCGAGACTCAAGGCCAAAAACCCCTACGAAAGGTCACAGAGAACCAAAGTCTAAATAAAAAGTCTACTTAATCTAAAACCCATATGTCTTACCCTCGCATTCCACTACCTCTACCTAGAAGCTCCTCTAAAGCATTCGGAATTCCGTACTTCCACCTCCCTCTACCTACCACTCTTCCTGTCACGTCAAAGTCCTCTGTAGCGTAGCTAAGCCACTTCTCTAGGCCAAACCCTCGCAAACCTCCTTTGGCAAGGCAATATGGGAAAAGAAGACTATCTAGGTCGTCCAAAAGTCCTACCCTAACCTACTATTCTACTCTAATCCTAGTTCTCCATGTCTTCCTATCCGACGTCATGTCCTCCGACAGGCCAAGTTCAATTAGATCCTTCGCTAATCGATCCTCCCACCTCATCTTTGGTCGTCCCCTTCTTCGTATGTCGTCCACGTGAATAGACTCCGTTCTCCTTAGTGATGCAGTTTCATCCCTTCTCCTAACATGGCCAAACCATCTCAAGCGCTCTTCCCTTAGCTTGTTAATGATGGTCCCTACTTCAAGTTCTGCTCTAAAACTCCCGTCGGGATCCTGTCTGCTAAGGTCTTCCCGCAAGTCCACCTTAACATCCTCATCTCAGCCACCTTTACTCGAGCCGTTTAGGCTTTCGTCATCGCCCAACATTCTGACCCGTATAGCATAGCCGGTCTAATAGCCACTCTATAGAACTTCCCTTTCAGCTTTAGCGGGATCCTCTTGTCGTACATGACTCCCGTAGCTGCTTTCCACTTCATCCATCCGGCTTGGATTCGATGTGTCACGTCGTCGTCTATCCCACCCAATTTGTGTATCACTGATCCCAGGTATCTAAAAGACTCCTTCGGACGCAATATGCGGCCCCCAATGCTAATAACCTCATCCCCATTTTGTCTTATCTCTTGGTTATCGAAGTCACATCTAAGGTATTCTGTCTTTTCTCGGCTCACGCACAAACCATGGTCTTCAAGGGCTTCTCTCCATTTCTCTAGCCTCTGGTTTAGTTCCTCCGTCGATCTCGCTATCAGCGCAATGTCATCGGCAAAAATCATACACCACGGTAGTTCCTCCTGTAGGCCCCTGGACAGTTCGTCTAGGATCAACGTGAAAAGGTATGGGCTAAGCGCCGAACCCTGGTGTAGGCCCATATCTACCGAGAAAAGTTCCGTGTTCCCCACAGGGGTTCGAACACCGGTCCTCACCCTATCGTACATATCCCTAATAACCCTAATGTATCTCCCGGTAACCCCTTTCGCTTGTAGCGTCCTCCAAATCAGCTGTCATGGTACACTATCGTATGCCCATATTAAGTTATTTATATCTGTCTATTAATCTATTCATTGAGCATCTCCGAAGGAACTTGGCAAAAGACCTTTCAAATGTTATATAAGAAAAAGTCTTATTTGACTTTAAGCGCTGACACAATATAGGTTGGCCAATGACTTTTATCGAAGACCAGACAATTTTATCATATAGCATTGCAAAGTATAAATTAGATATGAGCACATTTACCAGGCAATTTTATCAAAGACTTGGCAAATGTTATATAAGAAAAAGTCTCATATGACTTTCTGAGTTGACTTGATTCTTTTGTAATGTATGTTTCATCAATGTGTCGTACTATTTGTACAAAAAGTTAACATATAAATATGCTTCGACATGAGCACATTTACTTCAAGAAAACACAAGCTTTAACTGAAGTGTCCAAAAAACTATATTAAGTAACCGAAAGTTCATACCTATTTCACATGATTATGTATTAGATAGAGCTGAAACTATAAACAGAAAAACAAGAAATAAGTTTACATTTTTTTCTTTTTGAACAGAGAAATAAGTTTACATTGAACTGAAAGTTTTTACATAAAACCGACCATATAAATACAGACTTGGAAAATCTCTTCACTACGTGTGTGTGTATACTTTCTGTCCTAAATGTACAGCAATTTAAGCACAAACCAAACTAACATCTTCAATGCAACAATTGAAGAACCCCAAATTGCCTAATGTACCAACACTTTACCCTTTTCTACAAATAACCTGTTCGTATACACAAAAATCGAGCATAATATTCAACTAAAATTCCATCCCATAGAACAAATTCTTCTTGGACATCCCTTCTTCATTTTCATCATTTGTACCAAACAATGCCACAGAGAGATCCCCAATTTTATTCCTATCCAATCGAGAACGAGTCACTCTCAATCGTTTTGGAGCATTTGGAGCTTCGATTTCATCAACAGCGAGTACTGATGATTGATCTAAGGCACACCTAAAAGCAGGGACCTTCTTTGGTGTACTATATGCAAAATGTAGCTTTTTTGCAAGCATAGCCTGCAAAATACACAAATCGATTTTCAAAAATTATCAACAAATAAATTCATATAACTTTACCAAATACCAAAAAAAACATACAAATTATATAAAATAAAAATACAACTTACAGCTTCACAAATTAGCTTCGAAACACGAACAAGAGTCTTCAGATCATCATGTTCTACACCACACAAAACTCTAATCTGCAATAATTTATATAAATTTACATTAAAATACACTTTAGAAAAAATATATTTTCAAACATGAATGAAAATTGAAAACATACCAAAATATCTTGAGGTAGAGCTTCGAGAAATGAAACCTGAGGACCAAAATCTTTTCGAATTGATGGTTTTTTCGAAGGCGAAGAAATCATATCAATATCCTCTATTTCATTTGAAATGAATATTCTCTTTCTACCAAATGAACTAGTTCTTCTCACTACACCCATCGCCATTCCTGATACATTTTTCATTTTAATCAAAATCAGTACTTCTATTATATTATATATATATATATATACTTATATATGTATATATATATATATATCAAATTGTTAGAAAAACACAGACACAGAGACAGACAAACCTTGAATTTGAAGTAACTTTAGATTGATTGTTGTTGTAACGGTTCCAAAATCTGATGCAAATATTGTGGAAGTGTTTTGCAAGTTATATTCACCAGTTATAAATATCTGAATATATAAATATCTGAATATATCTAAAAAAATATATGTATATGTATAGTGTTTTGTATATATAAAGTTTTAAAAAGTTGAGTGGAAATGACTAGAATTTTTCTGATATTTTCTCATTTTCTGAAGTTAAAGTAGTGTAAAAAACTAGCCGTTGGGGAAAAAGGACACGTGGGAGTATGTGGTTGGATGAAGGAAGCTTCATTGGTGAAGTTAGTGGTGACGTGGATGATATGGTCGGTTTGAGTCGGCTATACCGTGGATTTCTTTTTAAATAAGTATTTTTTGTTTCAATAGAATCCTATGTCATTGAACGAATACGAGTGTGACACGTGGAGAATATAAAAGGTTTAGATGGAGACACGATTAGTGGAAGAGATGGAGGGTTAGGATTAAAGTAGAGTGTGTACGTGTGGAGTGATTTACGGTGAACTTTGTTTCTATTTTGGCGGCCGGCTTTTGACGGCTGTTTTTTACTCGGTTTTGTACAGCTTTTTCCACTTTATTTTGGCTAGTGGGGTGGCATGGAATGTATGCCAGTCGAACGCGGTCAATTTACTATGGGCCGGCACGGTAAATTATTAAGTAATTCAATTTAAGAGATAATGTTACATACAGTAATTTTTAAATTTTTTTCTTTTAGGCCACTGTAATATGAAAAAGGATTTTTAAGCCACTTAAATTTAGTATTTATTTTCATTTACATCATATACTACCAATAGTACATCAAAATACATTAAAATAACAAACGGAAATTTCATTTACAACATTAAATCTATATACTATACAAGAAAATTTATAATAAAGTTTAATTTTACCTCTTTACCTACAATAAAATAATAAATTATTCTCTTCGAACACGTTTTTTTCTTCGTAATCTTTTTTTTTTTAAAAGTGAAATTTTATTGATAACTCACCCCAGCGAAACGCCGGCAATATATATGTACAAATATTTACATGAACTTGAAAGAGCACCAATCGGTCCAAGACACCCTATTGTTTTTAGATCTATTACAAAACCACAAATACTCCATTGACTTGATGTTGTGCATGATAGTCTTCTCATTTTCGCTTCCGTTGTTGAACTTGATCTCGCACCTTGTCTTCCAAATGAACCAGCAACTCATCATGATGATACCTTTTATAACCACCCTTTCAATGTCGTTCTTCCTTTGATGTTCGTGATACAATAAGAGGTCCTTGATGTCGAAGACAAAGAAAGGGGACGATTTGCACCAGTCTTGTACCCACTGCCAGATTTTGGTCGCCAAGATACACTTGCAAAAAACATGCTCCTCAGTCTCCACCTCCTCCCCACAAAAGACACACATAGGATCAGGGATGTGGCAGTTACGGACTTGTAAAGCTTCAGACGTAGGGATTCTATTCATAGCCGCCCTCCATAAGAAGATATTACATTTCCTTGGAATCCATTTGCACCATTCAAAAACAAACCTGCCGCTAAAATCCTGGCCACTATTAATGAAGTCTTTCACGCTTCTAACCGTCATGACTTTATCTTTACTACCCGACCAAACCCATCTGTCCACTCTAGTACCCATGACCACCCCTTCCATCATTCTCTCAAGGCTGACCAATTCTCATTTTTCCTCGTTGTTGGATGGTTTTTTGATCCAATCCCAATTTATACAGTTACTGCCCAATCCCCCGACTACCTTGTCAGCCACCATAGCCTTCTTCTTCTTTTCAAGCTTAAATAAAAGAGGATATTTATGTCTAAGCGGCTCTTCACCTATCCAATTATCCAACCAGAAACTAATATCGTGCCCATTGCCCACGACATCTTTAAGTAAACAGTTAATTCCTTTTCCAGCCACCTTAACCGACTCAAAGCATTTGACAATATTATTCTAAGTGCCTGGTAAGTACTTATTCACCATGACATGAAGCCAACCCCTCTTTGTATCGTGAATTGAGTCGATAACCCTTCTCCATAAGTTGTTAGGTTCATTTTTAAACCTCCACAACCATTTTGAAAGAAGTGCGACATTAGTGTCCCTAAGTTTGCTGAGCCCAAGACCACCCATATCAACAGGTGAAGCGACTCTGTCCCATGCCACCCAATGAATTTTCTGACCATCACTCGAACTACCCCAAAGAAACCTTCTAATTCGAACCTCTAAACATTCGATAACCTTCTGAGGAGCTTTATACAGTGAAAAAGAATAAGTAGGTAAGCTTTCCAACACTGATTTAATGAGAATGATTCTGCCAGCCATCGACAAACTAGTAGCACGCCAACGGGACAGTCTAGCGTCAAATATGTCAATAATGAAATTCCAATTGACTATCCTGTTCATATTTGCCCCAATCCAAACTCCCAAATGCTTAAAGGGGAGCGTTCCAGCGGCACAGTTAACCACTTTGGCCATATTAGCCACCTCGTCACCCGTAACACCGATTCCATACAAATTAGACTTTCCTAGGTGAATCTTGAGCCCTGAACACATATTAAAATGTCTGAGTACCCTGGCCACATTTTTGAGATTCTCACGATTCCACTCACCAAGTATGACACAATCATCTGCATAGAGCAAATGAGAAATTTGCAAAATGTCTTTCCCCACCTCGACCCCTTTAACAAGATCAGCTTCTACAGCTCTCTTGAACATCACCGAGAGGGCTTCCATAACCAAAATAAACAGAAAGGGAGCAAGTGGGTCACCCTGTCTCATCCCCTTGTGACATTGAAATTCAAAGGTTGGTAACCCATTTACCAAAATAGAGGACCTGGCTGACGACAAAATTCCAAACACCCAATTTGACCATCTCTCAGGGAACCCCATCCAACCCATAACTGAAATAAGAAACTTCCAGTTGACATTATCATAGGCCTTGGCAAAATCAATTTTCAAAGCAAATAACTTCCTGTCCTTTTTTTCGGCCCACGAGAAGATTTCGTTAAGAATTAGAGGCCCATCTATAATGTTTATGTCCCCCAAAAAGGCGGTTTGGTTATAAGAAATAACCGACCCCACGACCTTCTTTAGCTGATTGGCTAAAACTTTTGAGACCGCTTTGTTTATTATACCAATTAAATTAATAGGACGGTAATCATTCAAATTATTGGGATCTTTTAACTTAGGAATGAGTGTGATGAATGACGACCCACACCCCAAGCTGATCTTCCCAGATGCAAAAAACTCATTAAAAAGAGCCACAAACTCGAACTCCATAAGAAACCAGAAGCGTTTGACAAACCTGAAGTTGAAGCCGTCAGGCCTAGGGGCCTTATCGTCTCCACACTCGAAAATAGCTTTCTTGATTTCCTCTTTGGAGAACTGCCCGATGAGACTTTCAGCTTCTTCTCTTGTCAATCTTGAGCCTGCCCAATCCATCAGTTTTGGTCTGTCGACCCATTCTTCTCGAAATTTGTCACGGAAAAAACCAAAAATATGTTTTCTTCGTAATCTAACATGACTTTATCTTATTACTAAATTTTAATAGATAATAGCTATCTACAAAGCTTTAAAATAACTTTGTATTTTATTACCATCACTTGTTCAGCAAAATAAACCCTTAGATTTTTAATAAACCATTAGCTGTTAAAAATAGGGTAAACAATTATATGACATCAAATCGATGTAACAAAATCATTATTATAAAATAATCATAGTATTTTTTTGAAAACTTTTAACAGATTTTATAAATTTGTGCTCTTCCTGATGAAAAATATCGATATATCAACACATAATGATAATCCTTAACTATGAAGACAAGTAAAATCGAGTTAATAAAAACATATATATGTTTTTTCTTCCATATTTTAAAGTACCGTCATAATATGTAGTTTTTGGCTAGATTGACTTACATGAAAAAAGATATAAACTTATGGGTGGCCTAAAATTCTCTTTTAACATATGGATGACCTCTAGAAAAACAAATAAATCTTTGAATGGCTTATGTAGTTATTATCCCTTCAACTTAATTTAGTCATAGTTAATGGGTTTTGATTTTGTGATTGGATTGTATGGGACTATGGGTTTGTTAGTTATGAAAATTTAAATAATTAATAACAAGAGGTTGGGTATTGTAAAACAAGTATTAAAGTAAAACAAATAGGACAAGATCTTCACCCTTGGATCATGATTAAATTGATGCACGAAGATTCACGAAACAATTGATACACGATGATATTCAAGATGAAAGGTGATTTTCAATGAAGGGAAACATATTGTTTTATTTATTTTACTTTAATAGTTATTTTATTATAACTAAAACCTTGATAAGAATAATTCAAGGCTTACTAGTTAAAAACTAAAGGGCATATATTGATATGTTGATTTGAAACCTTAGGTCATGCATACGATGTTGGATATTGTAAAACAAGTATTAAAGTAAAACAAACAGGACAAGATCTTCACCCTTAGATCATGGTTAAATTGATGCACCAAGATTCACGAAACAATTGATACACGATTATTTTCAACGTGAGTTGCAAAACAAATATAATTCTTATTCAACATCCAACCAAGAGTTTTTACAATTACTTAAATAGGAAAATTAAAGACTAAACAAGGAATGAAAATCCTGACAATAAAGGAAAAGATAAATACTAAATCAAAAGAGAGAGACTTAAATAATAAACCCTTGACATCGGTTGGACTGGATCTTCAAAACATCGTATTGGGCCTAGCCACTTTGGGTTGCTTCTGTTGTTAGTTCTGTTGGCTCTGGATCTGTATCATCCGTCCCTCCTAAAAGATGACTCGTCCCCGAGTCAGCACCAAAATCATCGCCAGGAGTAAAAGGTGCTAAATCAGCCACATTGAATGTTGCAGAAACATTATAATGTCCAGGAAAATCAATCTTGTAAGCATTGTCACTGATGCGCTTGAGAACACAAAACGGACCATCAGCACGTAGATGAAGCTTACCAAAACGACCTTTTGGAAACCTGTCTTTTCGTAGATAAATTTAAACCAGATCACCTTCTTGAAAAACGACTTTACGCCTGTGTTTATTAGCTCGAGTTTGATACTGGAGATTATGCTTAGTAATTTGTTGTCGGGCTTGTTCATGCAACAACTTAATTTGAGCAACTCTTTCATCCCCCTCGACGCTAATAGTTTCAACCCCTGATAAGGGTGCTAGGTCCAACGATGTAAATAGGTTTCTGCCATACGCCACAAGAAATGGACTACGCCCCGTTGAGCTGTGATTAGAGCTGTTGTAAGCAAACTCTGCTTGGGGTAACACAAGATCCCACTGTTTTGGATGATTGCCAACAAGAAAACGAAGAAGATTTCCAAGACTTCAATTAGTAACTTCTGTTTGACCGTCAGTTTGCGAGTGGTGGGAACTGCTGAATTGTAACTCAGCACCCAAACATTTCCACAAAGTACGCCAAAAATGGCTAACAAATTTAACATCACGATCGGACGTAATTGTTTTTTGGAATACCATGTAAACGAACTATTTCTGCAAAATAAAGACGTGCAACTGGTGAAGCATCATACGTTTTGCAGCAAGGAACAAAGTGAGCCATTTTGGAAAACCGATCAACAACCACCATGATAGAGTCTTTTTTTCGTTGTGTGAGCGGTAACCCAAGCACAAAATCAAGGCTAACATCCTCCCAAGGCCCATTTGGAACCGGTAATGGTGTATATAAGCCTTGGTTTGTATGATGTGTTTTAGCAATGTGACAAACATTACACCTGTTCACAACTTTATTAATATCTTTAACAAGATGAGGCCAATAAAAACGTTCACTAACCAAAGCTGCTATTTTGTCTCTTCCAAAATGTCCAGCTAAAGCGCCTTGGTGATACTCTAGGATGATGGCTTCTCGGAAAGAAGATAAAGGAACACAAAGTCGGTGACCTTTGAAAAGAAATCCACCACGTCGCACATAATCATGAAACGGAGCAGTTGTGCAATGAACCCATATAACTTGGAAATCAGGATTGTCTGGATACAAATGAATGAATCCGTCAAAGCCCTCGACTTTGAGTTTTGTTGTGGTGACATACACTGGTCGACGGCTCAAAGCATCGGCTACTGTGTTGGCAGAACCTGCCTTGTGGCGGATGACAAAATAAAATTGTTGAAGTGTTTCAACCCATTTGGCATGTCGCGGGTTGAGCTTAGCTTGACCTTGAATGAACTTTAAAGCTTGATGGTCGGAGTAGAGGATAAACTCTGCTGGAAGAAGATAGTGACGCTTATATTCAAGGCTTCTATCGATGGCATAAAATTCTTTATCGTATGTGCTATATCGACGCCTTGTCTCATTAAACTTTTCGCTAAAATAAGCAACCGGGCGGTTCAATTGGGTCAAAACTCCACCAATACCAAGGCCAGAAGCATCACATTCCACCTGGAAAACATGATCAAAGTTAGGGAATACAAGAACAGGAGCCTCGGTTACGGCCACCTTGAGGGTGCCAAAGGCATGTTGTGGATTTTCCGTCCAAACAAACTTGCTACCCTTCAAAATTTCGGTGAGAGGTGCAACAATGGTGCTGAAGTGACGGATGACACGGCGATAAAACGATGCAAGCCCATGGAAACTTCGCACATCATGAAGGGAAGTCGGTGTTGGCCAAGTTGTGATGGCCAAAATTTTGTTGTGATCCATCCGAATCCCACTGCCAGAAACTAAATAACCCAAGAAAAGAACCTCGGTTGTGAAAAAATGACACTTCATTCCATTAGCATAAAGCTTCTCGTTTCACAAGACTGTAAATATTTCCCTAAGGTGATGAAGATGTTGTTCCTTGTTCTTGCTAAAAACCAATATGTTGTTGAAATAAACAACGACACAATTGCCTATGAATGATTTAAAAACATGATTCATAAGGCGCATAAAAGTACTTGGAGCATTGGACAATCCAAACGGTATAACCAACCATTCATACAAACCGTGACGCGTTTTAAATGTCGTTTTCCATTCATCTCCTGGTTGCATTCTGATTTGGTGGTAACCCTGCGTAAATCTATCTTTGAAAATATGGTTGCACCATGTAATTGGTCCAGAAGATCATCAAAACGCGGAATAGGGAACCGATACTTAACTGTTATTTTGTTGACTCCACGACTGTCGATGCACATACGAAACGTACCATTCGGCTTTGGAACAAGTAAAGTAGGCACCGAACAAAGGCTCATGCTTTCACGAATAAGGCCCTTGTCTAATAACTCAAGGACCTACCGCTGTAATTTAGCAAACTCCTTGGGATTCATACGATATGCCTGTTTATTGGGGATGCTAGAACCGGGCCCAAAATCAATACATGGGAACAACTTCACACCAAAGTTCATCTGTATATTTGTTGCCAATTGAAAATTGAACTAAACACTTATGGGAAACTTTGACGAGATTACCTTTTTTAAACCATGTTAATTGGTACGGTGTTGGATGATCTTGTGTAGGCAAGCCTAATTTTTCCACCATAGATGTTGCGACCATGTTCTCACAGCTGCCCCCGTCAACAATAACAGTGCAAACCTTACCTTTGGTAGTACACTTTGTGTGAAAAAATATTGTGACGAAGCCATGAAGTGCCATCACTTGTATCTACACTATTGGTGTGTAAAACTCATTGAACCACAAGAGCTTCACCCTGATCCGGAAGAAGAATCGTTTAAGGTGTGTCCTGGTCATCATCTGGGTCGGTATCATAGATTGGTGTTGGGTCTTCCATGAAGGTAAGTACCTGTTTATTTAGGCAGTCCCGTTTTAAGTGTCTGACGCCTTGGCATTTGAAACACCGAAGAGCAGAAATACTAGGGCCTGACTGGGCAAATGCAGGTTTTGGTGGGTCGGTTTTAAGTGGTTCAACCCGAGGCTGAAAACTTGTCGTTGTGGGTGGATGGTAAGAACTAAACCGAGGATTGGGTTTTGGTTTTGCTGACAATTGTTGTTCCACTCTTTTAGCCAGTTGACAAACATCAGAAAAAGACCAATACTGTTGTAAAATAACGACATAAGCGATGTCCGACCTGAGTGCCCCCAAAAAACGTGCAATTAGCTGTTCGTCATCTTCTTCAATCCCACATCTCATTCGCAATTGTTCAAAGGTAGTGATAAACTCCTCAATCGAAAGTGAATCCAGTTTGAATTGATGATACTCCACAAACGAGTCTTGTTTATGATTTACGGGTAAAAATTTGAAGCGCATCAACCATTTCATCTTGTCCCATGTTTCCACTTTATGTTTACCCTTCCGATATCGTTTACTCTGAACATGTTCCCACCATAAAGATGCACATTTACGTAAACGAACTGCGACTAATTTTACCTTTAGGTTTTCTGGAACTTGACGAAGATCAAAGATCCATTCAACTGTTTGAAGCCAGTCGATAAAATCATCTGGTTGCATGCGGCCTTCAAACTCAAGGATTTCTGTGCGAATACCCAAAGCTTTGATCAGGTGGCGGCTGTGGTACTAGAGGAGGTTGGGGACGGCGGATAGGGGGGTTGCTGGTGGAGTGTGGCGGCGATTCGGCTGTGGTGGCTGATTATATAAAAAAAAATTCGACTTCTTCTTCACTTGACTCGTCCAGCATTGATTCAGTAGGTGTGTTTTCATACTACCTTTCATATCGATTGAAAGGATTGACTTCGAGTTCCCGAATCCGTTCACGAAGTCTTTCAATCTCGATGTCGCGAGGATCGCGTTCATCGTTACCGTTGCCTCTGGCAGCGAATCGACGGTGTTGGTGTAGGCGATCTCTTCCTGGTGCAGACATGTCAAGATTCCTGAGCTCTAATTACGACTTGATACAAATTCGTATTCAATTTGGAACGCTAGAAAAAAACCTCCTAGCAAATATACCTCCTTCGGCCAACCGAATGGAGAAGATAACAACGTGAGTTGCAAAACAAATATAATTCTTATTCAACATCCAACCAAGAGTTTTTACAATTACTTAAATAGGCAAATTAAAGACTAAACACGGAATGAAAATCCTGACAATAAAGGAAAAGATAAATACTAAATCAAAAGAGAGAGACTTAAATAATAAACCCTTGACATCGGTTGGACTAGATCTTCAAAACATCGTATTAGGCCTAGCCACTTTGGGTTTCTTCTGTTGTTGGTTCGGTTGGCTCTGGATCTGTATCATTTTCATGATGAATGGTGATTTTCAGTGAAGGGAAACATATTATTTTATTTATTTTACTATAATAGTTGTTTTATTATAAGTAAAACCTTGATAAGAATGATTTAAGGCTTACTAGTTAAAAACTAAAGGGCATATATTGATATGTTGATTTGAAACCTTAGGTCATGCATACAAGATCCGCTATGCCCTAAGAAAAAAGATATGTTGTTATGTTAATTAGTGGATTAAATTTTATTAATAGAATCAACCCGGATTCAACATGTATATTTGACAAAAGATTTTTACACACCATTTGTATATTATTATAATATAAAAATCTAGTTAACTTAATAGACTAAATACTTTTTATCAAGTGCATTGAGTTCTAAAAGTATTACAACTTATGGATAGAACATACAAGCAACATACAACTTATGGATTTTCCAATTTTATTAAAGAAACATATTTGGTCAAAAAGATGATCTCTAACAAGTATTAATTGGATTGTTTGATGTAAACAAATTATATCAAATACCAAAAACTATATATTAAACAAAGTAGATATTTAGAAAATGTTCTCACACTATAGTTGTTTGAACTTATAAATACTCGCAAATTTGTCAAATCTGTAGAGCTCAGATGGAGACAGCTAAACATCTTTTTGTGTCATATACGTGATCTCTCTCAAGGAATATGGAATAACATCTGTGAATGGTGTCATATACAAAACATGTTTTTCTTCGGCGGCGTGCTACTCCAAATACCGAACTTTCTTAATTGTTCAAAAAATGAAAGAAAATAATCCATGATGTACTATGTGCAACAATTTGGGTAATATGGAAATCAGGTCGAAAAAGTTTTCAATAACAAATCTATAAGAAAGGAAATGTATTTGAGATAATCAAATTAGTGAGCTTCTTATAGGTTAAAAATAGAGGAAAACTTGCATAGTTAACGTGGGAGCAATGTGAGATTCTTGATTTAGTTAGTAGTTTGCTTTAACTGGTACATTTCAATGAATTGATGTATTCTGTTGAAAGAACTATAACCAAAGAAGGTGAAAATTGTAGACAACAAGAAAAGGAAACTGTATTCTATATTCCCCAAAAGGTAGTATGGACATTTTCGGCCAAATAAGGAGAGCTTTAGCATTTTATTCTCATTTCCTCATTCGAAAACTAAATGACACTTTGGACGCGCGCGCGGGGGGGGGGGAGGCTATGAACGATCATGTAGCTCGAATGATAAGAGAAGGGGCGGTCGTGAGTGTACAAGGGGAGTTCGAAAAGAAGGATAGTGAGGATAAGCCAGAAGTTGATGTTATTGTGACCGGTGAGACTCCTCCAAAGAGTAAGTTCCGATACAAAAACTTTGAGATTTTTCATCCACTTGTGTATCAAGGTGAATCGGACCCTATCATTTGCACCATATGGTATATGTAATTGAAGGAGCTTTCTGTACATGTCATGCCCTCAATATCTTAAGGTTGTATATGGGATAAGCATGTTTTGAGATCGTGTAAATAGATGGTGGAATGGTTCATTGACGGTGAAAAAAGGCAACTATATCCCTTGTAAAGTGGCCCAAATTTTAGAACCATGTTATTTAAAAAGTTTCGTTTAGAGCCCCGAGTAACAAAGTTAAAGGAGGAGTTTCTAAATGACAATGAAGGTTTATTGAGTGTGAACGAGTTTCGAGCTCATTTTTTTTTGTGACAAAGCTCAGATTTGTCTGGAACTCCTTGAGAACGATACTTTGTTAAAGGAGCACTTTTATAGGAAACTGAAGAAGAGTTTGAGGTCTTTTCAACTCACCGTAGAGCAAGCCTAAGACGTAAATGATGTAGTCACTTGTACTTTTTTGTGCATGGTAATACTATGAGAATTCTTTTTGATTCAGGAGCTAATAGATCTTTTGTTTTCACTAAAAATTTTCAATGTTATTCGCATTGCTAATTTAAAATTGAATGCCCCACTTCAAATTAAAGTTAGAAATGTAACCTTGAATTAGTAAATGATGTGTATATTAGATATGAAATTAATATTTCCCCAAATATCTTTCAAGTCAATCTAATTCTTTTTTCCCATAGGAGATTTTGATATGATTATGAGAATGAATTGGTTAAGCTTTACGCGGTTGTACCTCATTATGCTTGAGGGAAGATGCTTTAGAGGGTTATACCTCATACTTAAAGGGATGTACTTTTTCTCAAATTCCAACTTTGCTTTTTGGTATTATATATATAATTTTTGAAATAATTAACAAGATTTGAACTTAAGGGAACACCGCCCCGTGGTACCGGTTTGGTGGTGAGCAAAATGGGGAGAGCCGTCCCCGGGTTGGTCTCGACTCTGTGAACGTTATATTTGACCGTTGGCTATGTTTTTTTTTTTAAAAAAAAACTAGCCTGCCATTTCCATCAATATATATATATATATATATATATATATATAAAGTTTCAGGTGAGTGTCTATTGAGGAAGACACATGTCACGCAGCCCAAGATTCCAAAAGGATAAGTTTATATATATTTACATTTTACACCTCAAGTTTTAAACTATTTGATAAATTTAGCTAAAAGTTTTTTCTTTTGTTTTGTATAAATTATTAATTCTTTTAATAAATTATTATTACTATTATTATTGTAACATCCTGAACTTTTTATTTAACGCTTGACTTGAGTCGTTAAGTCAACACTACATGGCCGTTAAATCTCTAGGATATTTAATATTTATGTGTGATTAATGTGCTATATATGTGAGGCTTCAATGCATTAAATAATGTATATGTTAATGTGTTTAAGATGCCAAAGATGTTTAAGATGTGTTTAATATGTCGGTAAGTATTCCCGTTAAGTCGTTTAAGCCCTAAGCGTAAAGTTGTAAAGTTGAGGGGCCTAAATGTGAGCTTAGAAAAGTGTATCCAACAGATTAGGGGGTGATTAGCTCTGATTCTTTCATTATTCAGATCACACACACACACACACTTCTCTATCCCTAGAACCGTCCCTTCCCTTCCCTTGATCAATTCTTGCGTGTTACGATCTTTTCTTGGTGATTTGAAGAGGTTTTGATCCATAGTTTGCATCCTTCTTGTAATCTACAGGTATTTGCGATATTATTACATTGATTTCATGTCCTATCAATCCCTTGATTCGTTTCATAACTAATCTAGGTCTTTAAAGGGTTGATTGGAGTCAAAATCGTGAGTTTTAATCGATTCGGTAACCTAAAACGTTAGTTATTGTGATGTAAATCAAGTAGGAGTTAATCAATAATTTCATTGCATCATTATGGTCTTAAAATGATGAATGTTGAGATGCAAAAGTCGTTCATAAGGTTTGGGGTCGTTTGGGGTGTGTTTGGTTAATTTTTGGAGGTTAAACAATGAGTTTTGTGCTGAATCGGGGCCAGTTGCGGCGCAACAAAAATACAGTGACATTTAGTTGCGACGCAATTTCTTCATTGCGACGCAATTGTTACAGAATTTTCAAATGGCCATAACTTTTCAACCGTAACTCCGTTTTTACAAATAAGCTATCCCTGAAATCGTGAGAGAATCTACTTTCTAATGGTAATGCTTTTAAAAGATGATTGTGATGTCAAGTTTCCAGAAAGGTTAATTTAGTGAGTTAATGCCGAGTTTCGTCGAGTTTTGTAAGCTCTAATGCATTAATCGAATGTCTGATGCATCAAGCATTGTCATGGGTCATGTTTATAGATATTTAGGCTTGATTCATGAACATATACGTAGGTACTTGTTTAGCTCATTATGTCGTTTAATGATTATAAGTAGTCGGGAATACTTGCAAAGCATATGAAAGCCTGAAATGCTATTCCAATGATACGTACTGATTTGAGATGCTATGTATGCTTAATAGATGATATGATATGAAAAGATATATGATATGAGATAATAGATGAATTGCAACGCTATATGACATGAGATGATAGATGATATGAAATATATATATATATATATATATAATATGATACGAAAGATGATATGAAATGATGTACGATCTAAGATGATAAATGATATGCAATGTTGTAATGATATACGATATGCAATGATATATGATGATGTATGTGATGTAACAATGTATGCGATGTAATGATATGCTATGAAATGCTATGTAATGTCTTGAGATGAACTGAAATGTGTTATAGGTTGATGATATGTAAAATGTGCATGACTACATGGCTTGTTCATCTAGTTCACTAGACTTATTAAGTTGCCATGACACATGCACGTTTAAGGGCCCAAACGTTAAGATGTATATGTGATGATGTTTAGGTAATACGAACACCTAAACTATATGAGATGTGAAATCGAGCTCGTAATTTTAGATAAAAGTGTTAAGCTTAACCCGTACTTGCCCTTGCCCGGCTAAATGCGTAGATGTGGTTGCTTGGGTGGCTTCTTACAACATGGTCAAAGATGTGAAGAGTAATACGAAAGGTCTGACTCGCCCAACTTGACTTGAACATATGGATTACTCCGGGATTGGCTTGCCATTCCTTAACGACAATGATGTGCAACCGTAAGGTTTGTCCATCCAGTCGGGTGTGACTTATGTCACACTTATAAAGATGCATATGTTATATGAGATGCGTGACTTATGTCACAACTATAAAGATGTTTAGATATGATATGTGGTGATGCAAAAGATGACTAGACACATTTAGGATGACCTATCCTAATTTGAAAGATGTTGAGAAGATATGAGACATGGGTAGATGATCTTGAAACTGGCTATAGTTTACCCATAGTGGCCGCTCACTTTAGACATTTGCTTTATGTTTAGATAATAATGACTTGTATTGTTAGTGTGGTCGGTTGTTTAATATTGGGAAACTGATGAGTTTCCGCTTAAACTTATTTTGATGATATGGCTAGTAACACCATTTAATGAATAAACCAAACAGATTTTGCTGGTTTGGACTTTTAAAGTTTAATTCCGCTCTCTTTTAACGTCCTTAAGCGAACGTTTTTGGAAATCCATATTTTTAAACGACAAGTATTACAATTATTATTATTATTATTTTTATTTTGTAGTATTATAACTATTTTAAAGTTATTTATTGTGTTGTCGTTTCGTTTTAAATTGTAGTTTCGTGTTTTTTTTTGTTGTTGTATTAGTTTTAATATTGTATATGTTTTAATTTATTAAATAAAAGTTTTAATTATTAGTTGATTAAAAATAAATAGAAAATAAATTATATATATATGGCAACCATAACATAGAAAAAAAAATAAAGCTAACTTTTAATCCTGACCATCAAAATTCATAAGCCTTTAAATCTTGGCCTTTAAATTTAAAAGTCAAATTTTTAAAAATATAAAAGTCAAAAGAATATAAAAATGGTAACTTTTCAATTGTATTAAACATACTAACTAATTGCTTTAAAAAAACTTAAGTACGTAGTATACCAAAAAAAAAAAAAAATCACACGGCAATGATCAGATTGTTTGTATATAACAACATACTTTAATTAGTTTATATTTGTATTCTTACATCACAGTATATAATTTTAATTAGTTTTGAATTATATGTGATGAATAATGTTTGATATTTTCACATTTTTGATCGATTAGTTTCAATTTAATGGAAGTTTTCTATTTTAGTTAATTTGGTAAATGGTAAACTCATAAACCCTCACACCAAATTTAGAATTTCTAAGAAAAAAATACTATAAGAAAAAATATGATAGAATTAAGTAGGTACATGCTAAATTTGAAATCATAGATTCAAAAATAACGAGATGTTAGAGTTTTTACATACATTAGAAGTGTGCTCGTGTAATACATGGCATCCAAATGTTTTTTAAATGTTAGAGTATGGACATATATACGGTTAAAAGAGTTAATTTCAAAAATCGTCCTTGTGGTTTTACCAAAAAGTCACGTTTCATCCTTTAAACTTCAAAATGACACTTGTAGTCCTTTATACGCGGATAATCGTCATGTTTCGTCCTTTAGTCGACCGTGTAAAGGACGAAACGTGACCATCATCCGTTAGATTAAAGGACGAAACGTGATCATCATCTGTTAGATTAAAGGACGAAACGTGACCATTATCCACGTATAAAGGACTACCAGTGTCATTTTGAAGTTTAAAGGATGAAATGTGATTTTTTGGTAAAACCACAAGGACGATTTGTGAAATTAACTCCGGTTAAAAAGTAAAAGGTGACGGTTTTTGACTTCTGCTATCCGTGAGGGTTGTGTAAAATAGAGAATTTAAGGTATATCATACTACAAAGTTGAAAACCATTGGGTAATAGCCTAGTGGCCACCAGCCATCACTTTACTGAGGAGGTCAAACTTGAGATAATCAAGAAATTATTAAGTGGCTAAGAATCACCTGGACACTAGCCTGACAAGAAGATTAGTGGGTACCAAATGGTACATGACATGATTTTTATCCAATTACTTATTTTTTACTACAAAGTTGAACTTTCATTTGTATTGTTTTTACATTACCATTAGTTGTTATATTGACTTTTTTATTATAATAATATATTCAATTTTTGTTCTAATATATAAGCACGACCCAGTCATGTTGACATGTTGGACTCTCTGATCCTAACTCTAAACATTAAAAGTTTCATGTTCAAAGTTTTAACTCGTGATCGACCCGGGTTTACAGAGTCGGCCAAATTATAGGTTAATGGGTTGATAAATAAAATAAGTTGATTAAATTATAGGTAAGCGGATTGATAAGTAAAATAAGTTGGTTAGTCAAATATGCTTTTAAGTGGATTGGTTTTGATTAAGTATGTCAAATCAGTTGTTTTTAGGTTAATTTCATAACCCGGTCAACGACCAGGTATTGATCTAGTTAGGAAGTGGGCGGGGGAGGAGTAGAAAAAATGGGGACGGGCGGGAAGTACTCCCCCCACCCTAATAAGCGTGAGTTCAATTCCCCCCATAACCATTTTTTGTTTTTTGGTTTTTTTTTTCTTTAATTATTGGTATTTTGGATTTATGTTTTTAACCCTTCAAATTTTATATCTATAACCCTGATTTTTTGTAAATCTTACATTTTCAGCCTTTGAAATTTTACATTTATAACAATGGCCTTTTTTTTATTTCTAAATTTTAATATGATTTAATATGTTTAAATACGTAATATTGATTTGTTTACTTTGTATTGTGTTAAATTTATATAAAATTAGATTGGCTTTTTTCCCATAAATTTTGGTTCTAATATTTTTTTTATATATACATATGATATGATATGATTATTTTGTATTACAAGTTTTGTTAGTATACTAGTGTTCAGACCCATACAATGGACGGGTAGTCTCAAAATATAATAATTAAATCTAAAAACTTGGAATTCAAATATATTAAATAGACATAACGAAATCAACTTGGAAATTTGCTAACTAAATAGCCACTCCATCGATCAAAATACTCCTAAAATTTTCTATTCATTCACCATTGACCGAGCCATGTATGGTAGTGCCCTGCAAATAGCAAAAAAAATGAAAAAAACTGGTAAGTTCTCTTAGTGTATTTCTATGTATTTAATCCAATTTTTTAAAAAAATAAACCTTAAACAAATTAACCATAAGAATCGAATAAACATCTTTGCATACAGATCCAGAAAAATTATTCTGGATAAAAAAGGAACCCAACCAAGGACATTCCAAACGTCGATCAAATGATTTTATCGGCTAATGCAAGAAAGATAGGGAAACAAATTCTTGATAAAAAAAAAAAAGTCAAGCCAAAAACCTTGCAAAGCCATCTCTTCTTGTCTTAAATCCTAAACATAACGTGGATCAAAGAGTTTTATCTAAAGGTATTATTTAAAATTGATATCATGCTTTTCATAAGAGTCGAAGTATATCTGTCATACATAAACTAAAATGTTGAATTGTTCCACCATGCTAAATAATCATACTAAAACATTCAACATCATCTCAATATGTAACATTTTCCTCTGATAGAATAACAACGGCTAAAAAATTAAGTCATTAATAAGCCAGTTTTAAAACAGATTCAAAATAATCATAGTTGATATATTAAAATAATCATAATCTTACTCATAGCAAAATTCGACTTTTTATTTAAAAGCTTACAGAAAGATATAATCGTAAATCTTAAGTATACACAATTAATGAGCTACTTTCAAAATGATATCAAAATAATCAAAGTCAATATATTAAAGTAATCAGAAATCTACTCATAGCAAATTTAGACTTTATATCTAAAAGTTTATAGAAAGATATAATCGTAAATCCTAAGAGTTAGTATAGGTTACAAATACAAAATTTAATATACAATATTTAGATTAGTTAAGTCAAATATCACAACTTAATCAATACAAAAGCTAAAGAAGAAACATACGAAAATTAACTCCATATAAATATTGATTTCAGTTTACCTTTTTTTTTCAACTTTAGTTAAATAAAAAAGTTTACAGTTTCTTATATTCTAAAAGTGGAAACTATATAATTTGGAAAATACATATCAATTCATCAACAAAGACCATCTCGAACGTTTTAATTTTTTTCGGGTTGTTCCACTCCGAAATAGTCCATGCATGTACAACACGGAGTCGTAACTGATGGTTAACATGTGTTGACTTAAGATCTTCAAAATGAACTAATGTGGTCATATTTTTTGTTGTTGAAGAAAAAACCGTAACGAAACTATAATAGACAACAAATTAAATTAAAAGAAATAATAATAACAATATCATAAGAATTCAATGTTAAAAAAAATAATAATGATTAATTATGTGCAAAGTATATAAAAAGAAAAACACTTTTGTAGTTGATCGTAGCTTCTTTTTTTGTTGTCGTGCGTGAGTTATATTATAGATTACCAATAAAACCGAAAAGTGTAAATTAATTTTTTTTAAATTGGATGAAATTGTAAATTGGTGATGGAAAACCAAAAAGTATAATTAATTATTTTTAAATTGGGTTAAAATGTAAATTGGTGATGGAAAATTAAAAAGTGTAAGTTAATAATTTTTAAATTGGATTAAAGTGTAAATTAATTGTTTTGGAATCGGGGTTAAAGTATAACTTGGTGATGGAAAACCAAAAGGTGTAAATTAATTTAGATTAATATTAAAAAAAAATTAGAAGATTAATAAAGATGGAAGATTAGGCTAAAGGAGAGGGATTAGGGTACCAAGTGTACCCCCAATCCCCTCTTTTAGTTATATTATAGATAGATATTTGATTATTAATCAAATCAAATAAAACATATAACTATTAAACAAATGTCGACCTTTTTTTAACGAACCCACGACTACATTAATTTTATGTATGTTCTATATCAATTAAATATTATATATGAATGTTTTTTTAAAAAAAATATATTATATATATATATATATAGGGGGACAATCATATAAGAACAGTCTTAAAATAAGAACGGTGAAAACACTTAAAAAACATCATTTTGATGCATTAAAAGTCCATATTTTGCCGGGATGCCTGTTAATGAAAATCTTTACCTTTAAAAATATATATATATATATAGAGAGAGAGAGAAAGGTTGGGTATAATAAAATAACTATTATTGTAAAACATGTAAGATAACATTACAACCTTTGGATTAAGTAGATCAAGATTTGAATTAATTAATTCTTTTTAGATTAAACATTAATAGGTAAGGGTATATTTGTCATTTACTTCTACTTTTTTTTCTCTTTCTTCTTAAACTCCTTCTGCTTAATTTGTCTTCCGATAACCATTTAGTTGCAGATTAAATCATCAGCATACACAAAATTATTTCTCTCTATATACAAATTTTGATGCACAACCATTTACAACCATGAAATAACAACACTTTTGAAGCACAAACTTTCACAACCATAAATAAACAAAACTAGACATCTATGATTAATGAAACTGGCTTGTGATGCACAACCTTAAAATAGCAAAATTGTTTACGCACAACCATTGATTCACAACACAATAGTTTGATAACAATTGATGCACAACCTTTTATTGACAAACCATTACACGATTCACAGTCGTTTAATTATAATGGATGCACAACCGTTTATCTCATAACAATTACCCGTTGATGCACAGCCTTCGACCTACTAATGTACTAGTTTCCTTCTACTTGCTGGTTTGGTATTAAAATCCGTCACCACTAATCCGATGTTGTTGCCAGTGCAGCAAACTTGTTCATCGTCAAAATTATTACCGCCATGGTTTATCAAAGTACAGATGAAGAAAGGTCGTCGTGGTTCCTCACACAGATGGTGTTACCGGTGGCATACACGGCAGTGGGGCATCATCAGTAGAGAAAAAGAGATTTTGGAAGTTGAGGAGCATGTGTGTGGCGGTGCCTTGCGGCTTGCAGGAGAGTCACGAAACACTGTCTGACAGTGGCGGGAGGATAAAGGCGGCATTAGATGGTGGATAGAAGGGATAAAGGTTTGATGGGGCTGGGTTGGGTTATCTACATAAAGCGGCAGGGGGTTTGGATTGTTTTTAGGGTTAGAATTGTTTTGAATGACTTTCTGGTTGACTAAATAAACACACGATGTGTTTACATAATTATAGGAGCTAGATATGAATTTTACCCAAAACACCCTTGACATTATAATTTAATTTTAAAAATACTTATGCCACATGTCACTTATACATGGTGTCTTTTTTGTTTTAGGTTAATAGTTATTTTATTTTACCTTTAACCTATATATATATATATATATATATACGAGCATGGTACCAGCGCATTACGGCAAATACCATTGACATGGCGTCTAGATCGAGGGGTGATGTGGGTCTCATGGAGACGTTTCACGGCGGTGGTGGTGTTGAACGAAGGTGGAGGCGATGGACGTTGGAGGTGATGGTTGGGTTTTGAGGACAGCAGTGGAGGTGTGTGTATTTTTGTGGCAAAAAGGAAGCAATAGGGAGAATAAATGTAGGGAATAAGGGAAAGAATAAGGAGGGGTAAAAGGGTAAAATCTCATGTCCCAAATCTTGTAAACTTTCAACATGGGTTGATAATTTTTAATAAGAAGTATATATATATATATATAATACATATATATTTTTTACGTGTATTTAGTTTATTAAGATAATATATATTTTATTATACATATAAGTATTTTTGTCTTGCATATATTGTTTCTTATATTAACAATTTAATAAACCTGTGTATTTAATACGGTCTAAAATCTAGTAAAACATATACCGGTTTCCAAATCAAAAGATATTAATAAACTTCACAAATGAAATCGTATCGTATCAATAGAATAAACGTAATTGAAAAAGCCGCGTAACGCGCAACCTAAACTTTCCTAGTTTATAGAACGGGGTGTGTTTTATATTTTTCATTCAAAAATTTATCGGTTTTCCATTTACCAAACACCCCGCAATTCCAAACACCCCAAAAGTGAGAGAGCAGAGCAGTGGTGTAATACCCCCGCTCTATTCCTTAAACCCACACTCAAAAACTTGAAACACACACACCACATTAATCAGTTATGGAAACAGATGAAGATCAAGAAGAGGTTTCAAGAATCCTTCCTTTCCAGCTTCAGTTCGACAAACCTCTTTCTTTCCAGGTCCTCACTAACCCCCTTTTTTCTTAAATTTTTGTTTTCATCCAAATAATTCTTGTACAAAATACAATGTGTGTTTGTTTCTTTCAGTTTTTTAAGATGTAATTATTTACTATTTACTTTGCAAGTTTAAAGCTTTATGCCACACCCGTTAAAATATTATATTTACCAGTAGTACCTGTAGTTTAATTTGCTATTTTTTTTGTTGGGTTGTTGTTTGAAGATAAAAATAGCTGAATGGAACCCGGAGAAAGATTTGCTGGCGATGGTTACCGACGATTTCAAGATTTCTTTGCATCGCTTTAATTGGCAGAGGCTTTGGACTATTTCTCCAGGTCCCTCCCTCCCTGGACAAGTTTTTTTTTTTTTTTAATATAATTATTAGTACTAGTATAATCATGTGTTTGTGAAATTAAACTATTTGTTTGAGATGAGTCTATTGTGTGTATTTTCAAATTTCAAATATTATATTGTATGCATCAGGATATACGTGATGTCCGGTCCATATACAGTTTATAAGTTTTTAATTGCCTGGATACGTATAATAGCAATGTTTTTAAAGTGGATACACACAATAGACTATATAAAAGTTAGATATATACTATGGATTTTAAAGAGATATTTAGATGCATTTCCAAACACTTGTCTCTTTGTTTTATATGTGGCATGTATAAGCCAATGTGGGGTTAGCCCACTTGGTAGAGGCTCATGCCTCTTGGGGAGAAGTCGAGGTTCAATCCCTGGCATTGGGTGAATTTAGGATTATTTTGGGTAGATTAGTAGTAGGAGTAGATTTTTCCGTTCAAAAAAAAAGGGAGGTCTGTATAAAAACAGCTTCTTGCACTAGCAAGCATTAAGCTTCAAAATATCCTGAATAGTTTGGATAAATTAATGCAGTTAGAGCAGATCTTTGGCCTGGCTCTCGTCTTGGATGAAGTTTTTCCTTTCTGAAAGATAAACTACATTTGACTTTATATTTGCTTTTCATATCTATAACTAAAGAAAGTTATATAGTTAACTTTGCATTGATTTTGCAGGAAGGTGCATAACATCTCTATGTTGGCGTCCGGATGGTAAAGCGATAGCTGTTGGGCTTCAAGACGGGACTATCTCATTGCATGATGTTGAAGTGAGTTTTTTTTTTCCTGCAATTATATTAACTTTAAAATGAAGTTACAATAGTATTATTGTATTAAAAGTATGTAAACCAATTTGTTACATACTCTATGTCATATTGTTGTGACATAGTTGTAAATAGTAACCTTGAATTGCGACTCTTCTTTAATGGCACATATGTTTTATTAACCAGAATGGGAAGCTGTTACGAAGCATGAAATCCCACACAAATGCTGTAGTATGCCTTAATTGGGAGGATGATGGAGGTGGGGAGGCTGCGGTATGATTTTTTCATATATTTTGAATTGCTTGAATATGTAGTTATATTTTGGAAAGCAGCTATATATATATATCAAATCTTCATGTTTTTTCTTTCTATTCTAATGGTGAAGTCAAAACTAAATAGCATGTAAAGTTTTTATCTCTGTATATTGTTCAGGAAGATAAATTTTACAACGCAAAATATGAAGACCGCACCTCCCGTTTCTTTCCTCCTCCCCCAAGAGCTCCTCGAGTGCCTGGACTTGTGGCTGGAGATGAAAATGAAAATTTATCACAAGAATTATCAAGTTCCTCGCATCAGCGTTTTAACATCTTGTGCAGTGCAGATATAGATGGAATCATCAGTTTTAGTATATTTGGGATATTTCCAATTGGGAAAATTGTAAGCTTGTTAACGTTCCTTTCATACAATATTTCTCTGTTTTTCATTTTGCCATCATCTTATTTTGTCCTTATTTCAAGACAAATAGCTAATAAAGTGAAATTAAAAACTGGCAAAAAAGAATATAGCCTTAAATTAAGCGTGGGTTTCTTCTATGTTTTGTTTACACTTTTTTTTTGTTGATTGCAGGATATACACGAGTATTCTGTTCGTAGTCCCCTTGCGAACAAGCGTGCTGACTGTAAACTTCTGAATGCTTCAATCTGCAAGGTACTTCTAGCTTTACTAGAGGTGGAAAATGATCGATTGTGTAATGGGCGAATATAGGTTCAGGTCATAACGGGCAGTTTTTAAACTGGGTTAAGCCGGGTTGGATCTGTTGAAACACTTTCGACCAATTTGCTTCAAATGGGTAATGGGTTAGGTAAGTTTGGATCTGCGCGAACTCTGACCAATTTTTCTGAAATGGGTCAGGCGATGTTGATGAATCACTTCAGTATCAAGCTAGTTAAAATGACGTGTGGGGTATGTTCCGTAGAGATAAAGCGCAAATAAATCAATATATAGTAGGTGGTTGAATTATCAAGCTCCAACCTTAAACTATAAGGATAATTTTTATTTTGGGTTCATCCTGAAATAGGATGAAGTGTAACTGAATGTGTTTGAACTAAACTTAATTTATAAACTGGAGCTTTACTTTGTTATTTGATCAGTAGTACCAAGTAATAGTATCTGATTTGTCTTTAGGTAGCCCTGTCAAAAGATCTCTGTCATTTGGCAGTGTTATGCTCTGGTGAGCTTCAAGTTCCAGAACATGATTTGCATGGTTTCTATTGCGTAACTCTTGATACCTCAATATTCTATAAAAGGTAAACTATAGTTTGCGGAAATTTAATGCAAATTGCATGTATGCTCATTTCATCGACATATATGATATATATGACCAGTAAGGTTGGATCAAATGGTTAATACCCTTGCCCCTGGAGACAGAGGTCAAGGGTTCTATCCTCATGCCTTGCAACCTGAGGTCCTTCTCTATCTTAGATAAAACCTGGAAGCAGTCTCTATACCTTCTGTGGGAGTAAGGGTCTACATCTCAACCTCCTCCGTACACCATCTGGTATTGGGACTCAGACGGCATTTGGTGTTACTTACTTACTATATTGAAAATATATGTTATTAAACAACGTTCTAAAGGTTTTCTTATTATGATAATGTTGGAGGGCTGTTAAGGTATTTGACTTTATGTTGCAGGAGAAATGAGCTTCACCAAGTTGCACAACAAGCTTCAAACATTGAGGATTTGACTGAAGTCATCCGAGCTTCACTATCTGTCATGTCAAAGCAATGGTCTGATGCAATGCACACATTTCATGACAAGTTTGATTCTCTCTCTCGTCTGATTCATGACCATGGTAACTTGTAAAAGCTATATAAATTAAACATGATTGTTTTCGTATTTGCTATGATGGTTGTTGAGGTTTTCTGACTTATTGAACATAGGGTTGGACTCTACTCCACAAGAGGAATTTCTTAGCCTATTAGGTGGTGCCCGCACGAGTCCAGCTGTCCACCAATTTTTAGAGAATTCTCTTGGTGAAGTGGTATATTAATTTTTGCTTGACTTTGTTCATAATAAAGTTTATATAAAGTTGGGAGATTTTTTTTTGATAAAGGGTTGTTGCTAAGCAGGGTCTCAAGAGAATAACAAAGTTGGTTTGTGGTGCTGGAAAAGAGCTTCAGGTTATCGTTCTTGAGCATCTACAGGTAGACTGATATTGGTTAAGATTGTAGCTTTGAAAAACCCAGAGGTGGAAAGATGGGTAGGTTGATGGATTGATTAACATGTTACAATAGTTTAGGCTGGGTTGACCTGCAAACCCTTCCGTCCAATATTGATTTATCTACAAAAATTTAGATGATAATTATGATTTAAAAAAGAGTAAGTTTACAATAATAGTTTAAATCTTTGAATAAAGTGATTTAGATGATTGTATGCATTTTAAATAGATCGTGGATTACTTTCAACCAGTTTGATCAGTTCCACTTCCAGCAAGTTTTATTATTTGACTACTTTGTGATCATGCTATTAGTATAATCTTTTGGCCCACAGCCTGCTGCAGAGATGATTGGATTTAGATTGGGAGAACTGAGAGGCCTTTCTAAGTGGCGTTCACGTTTTAAAAGTGTCGGTTTGGATGAGACTTTAACAGATAATGCAACAGAGAAAGCGGGTATGCTGCTCGTTCAAATCGAACGATTTATGAGGGTTTTATCCTCTTCCGTCCAACAGGTACTGCTTCTTTTTACTTCCGAAGATTATCTTATGCTATCACTATTGAAGGGTACTTTAGCCATTTGTAAAATAGTCTTTACACAATTGCTAATTCTATAAGTTTAATGAAATAAGTGGATGAAATAACAATAGAAATAAAACCATAATGCTCTCTAATATTCTTTTTATTGCAGTTTTCGAACTTCTTCAACTGGCTTCAAAAATGTGTGAAAATGTTGATGTCAGAACCAATTGACCAGCACCAGCTTCTCCCATTTAAAAGGTTTGTTGGTTAATTGATCCCAGCAATTAGATGTGGGTTATATTTGATCTCTAAAGGATAAAATTTAGAGACCTCCCTAGTATGAAAAAAGTCAACTGAGTTAATGTTTGCTCAATATTAATTCTGAATCTTTTCAACTTTCTAATTTGATTTCAATGCAACATAGTTGGATATTATTTAAATAGCGTAATTTATTTGATCATGTTTGATTGAATAACCATTTCTACATTTAAACAGAAAGGAGACTTTTGGTGGGTAACCTGACCCGTTTTTACCAGTAACGAAGTCATATACTTATTTTGGCCTGCTACCCAACCTGCCCATTTTTAACCTGTCTTTCTTGTTCTAGCTCTCTTTTTTCCTTTCACTATTTCTATGGCGTTCAAGATTTTATGATATATAAATCCTACTTAAATCTGGCAGTGAACTGGTCATTTTGTTCTTGAAGTATCTATATGATGAAGATCCAGTTAAGCGGTTGCTCGAATTGTCTGAAGTTGATCACAGTATTGAAGTTGACTCGTAAGTTTCTTAACTAACAGAACCATGTAAGTTGTATACATGTATGTTATGTTATATTGCCAAGGGTTTAAAAGTGCTAATCTAGTATTAGGCAGTTCACTTTTATGCAACAAGGTAAGCAGTTAGTTATCGAATGACGTTGTAACCAGGGGTGGTTCTATAACAGAAATAGGAGAGGGCAGGCTATTTTTTTAATCAAACATATAGTCTATGAGGCGTGGACTTCTCTCAAATGAGCTATCAAAGTTTGTGAGTAAATTCAATAAGAAAAAAATGCCAGTAAAGAAATATACAAATCCTACATCAGATATCTCATAACAGAGTCACAGCGAGATCAATCAGCTGGGATCGTAATACGTGAGACATTCTAATCAAGCCTGAATTCTTTGTGCTGAAAGTGCACCCACGTGTGATTTAGGTTTAAAACTTGCTTGAATTTTTTAAGTGTTTGTACATGCAATAATGTTCATATTTGAACTATTGGAACACTTTTACTTAATTTTCAGGGAGACGATGGGAAGGGTACAAGAATTGGCTCATTTTGGTGGTTTTAAAGATGTTGATTACTTGCGAAGAACGTTAGCAAACGAATTTCAGCAAATGGAGTCTTGGTATGCTTTCTATTCTTTTCTCAACTTTAGATTAAGTTACAGTGGTACAGTTAAATATTTGAAGACTAACTCATTTTAAGTTGGTGTTGAGTATTGCAAAAAGCTTATTGATCTTGAATGTGAATATATTATTTGTTAGAATGTAATGGCAAACGTTTCTCTTTATTTTTTTTCTTCTGAAGTGAATTGCTAAAGTCATTACTTCGTCACTGCAGCTTTAAAGAGGCCTTTCAGATGCCTTACACTACAATCTCCAAAACAATACTCTGCCAAAGCTTGCTACCGTTGTTTCCCATCAAGTCTTCGCCAAATTCTACATTGTCCACCGTTCCGACATCTATATCATATTACAAGGTATTTTTCACTTCTTCTGGGTGTTAGTAGACAATTATTCTCCCCACAACCAATCATCATCTTATATGTGTTTTAGAGCAAGGGTCCATTTTGTTGCTGAAGGTATGCTTTTTTATTGTATTTAGGAATCCTCAGACAGTGGTGTAATGCATAAGCCAGAACAGAGGTTTGTTGATTATGTATCATTCAGATTACCTGATGAGCCTTCTTCGGACCTTGCAAATTGCATTGCTGTTGCAAGATGTTTAACGAATGACTTAGAAGCTGTCTTGTTATGCCTTCCTGATGGCTATCACTGTGTTGATCTGTCTCTATATAAGGTAATTACATGGCACTCTTACTAACATCTAATAATGGCAATGAACCTTTATGGCAACGAACATTTCATGGTGTTACAAATGGGAGGAATCACTGATTCACGGAGACCAAAATCATGGCCATTCCTTTGGATGACGTCAATGACTTTCTTGACTTGTGTTAATAATAGGAATGTCAACTTGTTCTACTATTGAATGGGCCATCTTCTTCTGAAAGCTCAGAGAAAGCTTGTATGATGATAGTGCAAGCCAATGATCTTCCATTTGTATCTATACCTACTTTTGGTGCTTCAAGCCCTTGGAGATTGCACGAACTTCAGGTACAAACTCCTCTAGAAGTTTTGAACATGTTATAGCATCTAGCTAAATGACTACT
This sequence comes from Erigeron canadensis, assembly GCF_010389155.1. Lineage (NCBI taxonomy): Eukaryota > Viridiplantae > Streptophyta > Magnoliopsida > Asterales > Asteraceae > Erigeron > Erigeron canadensis. The sequence continues at coordinate 18,595,207 of NC_057764.1, forward strand.
GTTTTTCTTTATGACATTTGGCATTTTTATTTAGTGGGTCCCACTTAGCGCATAAAAACTTCTAAACTTATTACAATTACAATATTAGAGCATTGTTCAAATCATATAATTCTGACACTCGCTCCTTACCATGAAACTTAAGACACTTCGGACAAAGTGTGTATCTCCAAACTGTTAGCTACCCTGCCTGTCCAGTTTCTCCTCTACCATTAATGAATGTGACTGGCCTTTTGTAATCAATTTCAGTTTAATACTTGTATTTTCTTTAATATATGATGTTCATGTCAGGACTCCATTGCATATTTGCAAATGGATAGTTTGAAAGTTAGGGGAATCCCTCATAGTGTGATCGCTCCTCTGGCAGTAAGCGGTAAGTACCTCCTTCAACAATTTTTTTTTTTAATTTTTTTTTAGCCACTGTTAGTTATGTGCATTTGGTATACATTTTCATGTGGTGTGCAACATTTTTGACTTGTGTTCTCTTATATAACCATCTGAGATTTCTCATAAGTATTATCTTTCTGTCATGATTCTGTTTTCAGCATCTAGAGGTGTTGCATGTGTCTTCGCAACAAGAAAGCGTGCTTTAGTTTACATTTTGGATGAAGATGAAGACGAAGTCTCAGATGCAGAATAGCTACATTTTGGTAGTTGCTCACTTTTTTTACCTGCAAACATCAATTACATTATTACTTTCTATATATGTTCACTGCGGATCTTAACATGTTACCAAAGAGATCATAACCTTGTGGTTTATAAGTGTTAATTGCTAAGTGAGATATATATATATATATATATATATATATATATATATAGGAAAAGGTTCATGTGAGAACCATTTGAAGTGGAAGAACCATGAGAACCTCTAAATTATAACTTGATGTTCATATGTGAATGATGTATGTGAACAAATTTGTCACGTATGAACAGATCAAATTATAATTGAAATCACCTATGTTCATATGTGAATAGTTCTCAAATGAACCTATATATATATAGCACTTTATAATTCATTCAATTACACTTCAAGGTGCATATATACCTCTTTAATGTTACCGCAATGCTCTTTAATCCAGAGATGGCAATACTATGGTATACCAGTTTGTCATATATTTATTGTTTTGTAGTCTGTACAAAACTCTTTAGGCCGACTGCTGCGCTTACCTTTCTGCAGGTCCTTGCCAGAGATCTTAAAGTGCTGACAGAAACTTCTTTAATGCCCACCCTCAAATGGAACTTCAAGAATAACATGGAAAACACTCAGCTCTTTTGGTAATGGGCATGTAACTATGGTTAACTCATCTCAACATTCTAATTCTTATCATATTCTGTTTGTGCGTAGTTATTTCTAGGAGGTGGGAACTATAGATAGCATATTTCACCTGAATCTGATCATTAACCCCTATTGTTAAAGTACCACTAAATCGTAAAAAATATATCGAGAGCTCTTTTGGATGTCTACTTTTGAAAGAGAATGTTTCAAGTTGATCATAGATGTTGAAAGTCTTCAAAATTTCATTCTTAATGCATAACCCTAAGTCGTTTTGGTCAATTAAAGTTAAGTTATTATTACGATATATTTAGTCCCAATCAACTGATGAAAGGAATAATCTATTTAAACAAAGTTTCAATTATTTTTTACGCGGTAAATCTTTCTAATTAAAAAATATATAAGATGTGAACCCTTTTTATAACATCTGCGATCAATGTGGTGTGGTTCTCACTTCTCGGTCAATTGAGATCGAAGCACTTAATTGCATCATCATTCACATCTTTTAATAGCAACACTATTTAACAATCTCTTTTAGGTTGCTAACCAACTTTTGTGAGGCTAACTTTATCAGTACTTTAAAAGGAAATCTAAAGTTTTCATTCAGTCAATAGAATTTCATACTTTTATCGACACTTTATGGATGTACCTTACACGATAAACCATGCCCAAAGGTAGTGAAGGAATGAATGTTGACCCATCTATGCCGAAACACAAGTGTGGCTGATGGTTGCAATTGAACTTGAAGCTAATTTGGAGAATAACAAAGATGAAAGATTGAATTTCTAATGGTAAGAACATGCTCTGTGCTCAGATGAACTTTGAAGTCATGTTTTGTTGCATCTGAAAAGTTTGTAAAAGGTAGACATCTTCAAGTACCTCTTTAAATTCACATCTGATCCAAAAAAACATGTTTAAAAATTTGTTCATAAAGTTACACTTTTAATTCTCACGGTATGTTTCTACTGAATTTGTTTATGCTTCATGACAGTATAAATCCACCAAGTGGAATGAATGACTGAAGGTGGTCATGTAAATCTGTATTAGATATGTGCAAAAATAAAGGAACGAAGCTAAAACAAAGTCTGTCACTATTATTAGGAACTGTATCATCAAATTATACAACAAAAAGTTGTGATGTTACATCTTAACCAACATAATACAAGAAAAACTACAACATGATACAACAAACCAATCACTATATAAACCAACAGATATCTGATCCTTTTTGTTACACTTCCATTCCAAAATAAGCTTTTCCTTAACTTGGACGAGAGCATGTTCTGCACCCTTCAAATATAGTGAAAACCCAGAGATATCGTATTTGAAATGGCTGCAAACAAAGTTTTGCCGCTACCCACGATAGCAAGGCTTCTACATTATGCCAACCAGTTATAACTTTCGTATTTATCACTGTGGGATTACCTTAAAGGAAAATCACAATTACGGGTCTTCCAACTCTACTATTTGAGCTCTTCTTTCAGCTGCTTGTTTCCTTATAAAGATACCCCATCTCAAAGCCGCCTTAAGTTTAAGCCAACCCACCACAGCTTTCCCCGAAGAACGTGTTTTATCCACATCAAACCCATACCCGAAACTAGAAGGTGTATTTGGCATAAAACCCGGCGTATATGAATAATAACTTTCATTAACTGGAGTACCCGAGGTTTGACCATGGGCCCCACCACTACCCATGTTAAATAGACGAAGTAGATGCTGCATATCTTCATTTTCAAGCATTTCGTGACTTCTCATACGGATTTCTTCTTCCGGAAAGTAGTCATCTAATCCTCTAAACGAAGAACTCAAATTTAATGTGTTGGTGTTGCCAGACAGAAAATTAGGGGTGGATGGTTGTGTCAATCCAAGGGCCAAGATGTTGTCATTTCTAGGAGGCTGTTGAGAACCGTTGAGTAACGGATTGTGAAGAGTAAATGAAGTTGTATCGAACTGATTAGGTGCATTAAGATTCATGTTCTGAGATTCCACAGGGTATCTAGTTGTGACAGTACCATCATAACCTACACAAGAAAATAAATGTTCAGTGACTCGTGGGTATTTTTCACGTATAACTAACAGAAGAAAAGAAACCAAAACAAGCATTTACCGCCAACAACACCTTGATTCGATGTAGGTTGTTCTTGAGGGGCTGGAGGTGGTAGACTGAGTTGATCAAATGAATTTAAAAAGTTTTGCCGGCCTATCCCCATATCAATTTGTGGAGCCAGTGCTTTTTCTTGGTGAGCCCCTAAAAATGATTTTCCATCATATTCAACCACCTGCATCCAGTTATCGTATGCCTTCTTCATCAAGGCATCTACAAACACCTGCACATATTGAAAGATGCTTGTTCGGTAAACATCCTTTCCTTTTCATATGGGCAATAATACAGAAAAGGTCTCTCCGGGATCCCAATATTCAACTACACCAGTAATTATCAACAAAAGAAAGACCTTTGATAAGTTGTAGAATATTTCTGTTGTTAAAACACAGTAATTTTTTACTCTACAAACCATAAATACCAAAACAATCTGTTTTAGGATTATGGAACTAAATGGCAAGATTTTCGTATCGTTAAAATTTGCATTGCAAGGACTTCTTTGTTTATTGAGCATAATTTTTATCTTACTGAAGAATATTTCTTACATATGTTATGCTTTTTAGCAGGTGCAAGGTATAAGTTAAGTAGACCATGTACTATCAAACTCTCTAAAAAGTCTACGAAAATAAAGGTAGCAACTTGCAAGCCACTACCTTTTGATTCTCAGAAAGGGCATCAGTCGCATAGTAATGTCCGTCAGCAACTAAGCCACTCAATTCATAGATGTGGTTAAAAACAACGCCAACATTTCGCACGTCATCGGAATAGTAAACATAAAGTTTGTGGCTCAAAATACAAGTCTTTGCATGCTCAACAAGAACATCCCACATCTTATTGGACATGCCACTTCCCAGTACCTAAAAACAATTCCGAGATACCAAAATTAATAGCGTCAGAGTACAGTGGTGGCTTTACATTTTGAAAGAAATTACTCTATATTTATTAATATGGTCTAATGAAATGCATTGTAGAAGATAGTGTTTGTATGTACTTTTGTTAGTTGTAATTTTCAAATGATCAGATGTTTGAGTGTTTGGCAAATTCCGAGCATCTATCAAAATACTAGGTAAAAATGACCTAAATAATTTTTCGTGAAAAACAGAAGATTTTTAGTGAAACGATAGTCGAAATGTAAAAAGGTATGTTTAAAAACTTAAATCATTTCACCTCTAGATAATCAGTTTTCTTGCAATCATTATGCAACTTTGTTACTTCCAAGTCACAATAATCGGTTAATCAGGCTCTTATAGGCCAATTCAAAATCCTCATTTTCAATAGAACGTGATTACCAGTTGAAGACTCGTTATCATGCTGACTCCTTATTTCTAAACAAGCACCATATTTGCAAGAATGCAATACCAACATTCATTTCGAATGGAATGTCTGTTTTTGCATTTCCACAAGTATGATGGTTATTCAGAAAGAGAGTACCAAGACTAAATGGCTCTTACTGCTAAAAAGAGACACCAATCTTACATTTCGCAGCTTCTTTGGATCTCTGACTACAAGGCGAAGAAAATCTTCTACACTATATATGCCTGCTTTGTTAAGCTTCTTGTGAAATGACCCATCTTTGCCAATCTTCTCCAATCTCCAAACATCATCGGTGAGAGCTGGTGGATAATGTTTCTTGTACACTGCAGAGACAAAAGCAGATTTGTTTACATGATCTTGATATTATTTATTCAATAATAAAAACTAGAGATGGCAGTGTCAACCTGTTTAGTAATATGGGTCAACTTATGTTATGCATTACCTCAAACAGGTCAAATTACAAAACTAAATAAACAGGGAAGAGGTATAACGGGTAAAAAGGATAAACTAATTGATAGTTGCCCAAAGTGCGATTTTCATTTTCATTCATTTAACATTCTAAATTATGTTATTCAATATTTACACTGTTAATGATGTAATTAAGTTTAACACATTCATTATGTATGACTTCAAAAGTTAGACGAAAAACATAAAGTGTGCCGGTAAGACCGACTCGTTTACGCCTACAAACGAAAACTAACTCAAGACCATTTTGACTTGTTACCCAACCAACCTCACCCACCCATTTTGCCACCACTAATAAAAGCTTCAAAGTTCACTCACGTTCTCCTCGGTGATCCTTGACAGTGAACGCATCCGTTTTTGCCTCACGAACACGAACCCCTTCACAATATCCTGAGGCAACTTTAAGTCCGAGTCTAAACTTCCTACTCCTTATCCAACTAGAGTTGTCTGTAAAAGTCAACTCGCCTAATGTTCCGACACCTTCTTTCAAAACGACCTGTAATTCTCCAGATAAAAGTGGCCGCTTTCCTTCTCGTTCTTTTACCATATGAGTTTCAAATTCTTCTTGAGTCCATCCTTCTTCATCCTCGTTGTTAAAATCACCTTCAAGTACAACAATATCTAGTTTGACCGAGGATTCCGGGCCAGATGTCACAACATGGCCTGTGTTGGCATCGATCAAGACGACATGGATTGCAGCACCTCTTTCTCCTTCTACCTTTCCTCCGGTAAAAAGAGGGAGAGACAATTTGGACCTAAAGTGTAATTGTAAGTCTCTTCCATCGGGCCCTTCTATTCTCTTAGGAGAAACCCTGTTTAGGTTCACAAAAAGCATTAGCAAAAATTGATAATTGCAGCCTTTAGCTGGGGAAACATGATATACTATGACTATTTATCAAATATCCAAAACATAAATCAATAACTCAAAGACATGTACATAATCTTGTGGACTCAAATGAACATTATCACCTGACCCATGAAATTGAAACATTTTATCGAAAATTGAAAAAAGTTGAAGATAAATGAAGATATATTGGTCCAAACTGATGTACACAGTTCACTTCCAATGATCAAAATGTACGAAATTCATATAGATAACTTTGACAAAGAGACTTTTGTATGGAAAGTGTTTTGGTATAATGGACATCCCAAAACATTCATTGTTGCAAATCTCTTGTATAACTGGAAGTAAAATAGACACCTTCGAGGAATAATGTAATCTATAAGTACAAAGTAACTAAGGTAGGAAATTTACCCAAAGTGCAATCATACTCGATAGTGCCATTAATAAATATGTGCAAACAAACACACAGTAAATACATGTTCTAAACGCTTAGACTCCCTTTGTCGCATGAAAAATGCAACATACGGTTGAACACATTGATTAACAAGAGATCAGATCTCTAAACTAGCCTTCAAAAATCACATTATAAGGATACGTGTGTCATTATCGATAGCATCTTTAACTTGTCATTAGGACAATGAAAGAAGAAGTAATTTAGATTAAAAACAGGCAATAGAATCATAAAAGTTGCACCATGTGATGTCCAACATGGAAAATATTAGTAAAATCGCATAATTAAGTGTCGGCAAAATCTCATACCTTCCGCTAACTTTTGCTGGTCCCAACTTTGCTAAGGCACGTTCCACTTCTTCACTAACCTGTTAAATAAGAAACCCAATTGATATAAGTAGTAATAATGATAGATTATACATTTAAAATAAATTAATTTAAATGTCCATTTATCGGTTGTTGAAACCTATAAGAAATCACATAAGAAACACCAAAACAAACAGAAGACAATTTCCAATGTAGATATTTACAATATTTCACTACAGAGTAAACATCTTACAACTCTTCGAAGAATAGGCTCCAACGATGAACAAAGTTTCTGCAAACTATCCACCTTCAGTGCTTCAACAATCACACTGTATATAAATGTTCCAGTAAATATTTATACATAAAAATATAAATATACTTAATATCCTATAAATATCATAAAGAGGCCATAGTAACCAAAAAATTTACATCTTTTCAGATACAAGATCAAGCTTTACTTATTATATCTTGTAAGGTAGCCAATCTTACTTCACCGATATCAATTTTATGCGAAATTGTTTCATATATTAATTACATTTGATGTAATATTCTCCAAATTAAACCGGTAATCGTTACGTTCGAATCTCTAGTCATTAGGCCACCTTAATATACCCAAATTACTCCATTTTGAAAGTTTAGTGATTGCATTGACTTTTTTTTTTAATTCAACTCAAACTACAACTGAGGAAAAATGAGCTCAATAATTGCATAACAAGAAACATATCAACTACCAAACATTACTAAATTAAACTAAACATCACTATAATTTACACAAAATTAACAAAAACCCACTTCACAACTGTAGTTATTTACAAGAAATTCACAAACTTTATTACATATATCTTTATATATATATATATATATATATATTATAATTATATATATAATATATATATATATATATATATAAAAATTGTAGTAGTAGTAGTAGTAGTAAGTACCTAGCAAGAGCTGGTCTTTTTCTTTCAGGTTGACCTTCTTCACTACCACTTGGATCTAATCCTCTCTTTCCCATCATCTTTCTTTGCATTTTTTAGATCTGATCTTCAAACCCTTTTGTTATTTACTTTGACTCAATGATCTTTGTCAAAAAATAATAATAAAACTGAAGAGAAGAGAGATTACTATTTTTGTTAAGGAAAAACAAGAAAGCGGGAAAATTAAATGTAAATTTAACTGCTTTTTTTTTTTCTTTCTTCTTTTTGTTATGAGAAATATCCAAGAAGTTTCAACTCACAATCTGGGAACTTTCCCTTTTTAATATTTATTCCTAAAAAATATCAAAGAGGACTTCCATTGTGGTGGCTGGCTGGCTGAAAATATTACAAATCCTATCCTTCAAGAATTAGAAACTTTTATAATATATCCTATGTGGTTTCCATCATATAATATTGTGACACCCTCTAATTGAATCGATATTGTTTACAACTTACCTTATTCATCTCCTGCTTATACAAGATTAGATATTGTTATATTCGTATTTTTATGTTGTGTACTTTTGTTTTGTTTACAAACGGTGGATCCTTACTTTCATAAAAATAAAGTTTTCACTTTGACCACGAGCCTATACCATTGTGTGGGACTCGTGGTTGAAGGTATGTACTGTCAGTAACGGGTCTCAAACACTCATGTATAATTTTATAAATTAAATATAGATATACAGACTAGTAATTGATTGATGATGGTTAAAAGGTATTGTGTAAGATTAATGGTTGAAAAGTGGCCCAAACAGTAGAGAGGGGGACAGGATGACTAGGTCGGAGCCGTAAATCCAACGGTCCATTTACACCAATTCAAGGAAAATAAATAAAATCACAACCAGGTTTGAACTTTTAATAAATAAAACTTGAATATCTTATCAATCGTGAGTCATTAGCTTACACATACATCGAATTTGTTTTTGTTCAAATAAGTTTTTCTATCACATGTCTATTTATCGGTGCATGTCTCTAATTTATGTATATAATAATACAAATCTAATATAGTGTTGACTCCATAACACATTAGTCACATAACAATGGTATTTTAGTTACACAAGATTCAATCAATCAAGATTTTAACCATTTATAAACTTGGGGATAATGGTGTAAGACGATAGTTGTCAACTCGTAACTTTTTGACTCGACTCTAAAATATGATTTTATGACTCGCGACTCCGAACGTGACTCGGCCGTAAGAGTCCGGACATTTTTAACTACTACATAATATATTATACTCGTAATTATATATATGTAACACCTTTATAAGCAAAATATAAGTTCATTATCTTAATAGATTTACCAAAAATATTATATATTTAACAGTTTTGAGTCATAAACTTATAATTTATCTCTAAATTCGCAATAAAATGATCAAAACTACATATAATACAGATAATAATATAGCAAAATAAATATAATATATATACATAGTATCAAACTACAATAATTATAAGTTTGTGACTGGTGACTTGGTTAAAGATTACATAGCGACTCATAAAAGTCTGGACAAAAACGATTCGACTCGTTTTTGATGTAAATTGACTCGACTCGTTAGACTTTAACAACTATGTGTAAGACTAGTTAAGAATTATCGGTTCTAGACATAAGAAACACAACTCAACTGTGACCCACAACGGGTGGAGATATATTATGTTTACTTGTCTACCACATTTACAAATTGTTCCTTCCGTCTCAATTTAAATGTCCAATTTTGACTTTTGAAGTCTTTCTTTCGTAACTTTGACCGTAAATTGGTTCGTGTATGTTATATAATAATTGATGTAAAATATATGGATAAATTGAGATTTAGATGTAGTTTTCGTTGATATGAGTTTCATTAGGTAATGTATTATACAAATAAAATACTTACGGTTAAATTCAGAGAAGAAAGACCGAACAAGTCAAATTTGAATATTTAAATTGGAACGGAGGGTAGTATTTTTGTTCGCTAACCTCATTGTAATTAGGTTCAAAAAACAAAATACCTGAAAAGGAGGGGCTAAGATGTAAACTATCCCAAACCATAAGCACACATTCATTGTATCTATCTGGCCCCATCAGTGTTGGATCATTTACTTCAGACCTGGATGCAGTTCCATTGACCTATATTGACATTTGCAGTCCACTAAATCTGATCTACTCAAAGTGCAATCATTACTGCACAAAGTACATACATCTAAAACACAACAAAGCAATATACCCTTTTGTAGTCATTAAGCCAAAAAGCAGAAAAGCCAACTTTTAAACTGCCTTTACATGTTGTACCCAATGCATAGATAATTTTACCTTGTGCTTGAGAACAGAACCAGATATAATCATATAGTAATTATCTTCACATGATATACTAGGTAAACTGGGAGTATGGGAGTCCCCCCTTTTGCAATTTATTGTCATGGATTTTACAAGCAGCAGTGCAAAAGAAGCCACATGAAATAAAAAACATCCTGAACTTCATACCATACGGTCTTACACCTTTAAATGCATAAATTACAAGCTATTACTCCACAAAAACACCAAAAACACCAATAAGTTTTTTTCTTTGACGACAAATGTTTAGTTGTTAGTAATCAAACGCCAGTGTCCGGATTGAGACAATGTCTCCCACCTCTACGTTGAACGAACCACCAGACCAAGGACCTATTGCCTATTGCAGAAAACACCAACTAATAGGAACCCCTTTTGTAAATCCATTGCAATCAATTTAAAACAAGCAGTTGCAAGTAAGTCTACATATTTTACACTATGCTTAAATAAATGTGATTTGCATAATACTCAGAAATATTCCAACCATTTCAAGCCTATAAATAAGAAAATTAATGAAAAATTCCATAAAGTTAAAGAGAGTATTTAATAATGCTAACGCCTCTTTTCGAAATTTTTACCCTTTCTTTTATCTCTTTTGGTTAGGGTTTTTGGCCGTGATCTTTTTTTCTCGACTTTCTTGATTGGCTTTTTCTTGATCACCTGTGGAATCGGTTTCTTTTCGGGCCCTAGAGGCAACTTGGGTAATTCTGCAGAGTCATCTTCGCGAGAGATCTCGCTTGTTGTCACCATGACCTTAACATTACCTGTGTCATACACTTTTGTTCCTGTAGTTAAACAGAAGTGAGTTAAATTAAGCTGAATAACATGCATTTTAGGCATGGTTGTAAATATCGGATTTATCGGCCGATATATCGGCGATATATCGGTTATCGGCCCTTCACCGATAAGAAAAATGACTTATCGGGCAATTTATCGTTTTGGTCAAATTTCGGTCAAACTCGGCACTTATCGGTCAATATCGGCACTTATCGGTCAAAAAAAAAAATTGACCACTTTTTTATAAAAAAAAAAACTGGCTTTTTATCAGATATTAGGGTTTATTACATTCTTTAATTCAATTTTTTCTATTTCATTTTTAATTAATTCTTTAACTTTTGAGTTAATCTTTAATAATTTTTAATTTCTAGTTGTAAATTGTAATTACTTTCTTTACTACCGTTTTTTCCTTTTGAATATAGTCTATAGATACTTAAATTTCAAAACTTTAATTGTAATTATTTTCTTTTCTACAGTTTTATATTCTAATTATTAATGTATTGCATTACAAATTGTATATATTGCTAGTATATATATAAATTTTAGATAAATTCCTTTACATTTTAGGGTATCCGATATATCCCCGATATATCCTATTTATCGCTTATCGGGGGTCGGACGATAATAAACGGATAACCGATATTTACAACCTTGATTTTAGGCCATATATTTTACAAACCTACTTCTTCTAGCTCAGGCAGATCACATTGTAAAATGACTATTTATCCCTACGCACTAAAATCAATATCATAGAGCTACATTGGGACAAACTACCTAACTTCTTTTCCATTATGTACATTTACATGAACACTTCTTCTACCCCATAAAAGATGGCAACATTGACATTTTAGGAAGCTTCATGAAATTGAAACGTCTTTCAAGGAAGGTTTCTTAAGACTTCTAATTTAGTGACTACCAAGAGAAGTTTATGAAAGAACGTACCAAATTACCAATTATAAAGATTATCATTCCTCTCTAAACATCAGATCACCTTGGATGTCATTTGCATCTTAAGTCATCAAGAAGTACATGTACTCATCATCTTAAAATTTTGTAGAAGTTCTTTCAACTATTTTCAACAGATTGTTGTAAGTTTTAGAATTTCACAGACAAAACACGAGTTGTGTGTGTACCAGAAACTGATGTTAGATGTTCATCATCATCATCATCATCTTCTTCATCATCTTTTTCTGCTTCTTCATCATTTACATTAGATTCTCCATCTGCATCAGGTGCAGCTCCACCATATAGAACATACTCTCTGTCTAGTTTTCTCTGTCGAAAAGAAGAAAATGTCAAGGCAAGATGTATGGACCGTTTATATCAGTTACTTCCATTCTCCATTTGATCAGTCCAATTTTTGCTATCATTGATTATTCTCTCACATTAAACGGGAGTTGGCTATTTCGAATTATATAAATTCGATTTGAGTTATGTTTTATCTCTACCGAGTCAGATGAATAAAATATACCTGAAACAAATAAAAAAAACGTCAAAAAGGTATGTTTGAAGTAGTACCAGAGATATTTTAAATGCCCAAAATCTATCAAAAATAATTTTTTTTAATAGAATTAGGCCACAAAAAAAAAAAAAAAAAAAAAAAAAAAAAACCATTTTGGCCTGTTACCCGACCAGTCCTACCCGCATATTTGGCCACCTAAACTATACTTCGAAATGAAAGCAGGATAAATATCAGGCGAATGGTTTAGTCAAACTTGATATTGATATTGAGATCTAACTATATGTGAGATACACATGAAAGCCAGTAATGAATGTGACAAAAGGGCCTTGTGTTGTTAGTGTTGATATGAAACAGGATTCATGTATGATTCATATATCACGTGACATTATGTGTTTGGGTCTGTGCCATCCAACCCCAAGGATGACAATCTAGCAGACCATAATGCATCAACGGAACTTAAATGAGAATGACTACAATCTTACAAACACTCGTTGATGTAAAAAAATGGACAAACTACATAAATACTACGTTTTCTGTCTAATTCTGATGTAGAGAGAAAAAGAGATAGATAATTGAAACCTATTGATTCCCAGGACCAACTCTTCTTACTATCATTGATTCAAGAAAGAATACCAATAATCAGGGTGATTTCACACACACTAACACGCACGCTTGTGTATAGGGAGGAAAAAGTGATTTTTCATATCATAAAAAGACTCAAAACTGATTTTAAATCAAAACACCTTAGCACCCTATATATATTAATCCTAATGCCACTAAAATATGAAATAAATCAATAATAATTATCCTAATAAGTTAAGGAAAATGATAATGACAGCCCGCTGTCACTAACAACGTATTACATGTTTAAAAACTTGTACATCATATATTAAAAACCGCCCCCTGATTTTTCAAACAGCAAGGTACAAATTTTAATGCACCCAATTAGTTTTTACTGACAACCCTAAGGGCTGTCACTAACAAAACCCGTAAGTTAAAAATATAACTTATAAAAATAAAAGATAACTTAATAAAACCATAAAAATAGAAGATCACGCTACTGCATCATTCTCTCCCTCTTCAAAAAAACTCGTCCTCGAGTTTTGCTTTCAGACCGAAACCACCTGGATCGAATGGAACCACCTTGCATCTCTTGTTCAATGATCATTTAACTTTACATGTTGTCCTGGTCCGCTTTGAGCGTGTATAATTTGGATCGGTAGGTCTCTGGTCTATCGGGTTGTCGGGTCGATTTGCTCTACCGTCGAACATAAGATCGGTTACAGATTGGCAAGTCTTATATGTTTGCTTACGATCAAGTTTAAACCGATTAGGGTACACACAATTAATGCATTCTTTACCAAGATTCTCAATTAATGCATTTAACGACTTGCCTTGAGAAGATGTAGTTATTGCAGGATTATTTTTGGAATGTGGATATTGGTTTTCCACTATAATTGATTCAAGAAAATCAACGGCATCACCATCCTTGTTTTTACCTTTCAATCCAAAACAAAACAAGATAGTTTTGTTTGGAATGCCAACAAGAAACAAATTAAGTGAATCATCAATCTGCCTCTCTTTTAACAATTATAGCAGCGTTTCCAAAACCTCCTTTCGTCTCATCATACGCACACCAATCATATCCGAACCAAATATACCATTCATCGTCCGCGTATTAATCAAACACAGGAGGTACTTCATAGAGGGTGCTACAATCCCCACGATACTCATCCTTCCCAAAGTTTTCATCCTGGATGAAAACATTCGAGTCGGTTTCTTGGAACTTGTAATCATTGCCGTATTCAGGATGCTCCTCTTTCCCAACGACCTCATCTCGGATGAAATCTCTTGGGTCAGTTTCCTGAATCTTGCGATTCGAACACGATTTTATCGCTGCCTTGGTCAGCGATTCGGCGAGTAAAAAGGTTATTCTCATCACGTGGAGCCATTTGAATTAACCTGAGCTCTGACACCAACTGATGCAGGAAGAGAGCGATCAAATGGCTCAAGAACAAAAGGATTAATCAAAGACTAACAAAACCTTTATGGTTTATTATTTAAAACTCAAAACTGATTTTACAAAACACCTTAGCATCCTGTATGTGTTAATCCTAATACCACTAAAATATGAAATAAATCAATAATAATTATCCTAATAAGTTAAAAATATAACTTATAAAAATATAAGATAACTTAATAAAACCATAGAAATAAAAGATCACGCTATTGGATAAAATTCCCTTCAATGTACTAGTGTTTGTGTGTGATAGATGAGAATATGATATGACACTACATATTGTAACAGCCAAATAGTGAATGGTAAAAAAAAATTAAATTCACACACTACCATCCATATAGCAAAACATATCAAAGCAGTACCTTTTTGCGCAGCTCGATACGCTTGCGCCTTAAAGCTTCCTGTTGTTGACTTTGTGCTTCTTTTCTCCGTTTCTTCTTTCTCTTATGGAAGCCGGTCACATAATCACTATACGCACAATTAACAGAGGCTCATAAATAAATTTACTCAGATAACTAAATTAATCAAATGATTACATATAATTAACAAATAGAGTCATATATGTCGCACAAAATTTAAAGATTCCAAGATGTATTGACCTACACCAAAAAAATACCACTTCTATTATTGCCAACTATAATGAATTTGCTCCAAGTTTGTAGAGGGACCAGTAATTTTGAGCTACTCAAATTCAGAAAAAGTCTTGTTATAAACATTAACTCAATGTTGGGGTGTCATAAATTAACTGCAAAGCTCCAAATTTTGGGAAAACTGAGGAAAATCTACCTATTCACCTATTGGCCCATTACAAAATCATAAATGGATTTTTCGGACGAAAAGAGTCTTGTATAAGTGTCAATGTGAAAAGGCACATAAGACATTTAGCCATGGATAAACACATTCATTACACTATATACAGAGTCAAAGTAACACTTAATCATGGGACATCATGCAGAGATGAAACTACACTATTTTCGTTTTCAGTACCAAAAAATCACTAAATGGGAATTTCAGATGGTCTAAAGCATACAACCCAAAAGTTACTTGTTTGTTATGTGCTTTCCGGGTAGTCTGAACAGAAAGTTCACAGTTAACAATCAATATAATCCTAAAACATAAATGTAAAAAGACTTCTCTATACAACATATTGTATAAAAATGTATGTAGATATAGATAGAGATAAGGAGAGACCTGAGGTCTTTTTCACTGAAGGAAACGGAAAGGGCTTTGTTTCTAAGAGATCTTTTCTTGATATGGTGAGCTGATACAACGTCTCCCTCCACCTCCGCCTCCATCGCCGCCGCCTCCTTTTTTTTCAACTGCGGTACCTCTTAGGGCTATTTTAATGGGCAAAGATTTAATTTTAATCTTTACTTTTAGCGTGATGAGTTATGGGCCTCCGGACCAAAAAACGCCATCTTTTATGAGTTATGGCCTTTTTACATGTTTTTTTAGTTTTTTTTGACTTTATTTTTCTAATAACTTTTGGACCATTTATGTTTTTCGGCCCGTTCGAATTTTGTATGTCTATTTATACATGTAAACATTGGGAAATGATCCGTTCTTGTTGAAACATATAAGAATCATTTCCCCCTTATTCATGCGTTTAGCGTGTAAAATTTTCTAAATATCGATGTTCATTCTGAATCAAAAAATAATTAAAAGAATTGATCGTGGAATTTTTGTGAATCAACAGGTTCGCTTATTCATCTCGTTTTTCGTCTGCATCAAATCCACATCCATATTATGATATTGACATCATGGTAATGAGCAGTTTTACAACATGCATAGATTATTAAAGATTCTAAAATCAATTTCAAGTTGTGTGGTATCAAATACCAATCATTTTCAAGAGTCTTTATATATTAGGAGACCGTACAAGCATAGATATTTTTTTCCTTTGAACCTGATATTTGCGAATATCAAAATATCTAACATAAATTATACTGCCTATCCTATTTTAATTGTCCTATTTTGATTGATCAAGTTTTTTTCTTTCAATTTTGACCGTAAATATCTTTGTTTGTGCTATATACTAGTTGATGAAAATTATATCAGTGAAAAGTACATTTAAAACTCAATCAATTCATATATGTTATATCAAGTGTTATATAACACAAACAAAACTATTTTCAGTCAAAATTGAATGAAAAAAACTCAAAAAGTCAAACTAAAACACTTAACATGGAACGAAAAGAATATTAATTAAATTCGTGTTAAAGAGGCCCACCGATAAGGAGCCCTACAATAATAATAGCATAATACTCGAGGAAGAATATATATAGTTAAGGCTCGAACCTCCTTTCTTAAAAAGGCAAATTACCTCTACCTCATCCTAAGGTAGAAAAATGGCTAACTCAACACATATATTTAAATTTCCAGTATTATAACTTCCTAACACTTTCTTGCACTTATTTCTCGTAACCTATGAAATGTGACGGTGAATTGTTGTCACTTTTGTAAAAAATCAAAATAAGAACACTCAATTAAAACTTACAACGTTCCACACGTCAATCATCTATAATATAATTAAAGAGTAGGTTGATAGTACACTTTGCACCCCTAATCTTCTTTCCTTTACCATAATACTCTCTTCTTATTAATTCTTTATTTTTTTAATATTTATTTAATAATAATGACCGACCTTTAATAAAAAAAATTATTGAAAAACTTTATTATTATTATCTATATATATATATATACCACCTAGAAAAAAACCCTCACATATTATCAACACTAAGAAAAAACCTAAAAAAAAAAACTACGATCAACTACCAAAATGGTTTTTTATTTATATACTTTGTTCATATTTAATCATTATTATTATTTAACATTGAATTCTTATGTTATTGTTATTATTATCTCTTTTAATTTAGTTTGTTGTCCATTATAGGTTCATTATGGACTGTTTCGGAGTGAAACAACCTAAAAAAAATCAAAACGTTTGAGATGGTCTTTGTTGATGAATTTGTATGTATTTTTCAAATTATATACTCTACATTTTTCGAATCTCTTTTTATTTAATTAAAGTTGGAAAAAAAAGGTAAATTGAAATCAATATTTATATGAAGTTAATTTTCATATGTTTCTTCTTTAGTTTTCGTATTTATTAAGTTGTGATATTGGTCATATACTTTTTGTTTCTCTTTATCTAACTAAAGTTAAAAAAAAAAAGTTAAATGTAATCAATGCAAATACGAGCGACAACTCTTGACGTCCCAAAAAATTGTAAATGTAAATATATAATATTTGTGTATATTATCATGCTTTAAGTTTATTATGAAACTCAAATCTTGTATTTTTAAGCTAGTACTCCTCTGTCTCATTTTAATTGTCTTATTTTGACTGATTAAGTTTTCTTTCGTCTGATTTTGACCGTAAATATCTTTATTTGTGACGACGAATGGAGTAAAAGACTTAGAAGTCAAACTAAAACATTTAATATGAGACGACGAATGGAGTATCTTTTACCGTAATATTGTAATTTTATGGATCCATCTCTAAAAACAAACATACGTTAACATTTCAATTTTCAATATTATTTAGGGTCTTTAATAATATTATGTTATTTTTTTGCCTAATAAATTTTATGACACTCGTCACTATCGTACATATATATGAAAGGTCCGCACATATTTGAAGAGATGTTTTTATAATGCTAAATAGATGGGGTTTTTTTTATTCTAGGATAGAAATGGAGAAAATAAAAAAAAGCCATGTGAAGTGTGTTAACAAATAGATTTAATCCTGTTAGGCGGTATATAGTGTCAGACCCAGGATTCATAGGGACGGATAACATAATTTTTTTTATTGATGACCTTATATCGACGTAAAATAAAGATACCGACTAAATTATTACGATTTCTTAGAATTTTTGGCTATTTTTAATGATTGTTAAGAGTTTTTTGACACTTTGATAGTTTCCATTTATCATTTAATTGCACAAGTACCTCTTTTTGAGTTATATTATTAGGATAATATTTTGAAAGTTTTGAAATAGTTACATAGACGGGTATCCCATATTTGTTTGACCCGTATCACGAATAAATAATATATCGTTTTCCAAAAAAAATTACATTACCTGGATATAGCGGACCCGTAGCCCGGGCTACCCCTATGTTCTATGTAGGTCCGCCTATACTGTTAGGACTCGGATGGTAAGTGTTGATGGACCCCTACTCTTTAGATGTGCTTTGGTCTTTTTGGATCTTTCCACAACCCGCGCTTGGCAAATGCGGTTTGGGCGTTCTATTGCAATTTGCAAAGCTTACAAACGCGTACACTAATTTTGGTTAAAGTTCCTCAAATCACATTTGACATAGACGATTAGGCTAACCCATCTACTTTAGTTTAGATTAATAAATAAATTAATCAAGTCACTTTGTCCAGAATTAACTAAGGTTTCTACCATGCTGCTAACACGATAAAAGAAATTCGCCAAATGCGAGTTGGAGGCTAAACTGCATTTGAAGAGTGTAGGTTCTTCTTTATTGCATGACAATCTTTTAATTGAGTGCTTTTCCTTAAAACTTCTATGTACATTTCTATTTGTTTTTATCGGATCATTGTACCTTTTTATTCATTTTTAAGTTAATAAAGTTACCAAATTATCCTATCTACGTCATTCAATTTTTAAACAAAATAAAAAAAACCTTATTTTGTCCAAACTATTCTGAAATCATTCATGTGATTATGTCAAAATCATGATACAAATCCATAATATATTATTATAGTTTTAATCTGTTATTCCAACATGTCAATATGTTATTGTCATGCTCAATATCATAGGCTGGAGTGGTTACATTCGATAGGGAGAGTATCTTTTTTCAAATGGAAAAAAGTATTATATGAGGGAATGGTTGATCTGACTTACTAGTTTCGATCTTAAATTCTAATAAAATTGTTTGAACGCACGGAAGTTAGCCATTCCTTTTAAAAACTGACGAGGATGAATAATATAAGGGATAATATCATCGAAATGTGACCGTTGATGCCAAAATAGCTATGTAATATATTTATCTACTTGGTGTTGATATTATGCAATCAATGTAAAGACCTTTTAATATAGGTCAATTAATGTATGAACCAATAAGTGTTTAGTTTGATTAAACAATGAAAGGTCCTTACACATTTTATATAGTTCGAACAAAATTTTTAGGTAATTACATTGATTTAACGTTCAAATAGATTACTATACTACATAACCAATTTGACATATTTGGTTACATTCAGGTATTATTATCTTTAAGTAATATACTAATAAAAAGTTGATAAACAAGCAAAAAACGATTAATTACTTTTCAATTGTTTGAAGTTTTTTCTGTAGTTTTCTTTATTGTCATTTAAGCTATTTGAGATGTATTTGAGCTACAATATATACTTTTTGAAAATGAATAATTAGATATAAACAAATCGGATACAAATTGAGTTTGTTAGCCAGCTTTAATTTGTATTTTTTTTAAGTATGTGTATAAGTATGTTTATTCATCTAGACGAGGGTTTAAAACCCGTGCGTTGCACGACATGATTAAATTTTAATTGATTGCATGTATAAAATATTTCACTTTTAAAATTCGTCTGGAAAACTCAACGCATAATACATAGATATAATAAAATGTAAGAAAGAGCACAAGTTCTTACCACGAAATATACAAAATGACTTAAATGAGATTGTGGATGACGAAAAAAAAGATAAAAACTTGTTTTACCAACCTTTACGAAATGTTTACTGATCATGGCATATCGGTGTGAATTTAGTGTGTTGATTGGAGCAGCTCGCATTTATTCATCTATGATGCACCAAAACTCCAAACAGGTTGGTGTACCTGTTATAATTATACATATATAATTATACATAATCTCTCAAGTCTTTCTCTATATAAAATCAATATTTTTTTATTTTTTTATTGTCGTATCTTTGCCGTACCCGTATCCTAAATTTTTTAGTTTTGCCGTTTCCCGTTCCCGTATCGTTCTCTTTGCCTTATCCGTTTCGGTGCTACATAGTTCTTCATATATGTACCATAAACTTGTAGTATAGAATTAAAGAAAAGTTTTAACAACCATCTGTAATAATATCATGACAATTAGAATACTTAAAACTTGTAGGAATAGAAAGTGAGTTTAAATTATACCTTTCCTTGCCTTGACGAAGTAACTGTGAAAACAAAAGCATAATAACAAATAAAAAAAATCTTGAAAGTGAACCGATATTGAAATCGGCATTTGTTAGTAAAAAAATTGTATGCTACTTCTAATTTCATACAACTTTACAAATTTCTCATCATTTATTTGTTTCAATTGAAACTATGAATTGAAAGTGGTGATTCAATATCACCACTCATTATCATTTATTTGTTTCAATGAAGAAAAAGGAATATCAAAGAACTTTATTAATGGATGGTCATAATAATCAAAGTTTAACATTTATCAAACCATCTCCGTAATCAAGTTTTAACATTTATAATGATCATTAAGAAGAAAGAGGTTTAAGATTTAGAGTTGGTTCAAAAACTTAACTTTTATATTATATATATAGTTATAGATAAAGATATGGAGATGAAAAAAAGTGTTTAAATAAACCACTATGTGTATAACAGTTTCATGTTTTGGGATTCTTTCGTAATGTAATTACATAAAATAAACATGTGTTACTTATCATATAAAGAAACCAGAATATTTTAATTGTCTTCTAATTCTGAATCTGGACATGTGCATGTCAAGGTGTATCATTTAGTATTCTATGGTGTAACTTCCTAATGATACTTCAACTTCCTAATAATCATTAATATGATAAATTACCTATGTTTCAACTTCCTAATGATCATTACTACTCTTCTAACAATATACAATTGCACATAAACCTAGTAATAACCCACAAAATTACACATAAACCTACTAATAACCCACATAACTAATCAATAATTAAATACTCATGCTACATACAATTGTAAACTATGCTATTAGACTTTTACCAATAATTATGAAGAGAGATTATTTAAGATTTAGAGTTGTTTCAAAATTTAACTTTTATATTATACACCTTTGCATCAGAGATGATGTAGTCGGTACTCATGTACTTATTCTTCACACTTATCACATCCCGCCGCCTACAAATCATGACAACAATCGGCCCCGTAGATTTTTTGTTAACTTGATTCTAAAAAATAAAATCTCTTTCCTTAGGTTGTTTTACAACAATAACATCACTCTTCCCCATTCGAAGAAATATTTTTTAGCTTTAGATATACTTATGAATACTAACTTTTTATGAGAGAAGAATGCAAAGTTGGAATTGAAGAATGAATTCCTCATACATATATATATATATATATATATATATATATAGACTCTCATTAGAAACCAATGAAATTCTATAACTCCAACCCAATAAACTCTCATTAACCACTTACATATTTATAACAAAAACTTTTCATAATCTTTTGGGCTTTTCATTCTCTCGTATAATTTAAGTTTATTAAAGTTTTGTTGAGAATGTGTTTTCCAAATTCTTTGTCGTATGGTCAGATTTATGCAATTGTGGTATACTGATATATGTATGGTGAATGGCTAAATGGGTGATTGCACATATTATGATATGTATAATAATATTTTCGCCCTCTGAGAATTGTCGTATAATACATATAGGTTAAATAAACCACCATGATAATTGCATAAAATAAATGTGTTACTTATGATACAAACTAATCACAAATTCTGAATCTGGACAGCTTACTTCAACTTCTCAATGTCATTAATGTGATAAATTATCTATTTTTCATCTTCCTAATGCTCATTACTACTCTTCTTTGCACATAAACCTACTATAATAAATAATAACCCACATAATAACTAATCAACAATTAAATACCCATGCTTCATATAATTGTAAAGTATGCTTTTAGACTTATACCAATAATTATGAAGAGAGATTATTTAAGGATTAGAGTTGTTTCAAAACTCAATTGTTATATTATACTAGAGTGAAGACCCGTGCGATGCACGGCTAAGTAAATCGATGTATTTGACGTCTTGGTTAATGTTTCTTGATCTTTAATTAACGTTTACAATAGTTTATCTAATGAATGTATGGTGAAATTTGTTAATGATTTAGGAACGACATTGTAATGGTAGGATTGATTATGAGCTACTTTTGTTACATAAAACCACATGTTTGAGTTGCCTTAGACCAAGTTACAAATACAAATATCATAAGAGTGGGAGACTTTATACGTGGCCGCTCCTTGGGTTCCCTTTAAATCAAGGGATAACAAATACAACCAAAGTAACCAAATATATGGTGGAGCTTTTTATCCATCTTAAAAAAAATGGACAAAACTATTTAAAAAAAAAAGGACAACACTATTTAAATCCAAAGTTGGGAGTCTCATCATTTGCATAGTTGTCTACGATCTTCTTGCTTACTTCTCCAGCGAATGAGCTTCTAACGGCTCAAGTCCAAGGGATCATTATTGAGCATCTCCTGAACAACTGCAACTACAAAGAATAAGAGAACTCTTATTATTAATAATACCACCATGACTACTACAAAATTGTAGCCGAGTATGCTTTTAGAGGTTTACATGTTACACTCACCTGAGAGGGACCAAATTTAAATGGTTATATAAACACCTAATTCACCGGACAACACCTTTAATAACTAATGCACATTTGGTTCAAACAAATTTACCCTAAGACATAATTTTGCTGAAGTATATGAAGATAATATAAGAAAGAACATAAGGTAACTCATCACTAACGCACACAAAAAATAACTCATTACTAACACTTGTAGCTGAAATTTCATACTTGACACCTAACCGTTTATAAAGAACTTATGAGATTTCAAAAAGAAAAATTGGGTCAACCCAATTGGTCGCAACCCACACCAAAAACTATTAGCATTATGACCAGAATCTATTTCGCTCAACCCATCCATATATACTATCGCCACTATTAAAGATTTATAGTCAACAAAGACATACCTCGACACTTAGTAATGTGCGAGCACCGGTGATGGTAATATTATGCTGCTTTGCTTTCCAGTTCCCTTGTTAATGGTGGTAACAAAGAAGTCCTTTGTGAGACCCATTGTAAACAACAGTAAAGGAGAAGTCCTTTGTGAGTTCCATTGAGCACAGAAGATTCCTGTATGTATTCAATGAAACACTAAGGCAAACTCATAACCGATTATCAAAACAAATGCTTGAAAGTATAATATCAAGCACAATTGCAACGCTGTAACTATTAACAAAACCAAGATACAACAGCAGTTGCTTCCCAGTAAAATTGTCATAATGCCTTCTTTAATCAACATTTTTAACTAATATCATCTGTTTCTCTCGGGAAACCCATGGTTATGTGTGTTTTGATAGCATCCCTCAACATAATTTCTTTATCTGGCGTAATTCAATAAAAACCTACATAAATTTCAAGTTTTCATTGTAGCAAAATATGAATAGAACTAAAAGACACTAACACTTCCTATGGCCAACTGACATGGGATTGGATACTATCAACAACTTAAATAAGTTAAACACTGATTAAAGCAACAAACAAAACGGGTCAGAAGTGCTGCTTATCAAATCAAAAAGATCATAAGTTACTCGAGCGTATTTAAAAGCATAAAACCTCCTATATCTCTTTATTGACAAATCAAACTACGCCCGTTATACAAATCAAACTCCCCCCCCCCCCTTTTAGTGACATAAATTAACAAATCAAACTACGCCCGCTATAGATTTTATGTTAAACAAAGAGTCAATATGTACTCACGGTTTGAAGCTTCCCCCAAATATTGTTTTCGAGATCACGCACTTCTCGATTACATGTCATGTAGATTTTTAATCAAAAAAACAAACAAACGTTAGTTTCATTTTCAGTAGTAAATAAGTAGATAACACCAAGGTAATGTTGGTTACTTACGACCAGTGATGTTTACATCCTCACTTTCAACAATACCCAAACATCAGAAATGGTAATTGTTAATACCGATTATCTATGTAATGGACACTAAATAAATAAAAATAAGAAAAAAAACAAAACTAACCATGACAAAAAAAAATTTATAATCAAATGAATGGCTCATTTGCAATCAAATCTTTCAATATGTACAAAGTACCTATACAACCATGTTTTAAATCATTTTCTGTTGATTTTAATAGAAGATCTGCACTGGATTTAAAGATTTATAGAGATAACTATACCTTGCTCAAGGCTGAAGATACTTTTGTTGATTTCCCCCAAATATTCTTTAGTTTTTCCCCATCCCTAAAGACCTGAACCTCCTAATTTCCTGCCGGCTTCCTCTATTCCTCCTCCTGCTAAACATCAAATTTTCAAATATTCCATCCACTCAAATAGTTTATCTACATCAACATAAAACCAAACAATCAACGAATTGAATTTAAAATAAAAGTTACCATATGTGGTTCTTGTCGGATGAACCACATTCGAAAATTAATCTTTTGATGCAGCCATCTCACAATCTATAAAACCAAAAAAGAATACATTTATCAAAATTGATAACATATGTATTTAAAGAAAAAACCCCGGTAAATAAAAACAAAATACGATAAAAGGAGTATATAATAATGATCAAGAATATACGCATACCCGATTTCCTGAATATTCTAAATCGTATGATACATTCCATAAAATCTTGAAGTGTGTGTGTAAAGAGGGATTGATCAATTATTAAAAATATTGATTAATCGATTAAGAAGAAGAAAAAAGTTTTATAGAAATAAGAAGTTGATGGATTAAAAGACTTTTAGCTTTCTCTGGTGTTTAATACGGTAGTAATCTAATACCTATTAAGAAGTAATAATGCTCATAATTTATGCATAATAAGTGTAATGCCTATCAAAATCATAATAAACCTGAAAACCCCAACTGGTAGTCTGGTACTTCACACTTCGTATTCCAAAATCATTCGATACAAATAGTAATTATTATAATTAACCCCTACTAAGTACCTTAATCATCCTATTAAATGTCCCATAAATATAAGGCTAAAAAGCACCAAATTTCTCAACTTCTTGATCCAACTTATATATATATATATATTTGTAAACAAAAATAATTAACCCTAGTAATTAACCTTATTAAATATTCATCGATAAATCGTCAATAATACGTCAATTTTTCCACTTGCTTGATAAAACTTTTAGATATATATAGATAAGGATACTAGTCTGACTAGTAGATTAATGAGTAATGATATATAGGATCAAAAGGTTCTCATCCAATTATTTTATATATATATTTAGGGGATGAGAATATAAGGCTGTCGGGTATTTAAGTTTAGGTGTGGAACACTCATATATTATTTTTTTTATCCATAAAAATCATGGGGGCCCATGTATTTATTCATTAAACAAGGAATAATAAAATATTAGTATGTGAGGAGTTCCACACCTAAACTTAGGTGCCAGACAGCCTTATATTTCGTTTTTCCCATATATTTATTATAGTGTTTTTTAGTTTTATATGGATGATGATGTCTTATAGTCAAAATAGGTTCCAGCATGCTATGTTAGATTGGAGGTAGAATGATTATTCGAACTGTTTGTTAATATGTTGCTAAAATATCCGTTCAGATATTATTGACATTGAACTTTTATTATAAAAAAATGAATAATCGCGCCAGAGTGTAATAACTATGCCAAAATAGCTATGGTGTTCAATCAATGTACAAACATATGTATGTTCAAGCGATGTAAAGTATATAGGGATAAAAGAAAATAAAATAAAATAAATCCTTACATTATTGATCCAAATAAAAAAGTCTTTAGGTAAACCTTAGTGGTATCTCAGTCCTCTTATGATGGTTTTGTGTTTCGGGAGACCTAGGTTCGAATCTTGAGGGGGCAATGTTTACTCTTATTAATTGTCGTGCCGTTTGGCGAATTAATAGAAGTTTTTTCTCCCTTCGCGGTTCCCTAAAAATTCGAATGACATCATGTCCAAAAGAGACCGATAAATGAGCCGAACAAGCTTTGAGAATTCGAAAATTAAAATAATAATAATAATAAAAACCTAACACTGATTGCATCATATTAAGTTATTAACTTCCGAAAAATCATTACACTGCATAATCATTATAATCATTTTGCCATAGTTAGATTATATCTAATAAGAAAAACATTGAAATTGAATAAAGGACACAAAAGAGTAAAGACTAGAAGAGCAACAAAATGTTGTAGAAGATGACATTGACTAATGACCTTCCGTCGATAAACCCAAACCCATCTCCACACGCTTCCTCCCTCAATTCATTAGCCCACCATTTTAGTTTATTCTCCTCAAAATCTCAACCCAAAACACACACACACACACACACACACACACAAATGGATCATCAAAATAATAATAATCATAATACAACAACAATACTTGTCTCTGATCAAGTATTAGTCATCAACAACAAGAAGAAAAAGAGTAATCAAACAACACTCACTCTGACAACTGATGGAACACTTGGATGGTTTGATGAATGTTTGTGTGTTGAAAAACAAGTTCTGGGGATGTCAACAGTTGGTCGTGTGATCACAATTAATGCAATTGTGAAAGAGACAATTAAAGGTGGTGATGGGTTTTGTTGTAGTAAAGGCAGAAAAGAAGAAGAAGAAGAAGAAGGGAGTTTGGTTAGAAAGAGTTTTTCGTTTGAGGCTGTTTCCGATTTTTCGTTCCAGAATTTGTGTCGAAATATCCAAGCTTACATCGATTCTCTAGGTAATTTGTTCTTCTTTCTCTGTTTTTTGTTTAGTAGTACTAAATAATAGTTGAAACCAACTATAGTAAAGTTATCTTGACACTTGGATTAAAATCAAAGGTTAAGATTCAAAAATCTTTACCAAGTAAAGTTATTTCTAACTGTAGAGGATCGCCGTCTAAAAAACTCAGATATTAATATTTCTAAGTACCATTTTTCATGTATTAGTTTAGTTTAAAGTTAATTGGTACATAGGCATTAAACAAAACATTAATTTCTGCTCGGCCCCACTAGATCTTAAATCCTGGAAAATATTAATCCGTGTCATGTTATATAATTTTATATGATCTTTGGATTTGAAAGATCATGGGCAAAATCCCTTGACTGGATGTTGTGTTCCATGCTTTACTTCAGTTATAGCTTTCTTTCTTTTGTCGACGCAGTTGTGAAATAGTTCTAATATTTTCTATCTCTTTTTGTATTTCATACTCGTTCTTTGAGGTTTATGTCTAATTCAAAGTCCAATGTACATACAATTTACTCTTATTATTTATACATTTTTTTTCATTTGAATACTGTTAGTGGCCTTAACCGACTTCAGTTATGGTGAGGCTAAACAGAGGTGGCCCTGATGATTTATGCGCCTAGCACGAGCCCGAAAAAACCCCCCCTAGGCTATGAGCAACAAATTAAACCCAGTGACCTAAAAACCAAAGTCGGGCATCCCTAATGTCTTAAATTACCAGAATGCACATTGTTTATTATTAAGGCTAAGAGGAGTGAGGCTATCTCAAGTGTTGGGGTGGGGGGACTTGCACCATGTGACTATCTACTTGGGTGGGGGGACTTCTCACAAGTGGCTTTAGGTGATTGGTTGGGGAGTGCAAAAGTAAGAGAGAGAGAGAGAGAGCTGTGGCCCGACGATGTTGAAAAATCGTCTAAACAAGTTCTTTGCCAAGTAGCCTAGTGGGGGTGGTGTTTCCGGATACTTGGAGGCAATCCAAGCATGGATCGCCTGATATGTCGCCCCATTCCCCTTACCCTAATATATATATGAAAGAATTATCAGAAGATCCCCCCTCGCGCTCCCCTCCTTGACTTCTCATTGGGCAAGCTGGCCGGTGACCTATGCTATAGCCACCTAATGTTAAAGTTGAATGGAAAATTTGTTGAATGATCTAGACAGTTCATCTAGCTAAGTAAAAGATTATTGTTTGATATTTGTTTTGTAAACTTATATTGGATTGTAAGAACTTGATGAAAAAAAGTGGTGTTCTTTGACAGAACTCAATGATAAATGTTGAACTGCCTTCCCACAGCATGATATATCTCTAGCTGCCTTTTTTTAGGGACAGAATGAGGATTGTTATTGACCCCTTTAAACATTCGGTGACTTTATTTAATGAAGCAATGTTATAGTTTGTTATCTATCAATAACAGTTATGGGCCACTATACGTGCCCATTTCAAGTGATCTGTTTGTTATGTTTCCATTGTAACACATACTGACTAATTTAGTATTGATGTCCTTAATGGAAGCATAAAGCCTTGTAACAATGTTATTATAAACCATTGCTGTCTGTCTTTGACTAAGATACTCATTGCTCATCGTTTATCCAAGCGTAGTGTTTCCTATATGTATCACTGAGAGAAGTTGTTACAACAGGTCGACCCAAGAAGCTGTTTATATTTCTGAATCCATTTGGCGGGAAGAAGTCTGCTTCCAAGATTTTTGACAATGATGTAAAACCAATACTTGAGGATGCTAATATCGAATATACACTGCAAGGTATGTTCTACTTACGTTAAGCATGTATTTGCCAGTTTCATCAACCATAGCATTAGGTAATATTGGGTAATGGGTAGGGGTATGAACGTCTGCTTTAGACCTCCCTCATACCCTACACACTAGTGGGATTGGGTAGTGTTGTATAATTTATTGTAGCATAATGGCCTTAATCTAACTTCAGAAACCAAATATCAACTTCATGCGAAAGAAGTCTCTCGTTCATTGGATCTTACCAAGTATGATGGCATCCTTTGTGTTAGCGGGGATGGCATATTAGTTGAGGTTGGTTTGTTACCTGTTTGTTTCTGCTATTTGAATTATGGCTTTTTCTGTATGACATTTTAGTGATAACACATCATGTTAGAGCTTAATAACAGTTCAATCTCTTTTACCTGATCGCCCATGGAAAAAATTGTAGTAGGTTGTGAATGGTCTCCTTGAAAGAGAAGACTGGGAAGTTGCAATGAAGATGCCTCTCGGGGCCATACCTGCAGGTTTGTTCATTATTTTCTTATAAATATTTCCTGCCATATTTTCTTTCACTACTTATTTTGAGCATGTATGCTGAAACCATTACCATTCTTTAGCTTTAAAATTTAACATGAATGTTTATGGCAAAGGTACTGGAAATGGAATGATTAAATCTCTTCTAGATTCAGTCGGTGAGCCATGCACACCTGCTCATGCTATTCTTGCTGCAGTTCGAGGTTAATCTTTACTTTTTGATAAAATATATTTTGCTTTATTACGTTTTCTGTTAGTAACTAGTATTCATACCTTGTTTTTATGTTTTTTGGCAGGGCATAAACGCTCTTTGGATGTAGCTACAATCTGGCAAGGGGATGCTGTATTTTTTAGTGTCTTGATGCTTGCATGGGGTATACTAGAAACCAATATTTTACATATGTTGTTCATTTTTACAATAGATTTTGTGGCTTCTTTTAACTCACGTGCTGTATCTCTACTAATTTCCCTTTTGAAGGACTAGTAGCAGACATAGACATTGAATCTGAAAAATATCGGTGGATGGGGAGTGCTAGATTAGACTTCTATGTATGTTCGCAAGATCAAAATATATCAGTTTGTTTGTCAATCGTGATCTGCAAATGAATTAGCCAATTAAGTTTTTCTTCTCAAATTTTGCTTGTATAAGTGTCTATTGCAAGTCCCTGGTATGGTTTATGATAGTAATTTTTTTCTTAAAAAATGTAGGCTCTTAAACGAGTTATACGACTGCGGAAATATAATGGGAGTATACATTTTGTACCTGCGCCTGGATTTGAAGATGTTGGAGAAGCAAGTAATTCATGTGTTATTTCTGTGGAATCACTCAAGGCTCGGCAACATGGATACCAAGGTCCCAAGGATGATTTTCAGAGTTCAAATTGGAGAAAGCTTAATGGTCCGTTCATTTCTGTTTGGCTTCATAATGTTCCTTGGGGTGCAGAAAACACCATGGCAGCACCCGATGCCAAGGTACTTTATTATGATTGTAAGCATTATAGAAATTGGTCTGAAGTAGTTTACCAGTTTGAGATTTATATGTGTTTTGATAAAAACCCACAAGCTTAAATTGTGTCTTAGCCCTTGATCTTGAAATGGAATCAAGAATAAAGAGAAGCCTTCACATATTCCTATGCAGACTATTAACTGTTTTGCTGATTGATTTACAGTTTGAAGATGGTTATCTAGACTTGATTGTAATTCGAAAATGCCCAAAGCTAGCCTTGATATCCTTGATGTCTAAAATGGACAATGGAGGTCATGTGAAATCACCATACGTTGTGTACATCAAGGTGAGTACAACTTTCATTTATTATGTAATGCCCTGTTTCTTTAACAGTCTTGCTAAAGTTTTACCATGTGTGCCTATAACCGCTATAGCCCTAAAACAGTAACATATAATGTGTGTATATTGATGCTTTCCATGAGAATTATTTGGGTACAAGCAAGGATTTAGTAGCCTTCGTAAGTTCTTAAGACAAATGCTTTTTAAGTGAATTCTGGGATTAGAGATGGCAGTTTTAACCACTGTACTTACTATGGTCCGTTTTGGGGGATGTTCTATTTCCACCAGATCAACCATGTATTATTTTAAATAATATGTTATTTCTAACTAATCCATAGCAAAGAGTTCTTTAGTATGAAAAGTAGTGGAGATATATTATTCTTAAAACTTGGAGTTTAGATTGTATACTTAACCTCTTTAGCCCAAAAAGTAAACGGCATACTTTAAAAACTGGGAGGTCGATATCTAATTGAAGATGATTCTTGTGCACACCAGCACACTGACAACCCGAATATTTATCGCTTTTATTTATAAACAGGTGAAAGCATTGACTTTGGAGCCTGGGCCGCGAATGGGTAATTCAATGAAGGAGGGGATTATAGATTCGGATGGGGAAGTGTTGGCAAGAGGGAAAGGAACGTATAAGTCAAACCTTAAATCCTTGATGGTATATGACAAGCTGCAAGTTGTTGTGGACCAAGGTTTAGCCACTCTCTTCACTCCTATTTGAATCTGGTATTATCAGTATGTAAATAACAGAAACGCACTCTGTATTCTTCCAAAATTGAAAATAGATATCGATTTTTATACATGTATACAATAACATATAAGGCTTCGATTTGTTCATTTTCTAATTAAGCATGGATAGATACATGTTTTTAAGCATGATGCATATTCTCATTGTGCTTAGAAAACGATAACACTTCTTTTTGATAATCAAAAGATATACCTATAATCTTTGTTTCAAATATATAAGATTTTTAACTTTGACGCTGCCCACAATTTTATTTTATTTTTATTCCGTCATCGTTGAAATGCATTTAGATATATGCTTGAAAATCAAGAACTTTAGCAACTTCAGCTGATCCAAGGCAAGTCAAAACATTTTGATTTTTCTTAACTAAGTGTATATATCTCCAGGTTAACAAGTTATATTGTTGATTTGGCGGATTTTCATGATTTTGATTCACAAAAGTAACAAGAATCATTTGGTTTTGGTTTTACCTTCTTGTGCTATATATTAGTCTGTGTTATTGTAGTTTGTTAATATTATGCTAAAAGTTTTTGTTTTGGGTCAAGTACTATTGGGTAGATCCTGTTTATGTGGATTTAGAGGAAACAAAAACACAACCATAACTTCTTTCCAAATTTTTAAAAAAAAAAAAAAAAAAAGTTAAGAAAAAAAAACCAACCATGTATTCGAGTTTCTTGATCAAGTGATATACGGAGTATTATGCAACATTTTTTTTTTTATTACACTGTACAGTATAAAGTAACAATATATATTTTTATTGATATTTTATGCCATATTTAGGTTGTTTTGTGTTTAACCATCTATGGCCAAATTTTGTCGACCTAGATATGATATAACATAACATTATATAGCTTATGAATGTGGTATGGCACAAATATGGTTCTATAGTAACTTATGTCTAACTATGGTTTAGAAAATCGTAAGCATCACTATCACGATTTTACAGCATAAACTATATCACGTCATATATAAGCGAACAAGGTTTCACTTTTTTTTTTTTCTTTCCGGGTTTAAATTATATGATGGTTAAAAAGATTGGGAATTTTTGATAAAGTGGTTACATATTTGGGGTAAGTCCAAAAGAATATACATAGTTATACTGTTATCGATTATAGGAATAATAAATCAACTTAAGTTATATACCTAAAAATCAATTTAAAATTTTAAAAATATGTCTAAAAATCAATTTAAAATTTTAAAAATATGACATATGGATTTTATTAGTTCTTTTTCATAATCATATCCGTCCATTATTTCACATGTCACCTATGATTAGGTTGACTTTTGGAAATATGAGTTAGATAGATTTATCTATTATCCGATTGTATAGATTATTATACGGAAATCTTCTTGTATATAAAAAGAAAGTAAGTTGTACAAATGACTAAATGATTAATTGAAATTTTTTGGTCTTTTTACATTAACTTTGTTTTTGATTTCAACTTTTGCAATTATATTTATAAATTTAAAAATATGAATCCATGAAAACTTCAAAGAAATAGAAAGTAATATTATGATATATATACGTACGTTGGTTACTTCAATATAATAGCTCTTTGATGATATGGTTACTTCTATTGGCAATTTTAAATTGTCAAATGGTTTGATGTGTGGATCTGGAACTATTGTGGTGAAAAACAATTCCAAGTGTTCAAGTGTTCATATTACCTTCTGATAATTTTACAACTTATTGGAACAAATAGATACCGAAAAAGGTAAATATTTTCACTTGGAGACTATTTCGTGATCATCTACCATCTAGGATCAACTTGGCACTCCGTCGAGTCCCCAATGTATCATTAAGTTGTTCAATATGCTTCTCAGGTCTTGACACACTAGAACATACATTCACTACCTGCATGATTGCTAGTGGCTCTAGAATTTACCTCTCTCGTTGGTTACAACTCACAATCCCAGAAACCAATCCGTCTGATCTGCGTGACTGGGTTCAAATCCTACAAGGCTCTTCATCCTACAAGCAGCTCATCCTTAGCATTCTATCGTGTTGGTGGTGGTTATTATGGAAGAATAGAAACAAGACGACATTTGCACAGGATCATGACACGAGCTTGACAGTTTTTAATTCTACTATTTCTATTTCGTTTTTAAGGTTATCTTCTCGTTGTAATAGTTTAGTATATAGTGGCCTGGGTGGCAGGTTAGTCCATCTTTTCTGATGTAACCCGTCCTTCTTCTTCAGCATCTTGGCGAAGAGTTTATTAATAAAAAATAAATTTTGTTGTTAAAAAAAATATTATGATATATATTAACTATTATTTTATTGGATAACCATTATTTTTTATTTATTATCTGAAACTATTAGTTAAAAAGTGTAATTAAAAAGTGTGAATTTATGATAAAAAAAAATAAAAATGTGTAAATTAAGTTAAAATTAAAAATAAAAGTCAATTTAATAAAATCAAAAGTAGTTAGCTATTATCCTCCGTTCAAAAAATGATCTACTACAAATTGATTTGTATTTCAATTGATCGTTATATCGATTGTTATATTATCATCCGTTCATTTTTTTTTACCTATTATCATGTCTGCAAAACCCGCAATACATGCGACTTTCTTTTTTAGTTTTTTGTGATCATTTGAAATTAAAACTTTCATAAAAAATAGAAAACTAACTAAAACATTGTGATCCTAATTTAACACAATGTGTTTTTTTAATTTTTTTTTACAAAACACATTGTGTTAAGTTCATATCACAGTGTGTTGAACAATTTTCTGTTTTTCATGCGCTATCAAAAACACATTGTGATTTAACACTTAACACAATGTGTTTTTAGATTACACAATAAAAAACACATATTGTGTTTTTAAAAAACACAATTAAAACACATTATGTTAAATTCAAATTACAGTGTGTTTTGTTTAGTTTTCTAGTTTTCACGAAAATTTTAGTTTTTAAATGAAGATTTCACTGTGTGTGTGTGTGGATATATAGATTAGAAAATAGGATTACAACGAATGTTGATTACTCATCTTCATTCACGTGGTGAGGTTTCATTAAGATAATGCTAACAAAAACACATAACTAAATAAACGATATAAGTTGTAATTTCTCCCCTAGGCAAACCAAATATTGTAGTATCATCCTTGGCCACAACTTCTTGGCTGACTAAAGGATAAATAGATAGAACGTAAACTTACAAGTGAAGCGTTTGCCGACAGTTTGAAAAAAAATTTGGATTACAAAAACTTGATCGTTGAGAATTAAAACCAAAAAACCTATTTGATATTCCAGAAATTATAATAGGTAAAACTATTTGAACAGATGATAATATAACAATCAATTAATAATAGGTATTCTTTTTTGACTGGATGATATATAATAGGTAGTCTTTTCATTTACTTTAATATACTGAAAAACAGTTATTTTAGACTAGAAATGTTTTTGGTTTTTATTCTCAACGATCACCTTAAGTGATTAATATCTTTAGAATAGAGTTAAGAATGGTCAAGGAGATAGCCTAGTAAAAATGAATACAATACATCTTAGTTAAAAGACCAATCAGCTTTTCCGTTCTAAGAAATTTTATCCGGAAATTTTTTTAAGACTAACGTCGACTTGGGTAAATGATGGGAACAAAAATTTTTAAGGGGGTCGCACCATAAAGTAAAGGAAACAATTTGTACACAGATAAATTTTTGGATGCACACTACTAAATGTGTATTATAATATTATATTGTTAACATGGTAAAACACATTCGATGGTGTAATATCAAAATCTGGTGGTATATAGATTCCCACATGCAAACTATCTTTTAAGTAAACAATAAATTTAAGTCAATAATCATGCTTCCTTATGTGAGATTTGTGTCGATTAAATAACAACAATACAAGAACATGCTTTGGTGAAGAGGCTCTTGATTCACAATAGATCTTTAGGTAGATTATATACAAATTTTTTGAATTAAAAAACTTGTTTTTTCTAATAATCCGAATATAAAAGTGACCTTATTTCTTTATCTATATCAACCTATATTCAGTGAGTAAATATTTTATAATGTTTCATAACATCAATAATCCCTGTCTCTATTCTTTAAGTTTTAACATTCAATCTCTAACCTCTATCTTTTGCTTTTAAATTTTAATCTCTAAAATATAATAAATAAGAACCTTAAATCATACCATTAGATGAAATAGAGTGATAATTACCTAACCATTCATTATGGAAGTGGTAATTGTACCACGATCTTTTATGAATACTAGCCAAATGTCTACTTGATACGACGGTGTGACGGCAGCAGTTGGTGGCGACGGCGGTACCGGCGGTGGTCGTGGCTGTGTGGTTATTAATCTAAAGTAATTGATGTAAAACGGGTAGAGTAGTTAGTTTCATAGTTGAAGAATGTATGTTGTAATAATTTCATTAAAGGTATTATAAGTATACCAGATGTAGATATTTAAATGAATGAATAAAGCAGAATGATAGTATGGGTAGATCAAGTTCTTTTTTGAAAAATTTGAAAGGGGTAAATGTTTGATAAGATAGCTTAGATATCACAATGTACGAGTTTTATATCTAATGCATAAATGTCGAAATATCCGACTATTTTTAAATTGATATTTTGTTTTTTAATTTTAGAGGGGATAAATAATTGCTCATTATAGCTTAAAATTCCGGAGGAACCAAAACCCATTCTAGTCCTATTTATCTTCCGTCACTATAAAGTCTTATTGTTCGCAAATTATTTTTGTTAATGTGTCCTTACTTAAAACGATAGTATGGCACAACGGTATATATATAGTATGACACTTAAAACGATAGTATGACACTATAAAGTCTTACGGTTCTCTTATGTCTATAATTATCAAATTCAGCGGTAAAGAAAAAAAAAGCGCAAAGCGTCCTGCCTGGCTGCGTCCCCAACAAAAACTCAAAATGGTTACTTTTCGTTTTTAAAAGTCGACATCAAAATTGCAAATTGGCGCATAGCTCCCCTTCCCATCCTTTCGGTAGCCCAATTTTATTTTTAGTTCCATATTTGAATACTTAATTTATCTAATTGTGTAATGTTTACTTCATAAATATTTTTTTATAGAATTCTTAGTGAATACCATTTTGCTTCCAAAAATGCCAGGAGAACATCACTATTCAAATAATATATATATATATAATCATTTGTTACTACGTTATTAGAAAGCGTTGTTTTGATTGATGCTAGCACTTATGACATTTTTTTTAGTATTATCGAACTTATTTTTACATATATGCAAAACTTTGGTACAAAGGGCCTACTTTTTATTTATTGAACTAAGGCTTATAAAATCCACGGGATGGCAATGAAGTTTGATAAATTTACAGCTTAAATTAGGTATAATGGTCAGAATTAATCTTTGAATTTCATAGCTAAAGTGTTTCATAATTTTCTCATTACTGTTGAGCGTGAAACATGGGCCGAAGTGCCGAACTGATACTGTTGTGGGCCCATTTCCATCATATATCGACATAAAGGGCCAATGAATGGAATAGTGGAGAAGAGAGACTATAGTTGATCATCCGTTGTGGCCTTATTAGGGATAGCATAAGGTACCCGACGTACCGTATACCAATTATAATAGTCTCGAATACATAGACGTACCGGAACCGCCGAACCAGCCGAACCAGTATCCGACTTTCATTTAAATATATGGTAACCGTATTATTCAGTATTGGTACCGCCGTACCGGTGATTCTACAAAGTTAACGCTACTACTGTGCGGTATTGGTAGCGGAAAATCCTACTTTCATGTACATTTGGTACACGACTATATATCTCAAATACATGCTTTTCCTTTTACAGAAAAGGTATATTTTGTTACATTACTATATCTCGAAGACTAATAATTATTTGTTTGGACTTCTAAAGTCACGAAAAAAAAAGAAGCCAAAACTCTTTTTTTTTTTTTAAACGGCAAATTCATATTTACAACTCTAAGAGGACACGCTAAATTAATGATTAAACACCAATGCACAAGTTTTAACTTTGGGGTCCAAAGAGGCAAAACTTCCAACTTAACCCTTCTCGTAATTAAACCACTGAATCTAGAGCCAAGTCTTAATCCAACTTTAGGCCCTAGAAGAGCGTAGACCCAAACACGTGTCATAAAGTAATTGATCTCGCACAAGTTACCTCCGGCCTAAAGTTTGAGCCAAATGTTCAACATATCCAAAGTGGGTCATTGACATCTGAAATGTTACATATGGAATAAAACAACTCGATAAGTTAAATAATATCTTATCTATCTAGACATACTCACGCATTGGATGCAAGCTAGAAGGGTACCATCCTATGTATATGTTGCATTTTAGGTCATAAAACGTCTATAAGATGACATAAACTTCAATATCATCAAAATCATTTTCTTCAAATGTCTCAGATTTGACAAAAAATGACATGACCAAAGCAAAACTACAAAAATATCTCTTGTCTTCACCTATAGATTCAACTATCTTAACAACAAAAACGAACCATAACCTTCATTTCAAACTTGGAGAAACTCCCAATACGACATTTTCATGTGCACAGTTTAAGGAATAGTCAATTTGGTTGCTTTCTAGCTTCGATTTAATTGTTTTCTTTTTATTTCGCCAAACATAACATGAGTTTTTCATCCTCGTCATTTTTGTATCTTTCCATTGCGTGTGATGGTTTTTAAAGGGTTTTTATCAAATTTTGTCGCCAACATGTTCTATGATCGATACACCTTCATTAACCGTTACGATAGGTACATATGTTTTGTTTCGATAATCGTTAACAAGCGATCCCAGACACATTAGGGTCTACATTTTTTGTGGCATTGTAATTTTCGCAAGTTTATCTTAGTCATCTCATGTCTTTGTCGTCTAGGCTATGCTTTCCCATGGCATATTCGTTCTTAGATTGAAAACGATTGCTAACGGAACTCTATTGTGATAACACATTCTACCGGCATTCAAGATCATGTATGATATACGAACTTAATTCATATTAGTTTTTTATAAATAAAAAGTTTTTACTAAACAATAGTTTTTCTAACATCTTTCATAAATCCAAAATAACAATACTTATAAAAGTCTTGGTCATCACTTTCAACTTATAAAAGGGAAATCAGCATTATAAAGCTAACAGTAAAGCCCACTAAATGGTAGTCGTACTACAGTTTAACAATCATATCATTGCATTTACAAGTACACTTCCACATATATGAACAAACATAAGAATACAAAAAAGGCCTTGTATATATTAGAAAAAAACACATAATCATAATAATGAACATAATTGGCTAAGGAAACAACGAACGTAAGACGTACTAAACATATGTATATAGTTGACTATTTGGAAACGAGTTATAAATGCTAATCTTCACGAGCATGGTACCCGCGCGTTACGGCGAATACCATTGACTGGGCATCTAAACAAAATTGCAGTAGAATACAGGTGTCTCTAATTTCACTGGTGATTTGGGTGTCATGGAGACGTTCCGCAGCGGTGGTGGTGTTGAACGAAGGTGGAGACGATAGACGGTGGAGGTGATAGTTGGGTTTTGAGGACAACAGTGGAGGTGTGTGAATTTTTGTGGCAAAAAGAAAACAATAGGGAGAATAAATGTAGGGTAAGGGAAGGAATAAGGAGGAGTAAAAGAGTAAAATCACATGTCCCAAATCTTGTAAACTTTCAACAAGGGTTAATAATTTTTAATAGGGAGTATAGATATGATTGTAATTTACTGATACTATAAATAACATGGTTAAACATAGGGTAAATCTTCACACTATAAACTTGATCTGTTGATATATATATTAGCATCTGCACATATATTCTTTCGCATTTATATATAAATAATGGAGTGATAAAATGATATATATTCTCTTAAAATTAACTTAAAGAATCCTCTTAGATAACTTAATTGCATTGATTTTATCAAATATCATGAAGTGAGTTTTTAGCCTAATATTTTAAAAAAATATGTCATTTTTTTTAATAATGAATTTATTTTTACTAAAATATACTGTAAAAACAAGACTCCATTAAACAGAAAATGTTTTGGCAAACGATTCAAGCTAGTAATTAAACTTAGCATTCTGAATCATCCTCTCACATTACATTCCGTTAAACATACGATTCTTAGAGCATATTATCAAATACTTTGTTTTTCAATTATATCTCTACCATTAAATAATGATATTAAAGTAAGATCGAGTCTGTTTAAATTATAAAATGTTATTTAATAATTGAAATTTAAAAGTAGCGTCTCCAGTGATAATAAGTTATTCAAGGTTTTTTTTTTCAAAAAAAGATATTCATCGACCTCCTATTAAAGATGTCCTTAAAAAGCCTGTTTAAAATTAAGTTTTAAAATTAGATTTTATGTTTTCAAAACTGAAAAAACATATGTTCAAATGCTTTTTCAACTTTGTTTTGTCTCTAGTTAAACACAACTAATCACTTTCATAAGCAAAT
The DNA here is from genome assembly GCF_010389155.1 of Erigeron canadensis. NCBI lineage: Eukaryota > Viridiplantae > Streptophyta > Magnoliopsida > Asterales > Asteraceae > Erigeron > Erigeron canadensis. Next base: position 18,634,982 of record NC_057764.1, read on the forward strand.
ATTTTTTCTGATTATTTGCGTTACAAAAATGCAATAATTAGATATTTTTTCAAAGCATCATTCCAAACATACATTTCGTATTCTCATTTTCTCTTCTTATTTCTCATTTTTTTTTATTTAAGATTTTCATTTTGTCTATTTCTATTAATATTTTTAGATAAACATTTATGTTTTTAAATATGCTATATATGTAACATTTATCTAACAAGTACTTTAATTCGAAGTAAGGTAGGGACTAGCCAGTAGCCAATCAAGGAAGACAAATCAGTCAACCAAGCATCCTCGTTCAAAACCTTATTAGGCCTCCCTAACGAAGGTCTTTTTTTTCTCGTTTGTTAAATAATATCAGGTTTTTGCTTTTCTACTTAGAGACACTCAAAAACTAATAATCACAATAAGATCCTTTATCATCTATTTTCTCAAATTTTTTTTACCATATTATATTTTAACCCAAATATTAATAAACTTCTTCCTTCTTCCCAAAAGTTCAATTTTAACTTATCAAGTCTTTTTTTTATAACTTTTGATTATAAAATTTTTTGTGTGTGTTATATATTAGTTGATTAAAGTTATTCAACAACAACAACAACAACTGTATCCAATCCCTGAGCGGGGTATGTGGGAGGTGAGATGTAGACAGTCTTACCTCTACCCAAAGGTAGAGAGACTGCTTCCATAAGGACCTCCGACCACCAAAATGTAAAATCCGTAAAGAGTAAAGTGTTTAGAAACTACCACACCTGTCGGCCGAGAATATGATGGAAGAAATACATGTCTGCTGGGTCCGCTGGGTACGGCTACCTTGAGAGTAGGGAAGAGTAGTGTTTGATCAAATAATCGCACTATGGCTCAACCGGAGGTGTGAATATGGTTGTTGGTGTTTATCGGCGATTCCCTTACGGTCAGAGGGTCGGAGATCGCTTTACGCCTATGATTTATTGATCCTAAGTCGTTTATGTTCGATTTAGAGTTTCAGGGATTTGATTAGGGTTTATTCGGAGGTCGAATAAACTATGAGTGAGGGTTTATGTATGTGATTATTCATATTGTATGATGCGTATGCCGTGGGGCTTCCTCCTTTATTTATAGAGGGTAGATAACTTGGAGAGGAGGGTAAGAGAATTGGGGTAAATCTCTTCCTCCTTTGTGAATATCTTGTTTCCTTCTTGAGAAGATTTGTGGTGATCTTGTTACCAAATCACATCTGAATATATCGGAGTTTAATACATGTTTAATAAGATAATTGTGGAAGAGATCTTCGTCTGATCTTTCTTGTGTATTTCCTCGGAGCTGGGTATTTGTTACCTTCGGAGCTCCCGGATAATCATATTAATAAGAGGTTAAGCTCTGTTGTGGGCGTATATGCTTATTACATGCACGAAGGTGACTTCGTATTCTGCTTCTGCTTCGGGTATGGAGATAGAGCTCCGTATGGGTATATCATCAAGCCCCAGTCTAAGGAAAGAGGCAGCGATTGGCTGTTTTGTTAGACTCAATAAATCTCGAGGGTCAAAAATGAAAAATTAAGATAGTAAAGGGAAATACCTTATATTTACCTGCGAATCTTGATCCGATCATTTCCCTAATTGCTACATCCGCTCTACCCTAATTTTTTCTTTCGCCATCTCCAGGTAATTTATACTTCCTTCTGTGACTTTCCTTTTGATTCACTGTAGAAATGGCAAAGGTAGGGCGTAGTGATTTGTCTTCCGTTATTACTCATGAGGGGTTACGGTGGTTCTACACCACCTATCTGTCAGATTGTGATAAGGCGGTCCAGTTACCGTCTTTTGGCCAAATTGTCACAGACCCGCCTTAGGGTTATGTGGGTCTGTATGTTGCCCACGTGACCCGAGGAAATATGAGATTTCCTCTATCCCCCTTTTTCCTTGATATTCTTAGCCATTATAACCGTCCATTCTCTTATATGCATCCCAACGCCGTTGCCCGTATTATTGGGTTTGAGATCCTCTGTCGTGCCTACGATAGTGAAGCAACCGTAGATCTGTTTTCTATTTGTTTCGATTTATGTGATGCTTGTGATTGGGTGACAATTCAAAAGAAGCCCAAGGTCGATATATTTCATCCTGGTAGTACTGATGTTCGGGGGTGGAAGAATGAGTTTGTATTTATTGAATGTTCCGTGATTCCTGAAGCTTATGTATCTTTGTTAGCTGGTGGAAGCCAACTAAGTATAAGGAGGCGGCCCCTCCTCATGCCCTTGAATTACCCCTGTACCAGCGTCTTGTACAAAATCCGGTCAAATTGGACCGCTATCGTGAAGTTGTATTGCATCAGGCTGGTATATTGAAGCAGTGGCCTGAGGGAGTTGATACCAGAATTTGTGTTGAAGGGACTGGTAAATACCTTTATACCTTCCCCTTTGTTGGTTTTATTTAAGGTGGAATTCTTCTGATATAGCTTTATTCTTTTTGTTTAGAGGTTACATTGGCTGAGTTTGTGAAAGGACCGTTGTTGGAGTGTCAGCCTAAGGTGTCTGTGATTGCTACGAATCTGTCATCTGTAGAGGGTTTTGACCATGAGATTGTGGATGTTGAAAGGGAAGTTTCACCTGCTGCTACTCCTTCCAAGAAGAGGAAAGTTTCATCGAGGCCATCTTCCAAGGCCTCAAGAGGAAAGGCGAAACCACATTCCATTTTTGATACAATGCTATTAGGTGAACTTCAGCCTGAAGAAATGGAGCTTAGTAAGTATCCCTTTTTTGTTATTTTTGTTCCCTTGGTGTTTACTCATGGTTATTTTTCATTTATGGCAGATGTTCCTGAGCCTGATGTAGTGGAGAATGCTTTGTTTCGTTTTGTCTCAGAGGATTGGATTCGAGAGCTTATGGCCTTAAATGCAGGGAATTTGCAGGCCTGTCATAACCAGCTTGTTTATATGAGTACCTTGGTTAGGACGGTTGTAGGTGCTCGCCTTCGTTTATTGGCTTAACAGCAAGAGAATATGGAGGGGCAGTTGGCTAACTTGAAGGGGCGTGGTCGTGAGGAGAGTTCTTCTGTTTGTGAGTCTTGTCATGGGGAGTAGTTCTTTGTTGGTCGTTTGCAGAATGAGCAGCTTTTTCTGAAGAGGCAGTTGGCTAAGCAACGGGAGCAATGTGTCGTTTTTGTTAAGCAGCTGCAGAGTGCTCAAGCAAAAATGAATCATCTGAGGTCTTACTGTGAATCCAGTAAGAAAGTTATAGACGAGAGGGACGCCCTTATCGCTGAGCTTGAGGGCCAACTAACGGGTGCTAACCAAAGGGCTGCTGCTGCAGAGTTGAAATAAAAAAGGATTATATCTGAGGTTATCCCTTATGTTTGTACTGAGCTGATCAGGAGTGAGGAAACTGGCATGTTGTTGGCGCAAATCTATGACCAACAGTCTATGTTGGGAGTAGCCCGCCTCTCTAGGGAGTACCTTGCAATCTTTGCAAGCGCTAAAGTTACCTTTACGCACCAAGAAGTAGTCGATCTAAGTTTTATGTTGGCCACTCTAAAAGGTAAGTAGCTAAGAATCCCTCTTTCGAAAGAAAGAGTTTGCGATAACCAGGTCGTGTGCACTGGCAAACTCCAATATCTTGTGTCCCTCATCATTCCTAACTCCAAACCCTAATCCCCCGTGTACACCCGGGTAGCCGTCTGACTCTACTCCTATATGCCCGTTTAAGTCTCCTCCTAACAGTAGTCGTTGGTCATCAGGGCAACTCCTCACAAGCTCATCTAGTGTGTCCCAAAAACTCTTCTTCTCTCTCGCTCCCAGACCCGACTGGGGAGCATACGCGCTGATCATTTATTGTCTCCTCTTGTTACACCAATGTCACCAATATCAACCTATCCCCGTGTCTTTCCACGTGTACAACAAAGTCTTTGAGACGTTCGTTCATGATGATCCCTACTGCATTTATCGATTTAGGCGCTACAGAGTACCATAGCTTTTGTCCGTTCTCCTCTCTAGTAGTTTTTCCCATCCACCTAGTTTCTTGAAAGCAACCAATGTCTACATTACACCTAGTCAAGACATCTCCTAGCTCTAAAAACTTTCCCTTAAGGGTGCCGACATTCCAACTCCTAAATCTAAGCCTAAAGGTTCTCTTTGCTTTAGCATTAACCTACCTATGTCTGCCCGCCCCTAAATCTGAAGGACATGACCTCACGTAACTATTTGAAGAGACAGCTTAAACTAAAAACTCTAAAAATAAATGTAACAAACAAAGTAATAAAAATCAAAACTAACGTCGAGTATCACCACACAGTAGAGATAGTAAAAGCAGCCAACAATAATAATAGAAGCAATAATATATGATCAATCAATGAAGATAATCAAGGATAGTAGTACTCAAAATTAAATCAAAAATTTATTTAAATCAGTAATATATGTAAGTATATCACCTGTATATAGCAAAGCAGTAGTAACAAATTCTCAAAAACCCACACAATAAGTTTAACCGAACTGCTGAAACAAAAATTAAAGGAAAGAGGGTACGAGCTTTAGCAAGTGTAAGGAGGATATTTAGCTCTGCTATAAAATAAGACAAAAAGTTTTAGTGTATAGATATATAGAAATCTTAAGTTTTCTTGTAAAATTACAATTATTTTTTTCCCGTATTAGAAAGATAACTAGATATCTATAAAATATAAATCTTTGTGTGTTTGCTTGTGTGAAAACAAACCTTTGAAGATTAAAAATTGATACTTCAATCCGTCTATATACTCTATATGAAGTGTTATATAATACAAACTAAAATTTTTATGTTCAAAGTTGAAAACAAAATACTAAAAACAATACTTAAAAATTATGAATCCTAGAATTTTATGAAATGCCCTACAGTGTCAAAATCATGTGGGTTTTATCCCGGTGGACTTTTGACTCCGCTAACCGTCTTGTCCGGGTCAATATGTCTTTGCCACATTTCCGCTTGATAAACAGGGTTTCGCAACGAGAAAGGAGGCTCATACATTTTTGCGATTATGTTGTTCATTTTGGAAATCTTGTCTTTGTAGATAGTTCACGTAAAGTATCTCGAGGTTGATATTGCGACACCCCGGCACTTGTAATTCGTCGATCTCCTATTACAGGTCGTGCTTTTGTGCCGATATTTTCCCCAACACAACCCATAACTCTTTTTCGGACTTGTTGTCATTCAACATGTGTAACAACATCTCGTCTTTCGCCTCAAAGAGCGTCATCTCTGGTCTATGGGTGTGTTCGAAGAGGATGAAGATGAAGCCATTTTTGGGTAGTGAAATGAATTGAATGAAGTAATTTGTGTGAAATGGTTGTGGTGTATATAAATCTAAAAAGTAAAAAGGAAAAAACCAGAAGTAGCCATTTGGTTTTAAAATTCGAAACATATGGACTTACATGCAACCCATAGACACTCTTTGAAATTAGAAAAGGAGAGGACTAAGAGCCCCTCAACGGGCTTGCTAGCATCAACGTCGAAATCGCTGAGTTGGTTGAAGACCCTTCGACAAGGGCGGCCTAAGAGCGTCTTTGTTGATAAACTTTTTACGTGCAACTTATGAATCTATTGAGTTAATGAAATTATATCCATTGTTTATAGATTTTGCGAAACTTTTAAATAAATTTAATCTGATTAAAAAGTTTGGTTTAAAAGACATTTAAACTTTGAGTAATTCTAGACCTACAAACATTTTACAAACAATTTTTATAAACATGACATCCACCAATTAAATCATGTCTATGTATTCTCATTCCTCTTTGATATATGTGAAGTCCCTCACTCGATGGTTTAACCCACAAGTGTAGAATAACAAGTCAAGTAATCACTAGAAATGACTAGTATTAAACGTCAAGTAAGCACTAGATTGGACTAGTATTACGATTAATATAAATGCAAGAATATATAACGTAATACGTACTTAAGCAATATAAAGATAAGCAAATAAGTAAATGGTGAGATACAATGTAATTTTCAAGTGTATTTTATTTATTGATGTTAAATAAAATACAAGGTTGTTGCGGAATAAGATATTACAAAGTAAGTATCTAAACAACCTATGAATTACAAGTGATCTAATCTTTGCTAAATAAACTCTTTGATCGAAATACTTAAAGTTGTGAAGTATGACTGTTTAGATCGAGAGTATTTGAGCAAAGGCACCAAATTGCAAAAGTATATATTTTGGACGAGGAAGTGACTTGGTATTTATAGGCAAAAAGAATAAATATAATATTTTTTTTGCCGTACAAATATGGTTACATGCATTTAAGGAAATTACATTAATTCCTTAAAAGCATTGACTAAAGTACAAGAATAAAGTCACATGATAGTGACTTGTCATCTAAATAACCAACCACCTTTACATGCGTGTAAGGCTTTTAACAAAAGACAAATGGATTGTCCAGTTAAAGGCATGTAAAGGCATAAAGTCAATTCCTCGTAATCAGTGTTCAGACTTGTAAGGTCTAGAACACTGACAAGGACTCCAGTCAGGAGATCTGGTAAGTCTTCCAGTGAGCTTCGCTATTTGTCAGACTTCTTTCTTCAGACTTCAGTCTTCGACTTCAGTGAGAATGTGCTTCAGCGGAAAGATCTTGACTGAACTGAAGTCCAGTGAACAAATCTGGTGGAATCCAGATTTCTATATAAGTAAGTTGTTCACTGGTATTCACATAATTTCTAGACAAATCTTCAGAGGGCTCCAGTAGTTACGTCTGGAGCGAGTCCAGTAAATCTGGACCTAAGAATATAACTTTCATTAACTAAGAAATGATATAAAAAAATCTTATTGGGCATATTTATTTACATTACAAATATGTATTTTGCTTAGTTGTAATTTTTTTTGAATACTTACTACTTTTTATTCCATATAGATTAAAATTATTAAAATTAAAATATATTTAATACGTATCCCTTTGCATCTTTTATTTTATTTAATCTATTTATAATTTATATATGATTTTATATATGGATAAGTCATTATACCTATCGACTTAATATTTAAAAAAGAAACAAATTTCAAGGGCTGTGATTTTTATTTTTATATATGAATGTATTTATATTTTATTATCATAAAAGATTATTAAAGTAAATTTAATATTTATTTATTTATATCTATTTAATATATAAATTTGTTTAATCTCTTTATTTAAAAAATATATTTTATATACTATATTCTTTGATTTTATTTGTTGTTATATAATCACATGATTTAAACATTATTAAAAAAAAGAAGTCAATTAGTTAGTGTTAAAATATATTCATTTTAGAATGGAACTGCATTTAATACCTAAGTTTATATTTAAATACATTGTTAATTATCGTATTTTTATATCGTATTTAAATGCTTCATTTGTTGGTTCCCCAGATACCACTTTCTTTCTTTTGAGACTTTTCATTGTTGTAGTGATATCTGGGAACTCTTCAAAAACTGGCTCACTGGCATCAGTACCAGCAGCCTCTTCCTCAACTTGTCCACTGGCTTCAGTACCAGTGACATCTTCACCAATATCCTTCTTCCAGACTTCTATCTTTTTTCTGAGATCAACCTTCTCTGTTCCAGAACCAGAACCTTCCCCCTTGGAAGCATCTCCAGTCTGAAGATGATTCCACACCTGATCCAGTGTATGTCTGTCAGAAGAGTCAAATGTTTGACCAGACACTGGAGCAATGTTGTTTACAGTTTTCCTCAACTGCATCACTTCCTTTTTGATTATCTTAAGATCCTGAGGAAAGTGGCGAGGCAACTGGGCGTCAATCATCTTCATAACTTCAGGCAACAACCCATCTCGGAGATTTCTAAGGAGAGTTTCAGACACTTCCTCAGTGATTTCTTTCAACATATTTCCTCTGAACTTCTTAACAACTTCATCACTGAGGGTGCTGACCACTGAGTTTTTCTCCAGGGTTGGCCTGCTCTCCAGAGAGCTTATTCTGGTGGTTAAATTCTGAACATCACCAGTCAATCTTGCCAGAGGTTGAGCAATTTCAGTTTGAATGGCAGTCTGAACACTTCTCACCACATCCTCCTTGATTCCCTGGACTGCAACTTGTACTGATTCAAAATTTCTATTTGTTGCCAAGACAAGTTCATCCAGCTTCTCAAAGACTATTTTCTCGTTACCAGCAAAAATGTTCATTTCTGACTTTAGATTATTGGTAATTATAGATTTGAAGTCAGAAATAACTTGAGAAGAAGCCTGAAGTGATCTCTCCAGGTCCGCCACCTTATCAAAAAGGCCTTGGACCTCGGTTGAAGAAGAAGAGGAGAGACCACTGGAAGGATTGGTGATTCTGGTGATTGATGATACTGGCAACACCCTTGTGATATTTTCAGTTGGTTGGGTGACTGCCAGTGGTTCAGAATGTTGATTTTCTGGTGCAGAGGGTGATTCAAGAATTGTTGTTGTTTGTTCTGGAAGGGGTGTTGGTGTATTTACTGGGGGTGGAGGAGGCATATCAGATAGAATTGACTGGGAGACAGAGTGGATAGTGCGATCAATTTCTTCTTCTCCCAGAAAACTCATATTCACATCAAAATCATTATCCTCAGATAGTGGAGAGTCAACCATATCCCAATCTGGGCTGGTTCCACCTGCCTGGTCCTCTACTTGTACATTCTCCACCCCAACATTCAAATCAATCTGAGCCACCTGCTCCAGATTCTCTCCTTCAACCTGCCTAACTTGTTCCCCTTCAACTTCTTCAACAATCAAGGACCCATCAGCAGCCATGATGTCCCCACTTTCAGTAGTTGCTACTGGAATGACAAGAGGTGATCCAGATCCTCTTTCTTCTACACCACTTCCTTCTACTTGTATTGGGGAAGTGGTTACTGGGGCAGTCTCCTGACCCATTTTTCCAGAATCTTGATGAGTAGATTCTGGAAGGGTTGATACCAGAACTCCGTCTCTCCTCAGACGACGAGTTCAATTCCTTGGCCTAGTGGGGTTAGGTGGAATTTCAACAATATTCACACCAGGCTGCTGAAGATCTGGGGCGATCTGGGAAATAGGTTGTACCCTTTTAGCATTAACTTCATCAACAATTTCCTCATCATTATGAGGCTCACCAGCAACCTCCTCATCAGGTGATGATGCAATTGCATCTTCATCAGAATCTGTAAGATCACGATTTGCATCATGAAATTCTTCATTTAACGGAATTTCTTGGATTACTGGCTCAAAATCAATTGAATCTGATACTGGAGGAGTAGTACGAACATCTGATCCAATAACAAGTTCAGAGGGTAGTTTGAAACTTATTGAAGGATAGAATGAAGTATTACTGGAAGGTTTTTCAAATTGCACTGGTTCCAAGTCAGGATGACTGGAAGCATCTTCAGATGAATCTTTATTGAAGTTGATAGGATCAGATTCACCAAAGATAATTGGACTTTCCGAGGGAGAACTAAGGGTTGGCCTTTTATTGATTACTTCATTTGACTCATCAAATGTGACATGTATTGACTCCTGGACCTTTTCCAGTCTCTTGTTGTAGACTCTAAAGGCTTTGCGAATGGGTGAATATCCTAAGAAATATCCTTCATCAGCTTTGGCATTAAATTTGCCTAACTGACTGGAGTCGTTCAGGATGTATACTGGACATCCAAAAACGTGAAAATAACCAATATTTGGTTTTCTATTTCTCAATATTTCATAGGATGTCTTCTTGTGTCTCTTCACGTATACTGAGCGATTTTGAGTGTGACAAGCGGTTGCAATTGCTTCAGCCCAGTACATTTTAGGAAGACCAGATTCAGCAAGCATACTCCTGGCAGCTTCTATCAGTGTTCTGTTCTTTCTTTCTGCAACTCCATTCTGCTCTGGAGTGTGTGCTGATGAGAGATTCTGGGAGATGCGAGTGTCAGTGCAGAATTTCTCCAGAGTTGCATTCTGGAATTCTGTTCCATTATCACTTCTTAACTGATACACTTTTCGCTTGTATTTGAGTTCAATTTGCTTGATAAGAGCGATGATTTCAGCAGTAGTTTCATTCTTCGATTTAAGAAATATTACCCAATAATATCTGGAGTATTCATCAACAACTACTAGGGTATATTTCTTACCAGCACGAGTCTGAATATTCACTGGACCAAAGATGTCCATATGAAGCATATGAAGAGGTTCAGATATGCTAAAATTCTGTTTTGTCTTGAAACTGATGCGTTTCTGCTTCCCCATCTCACATCCTGGACATGGCCTTTCCTTTTTGAAGGAGACAGAAGATATCCCATCTGCAAGTTGTTTTCTGGACAACTTGTTGATATTTTTGAAATTTAAATGGGACAACCTTTTATGCCATAGCCAGTTTGTGTCTTCATCAGCCTTGGTATAGAAACACTGCTCTGAAGGAGAGCTTTCCATATCTATTATGTACACATTCCCTTTTTTGGGAGCAATCAATACTACCTTCCAATCCTTATTAAATATGATGCCTTGAGAGATGTTGAATAACACCTGGTAGCCATCATCACACAACTGGCTCACACTTATGAGATTATACTTCAACCCATTTACATAAGCCACTCGTCCTTCTAGCAGGGTCTTACATCCGGTCATTGTCCTGCCAGCAGCGCTGTCAAGATACCAAATATATTTCTTTCGATCGCCCTGCACATCCACCAGATTATTAGTTTAAAGGTTTGCGAACCCATTGACTGATGGGTTCTCTGGATCCACAAGGATGGATCCCAGCAGGTATCTGGTTGATTTCACTTTCAAAAATAGTGGGTTTCTCAGTAAACACCACTGGAACTGTCAGTTTTGAAACCTTTTTCTTTTTCTTGTCAATAGGTGTGCTTGATTTCTCTTTCTTGGAAAAAAGGTCTTGTATTTTGTTTAGGGCCAGATGAAGTACCCTCAAAATTGTTAATTCTTGCATTACAACTTTGAACTTGACGAGCCGGTAGTTGAAACTGACTTTCCAACCTTAACAAAATATTTTCTTCAGATGACACCATAGCCTTTCAAGTTGACTGTACTTTTGGCTTAGGTGGAGGAACAACATTCTTCTTTTTCTGAACCTATGGCTCTTTAGAAGATGATCGAGGCAAAGGTTTATTCTGCTTAACCTTCTTGACTGGAGCATTCATTTGTGGAGCTCCAGTCTTAACCTCAGACAATTGAACAGGAGGAATAATACAAGTGTTGGGTGTTGTTGGTTCATCATAGATAGTGCTAGGTTTTAACACTTTAGGCAGTCAGTCAACAACAGGTATTAATGCAGCAGCATTAACATCACCCCCTAGATATGCACGTTTTTGTGAGGGGTACTGATTACGTGCAACATCATATGGTTTCTTGGTCTCAAGCCATGACTGGATAACAAGTTTTTCTTTTGATAAAAGATTTTCCAGTTCTTCCTTTTCTTGGACCAGTTGTTCAGTAACCAAAACTTGTGCTTTGAAAGCTAGTTCAATATCTTGCAATTCTTTTAACTTAGATTGTAAGTTTGTCATTTCAGAAAAATCTATTTCAAAATTATTTGACATTTCTGAACGAACAGTTTCCACAAACATTAAATTAGAGTTTAAAGCTTCAACAATGTCCAATTTTAACTCAGGATCAGTTTCTTTGTCATAATCTATTACCTTTTTAATGACAATGTCCACCCATCTTCCAGATGTGACATCTTCTTTCACCAGATGCTCTTCATCAGCTAGAGCCATGTAACAACAATCTCTTTCCTCTTCATCATCGACTGATGAGTCATCAGAGGGAACCCATTCTTCTTTTGCCACCATGCATTTATTATTATCTTTTTCTGTAGACATGAGAGCAATTTGAGCCTTAAGCTTTTTGTATTTTAATCTGTAGCTACCATCAGGCTTGTTATAAGAAGTTGATGGACCAGATTGTGAGACAAACTGATTGGACTTGCACTCTTTCATGAAATGACCTTTTCTACCACACTTAAAGCATGTCAAATTGGTCTTATCAGTGGAAGAACTGGGTGCATTGTGTCCAATGGGTCTGTTAGCTCTGGCTTTGAAACGGTTAAACGTTTTAGCCATCATAGCCATTAGATCATCACTGTCAGTTTCATCATAAACTGGAGAGATATTATTCATGACTCCAGAATCCATTAATTCAGACATCATCTTCTTCATAGAAAATACATTCTCGGAAGACATTAATGCTGCACATGGTAGTTCAGTATGACTAACCACAGGGGAACTACTGGAAGCATGATTAATAGCATCTTTTTCTGCCTCAATTCTCTCGGCTTGATTCTCTTCAGTGAATCTGAAGGCTCCATACAAAGATGACAGAGTATGGGAATGCAAGGTTTTACCTTGTCTCAAGACCACGATCATATGAGACCATTTTGAAAGAAGAATATCACAAAAAATTTCAAGAAGTATGTCCTTGTCCTTCTCTACCCCAAGCCCTCTTAACTGGTTTATGATAGATATAAATCTGGTGTAGGTACCAGTTAATGATTCATTGGGTAGGGCAAAAAATGACTCGTACTTCTTATTTAAAGCCACTTTCCTAGTAACAATAGTATCATCACCACCTTCATAATGGTTCACTAGTTCATCCCACATGCTTTTGGCACTGGGATAAAGCACTAGTGTAGGAATTAGAGCTTCAGGAACGGCTCCGAGGATCATGACTTTTAAAGTAGTGTCAATATTGACAAGTCTTCTTTTCTCTTCAGACCAATGTTCCTCTCTCTTTTCCCTCCCAGATCTTGCTCTAGTTGGATCAAGAAGTGGATTGAGAGGACTTCTAGGAATATAGGGTCTTTCATTTAAAATTTTAAGCATATTCCTCTCAATACCAGTAACATGTAATAACATCCTGGCCTTCCACGTGCCAAATTCATCACCATTCCCACTGAATTTGGGAACAGGAGTATTCGAGTAGTGCACATGCACGTATGGAGAAGCAGGAATAGGAGGTGATGGTGGTGGATTATTGTTAGCATAGTCATTGGTTTGTTCAAATTCATTTATGGGTGGAGGTCCAGTATTTAAAGGGTTTCCTTGTGTATTCTCTGGGTTGGCCATCGAGAGAATGCAGATCTAGGCAAGTATGTTAGCCTTCTGCTCTGATACCAATTGTGAAGTCCCTTACTCGATGGTTTAACCCACAAGTGTAGAATAACAAGTCAAGTAATCACTAGAGATGACTAGTATTAAACGTCAAGTAAGCACTAGATTGGACTAGTATTACGATTAATATAAATGCAAGAATATATAACGTAATACGTACTGAAGCAATATAAAGATAAGCAAATAAGTAAATGGTGAGATACAACGTAATTTTCAAGTGTATTTTATTTATTGATGTTAAATAAAATACAAGGTTGTTGCGGAACAAGATATTACAAAGTAAGTATCTAAACAACCTATGAATTACAAGTGATCTAATCTTTGCTAAATAAACTCTTTGATCGAAATACTTAAAGTTGTGAAGTATGACTGTTTAGATCGAGAGTATTTGAGCAAAGGCACCAAATTGCAAAAGTATATATTTTGGACGAGGAAGTGACTTGGTATTTATAGGCAAAAAGAATAAATATAATATTCTTTTTGCCGTACAAATATGGTTACATGCATTTAAGGAAATTATATTAATTCCTTAAAAGCATTGACTAAAGTACAAGAATAAAGTCACATGATAGTGACTTGTCATCTAAATAACCAACCACCTTTACATGCGTGTAAGGCTTTTAACAAAAGACAAATGGATTGTCCAGTTAAAGGCATGTAAAGGCATAAAGTCAATTCCTCGTAATCAGTGTTCAGACTTGTAAGGTCTAGAACACTGACAAGGACTCCAGTCAGGAGATCTGGTAAGTCTTCCAGTGAGCTTCGCTATTTGTCAGACTTCTTTCTTCAGACTTCAGTCTTCGACTTCAGTGAGAATATTCTTCAGCGGAAAGATCTTGACTGGAGTGAAGTCCAGTGAACAAATCTGGTGGAATCCAGATTTCTATACAAGTAAGTTGTTCACTGGTATTCACATAATTTCTGGACAAATCTTCAGAGGGCTCCAGTAGTTACGTCTGGAGCGAGTCCAGTAAATTTAGACCTAACAATAAAACTTTCATTAACTAAGAAATGATATAAAAATATCTTATTGGGCATATTTATTTACATTACAAATATGTATTTTGCTTAGTTGTAATTTTTTTTTTGAATACTTACTACTTTTTATTCCATATAGATTAAAATTATTAAAATTAAAATATATTTAATACGTATCCCCTCTCTTCTAGCCGAAGTTCTCACGGATTTACAACTTCCCTGTCCAATTATCAGTTGGTACTGGGAGGAAGGCTCTATACTGTTAAGTACATGGATTCTTTTTGTAGCGGAAATAGAGCTCTTTGAAATTGAAAGCGGTATTCCCCTTATATATTATAGCCTAAATAGAATCATGGAATTCTCTCCGAGAGCTGCTGAACTAGGTCATACTTAAACCGTATGATCCTTATAACTCATGATAGTTTGACTAAGTAAGCATGCATTGGAGCTTACTTGTTCTCAAAACAGGTGGTCAGGCTAGTACGGAAGTCGGGATTTTGATTCACATCACTGTATCTACCGACTCCTCCCGGAATTGCGTTATCGGAGCCGAGCTAGGAATGGCCGTTAGTGGACACCCACCTTCACCGGTTAGAGAGGCCCTCTTTAATCCTTTTGCATCTTTTATTTTATTTAATCTATTTATAATTTATATATGATTTTATATATGGATAAGTCATTATACCTATCGACTTAATATTTAAAAAAGAAACAAATTTAAAGGGCTGTGATTTTTATTTTTATATATGAATGTATTTATGTTTTATTATCATAAAAGATTATTAAAGTAAATTTAATATTTATTTATTTATATCTATTTAATATATAAATTTGTTTAATCTCTTTATTTAAAAAATATATTTTATATACTATATTTTTTGATTTTATTTGTTGTTATATAATTACATGATTTAAACATTATTAAAAAAAAAACAAGTCAATTAATTAGTGTTAAAATATATTCATTTTAGAATGGAACTGCATTTAATACCTAAGTTTATATTTAAATACATTGTTAATTATCATATTTTTATACTTTAAATTTGAATAATAAGTTAATTATTTTTAACAAATATTTACGACAACTAATACCATGTAATGCATGAACTTAATCTAGTATGTATTATAATAACGAGCATAGTGCCCGCGCGTTGCGGCGGTGAAGAAGGAGGGCAGCGGCGGACGGTAATAGAAAGTCGAAGAGAGTATGTAATGATTAGAGAGATTGGGGGAAATGAGGGTATATAAGGGTTTTATGTTTAAACAGGGGTATTTTGGAAAGAAAAAATATGCTGAATTTAAGAAATTCAATACTCTTTATAAGGGAGTATAGATAAACGCACAATGCAAAGTGTTTAATAATTTTCTCAAAAAACATTTAACAAACTTAAAATTAAATTCATGTTGGCCGTCTACTGATTTCGCGGACCATCGACTTTGAGTTAATACCTAAGCCTACCAAAATTTTTTACATAACACCCCTACAATTTATGGTTTATGACAGATGGAGCACAATAAAGGAAGTAGCCTAGGAGTCTAATACGCAGGGTATACCCAGGAGTCTAATAAAGGAAGTAGCTAGGAGTCACCCCATTAGACTCGGGGGCTTGATGACATATCCATCCAGCCAGAGACACGCAGGGTACACCCAGGATAATCTGAATTTTTGATAAGGAAGGAAATGATACGTACTTATCAAGAATCCCATAATTTAGGAAACGAGATAATATCATATAACTTATTCTCGGAAGTGATATGCTTGACGAAGGAAACCCTACTTGGGGACTAAGTCACGAATCCCCTATAAATAAGAGAAAAAAGGGGCTAAGCAAATCATCACAAAACACACACATATTTGGCGTACAAAAGGCATAGCCTTACCGCAAGAGAATCGCCAGATATCAACCACATTCAACCCACATTTTCCATTCTAGGTAACCGGGATTGGACGCACAAATACTAACAAAACTAATATATATATATATATATATACAAGGTTTTTTACCCGTACGATGTGCGGATATTAAACTTATTTTTTAAAAGTTTTAATATTGACATTGAAATCAATAATATATATAATGTTCAACATTTAAATACAAAAAAAAAAAAATAAACTTAGTTGAACATATTTAGAAACCTAATGGTGTTGTGCTACTTGGATAGTAAAAATTAGTTTAAATGAGATTGACAGTATCTTGTAGCTGCATATTTGCCCTAAATATCGTATTTGATCAGGAATAATTATAATTACAACCCATGTTTTTATTAAAACAATTGCTACCCATGAAAGAAATGAACCCACATAACCCGTAACTTCAATGAATCAAATTGTGATATCATTATCTAGTTAAAAAATATTTAAATTCCTATAATGAAACGATTTTGATAATATACGATTTGATTAAATGAATCCAAGATCAAAAAAGTTAGATAAAGAATATTGCTTTTACAGGAAAAAAAAAGATATATAGAAAATTTAAACTCATATTTAAGTTTATACGGTTTTAGTTTTCTTTTTTGGATATGGGATTTGTTTCTTAAATATAAGGGATTTGGTTTCTTAAGTTTGTGTATAAATATCTTTTTTATTTAATATTTAATGGATAAATATTGTCAAAAAAATGTGATAATGACACATAGGATAAAAACCTATGTGGCAAATTTTAAAAATAACTTTATATTGAGGAGGTCTTTAAAAGGTTATAATTCTTATTGTTTTAATAAATATATAGATATGAGGTTGTCCCCATCTAAGCTTAGATGAGGAACCCCTCACATACAAATATTTTAATATTTGTTTGAATTTTAAATAAATATATGGCCTCCTATGATTTTTATGATTATAAAACCAAATGTAAGGGGTTTCCCATCTAAGCTTAGATGGGGGACAACCCCATACTCACTTCCCCCATATATATATATATATAATATAAATTGTATTTTTATTTAAGAGCCGAACCCAAGACCTGTGAGAAAACTCAAAACCTGTGAGAAAACTTAAAACCTGTGAGAAAAACTAAGGATGCATCTGTCAGTTGAGCTAGGTTTTATTTGCTTTCTCACTATGATAGTGTGATATAGCAAACGTAACATTTCCAAGTACTAAATATACCAATAACCAAAACTTATTGGACTGATATGTAACTTTATTCTATTTTTATACCGTTGGCACCTCCCAACCTTTGCATTCTAAATCCAAAAGTAATCCAAAACATTCCTCTCGATCTACCATCACAACAAATCAATACTAAAATACTTTAATATTCTAAATAAAATGACATTCCCGTCATCATCATCATCATCATCATCATCATCAAGCAACTCATGGATTCTTTCAATGAAATCTTTGTTAATCACCACCGGCGTGATATCTATCGCATATTTGGTAACAAAACTCTTCATTCCTTTAATGCTCAATTTTGCAATAACAGACCTCCCAGCCACTTGGTCCATTATCATTTCTTGGCTTAAACCACCTTATCTTTACATTATACTCAATATAATTATTATCTCTATTTATGCCTCAACGCATTTCCAAAATAACAACAACCATGACATTAATTATAATCAAAACCAATACCAAAACCAGGTGGTTAATGTTAGCCAACCGAACCATGGTGTGGGTCCAGTTGTGACCGAACCAAGTTACGATATCGAGCCGATAGTCGAACCTAAACGTGTAGTGTATGAGACTAAACGTGTTATTGTTGATGATGGTCGGCCAGTGGTGATGAGTGGTGGTTTAGAAGTTGATGGAGTAAATGAAGAAAATGAGAATAATGTTACCACGTGGCAGAATATGTCACAGGGTGACGTCATTGTTTCTCGTCAACTTTCTAACAGAAGGATTAAAGTTGAATTGGAGCTTGATATTCCGATCAGAGATAAACGACTTCTTTCTTCCAGATTCGCCCAATCACGCAAACAGACAAAAGCAACTAGTCCGGAAGGTATGTTTTGTTACAACATTAAATAACATCGGAGAATACATTTTATTAATTATTTTAATTTATGCACCTTTTTAGTTCAAACTTTGAGGTTTTTATTTTTATAATTAAGTAATTGTATTATGTAATACTGTATAATTAACCAAGTGATGTTTATATTAAGGTAATAATTAGTGATAATATTTCAAAATCAATCTTAATAATATATAACAAAAGTCATTTATGTCTAACAGACACCGCGTATAGTTAATTAACTATAGTTTCTTTGTATAGATAATTAAGTACGGCCTTTCTAAACTTTTGAAAAAAACATGATTTTTTAAGTACTACTAATTTATTGGTTCGAACACTAGCTAGCTGTGCATAATAATCGTATCATTTAAAAATTTGGTTTCGTTAACCATATGTCCATATATATATATATATATATGTCTCTTAACCAAATTGCTAACAAATTCCTTTCTTTATCTTTCTTTATACTCATTATGATATATGTATTCTCATTTTGATACCTATGATTTTTTTAACATATTATTTTTTTAATTCACTAGGAACCATATTTAGGCCTTTTTTCAGTTCGTCCTAGACACTTAAATACTCAGGACCAGTGCTCTAATTTTTAGACATTAATTTACAAAACGGTCGTATCTAAAAATACGAAGTATAGATAAACATCCATATGCATGAATAAAACAAAATAACATGATATTTTGTATCTTTTATACTCATATATACAATTTAACCGCGTAACGGTTATTATTCTTTCTTAGTATATATTTAGCTTTATCGTTGTTGTACTTTAATTAGTAATCAATATTTATTACAATTGTTGACGGTGTTAAATTTTAAAATGAAATTAACTTTGGATAGGCACGAGAGCGTTGAGAGTGCTAAGGCCAAAAAAGCATGAATCAATGGAAACTACATGGAAGATGATAACGGACGGGCGTCAAATGCCATTAAATAGGGACCTAAAGAAATCCGACACGTTCAAGAACGATAACGTCGCGCTCAATGTTTCAACTAGCAGTGTAAAATCGAAGGTTGTGAAAAAATCCGAGACGTTTAAGGACCGAACAAATTACGAAAACGAGAACCAGTATTTGCAGCCAAACTCATCAGGAGAAAATTTGAAGAAAGAAGGGTCATTGAGTCATGATGAGTTAAACAAACGAGTTGAAGCGTTTATAAAGAAGTTTAATGATGACATGAAATTACAACGACAACAGTCCCTAAATAAGCATAAGGAGAAGGTTAACCGTGGGGCACATTAGTCACTAATATAAAGTTTTATTAAAAAGATACTATAATATAATATAGGATTCCTATAATTAATATATAGTCTTGTTAATACTATATATATTTGAAATTTGAAAATATAAACTATTTTTATCACTTTAGTTTTAGCACAGTATTAAGTATTAAAAAGAAACAATATATGAAAAGGAAACGTTTTTGCCCATTAACTATCGTGGGGTTTCAAAGCATAGTTATGAAAACGATGCATCATAGTTGTTACATGTACTATTTTTTATTTTAGTACTGTAGTATTCTTTTTGGTTTTCATATATGGGTTTATTCTATTTTTGTGGGGCTTCTTTTATTTCTCTCTTTGTAGTTTATTTTTTGTTTTGAAGTGGATGGTGTACTTATGTAAATTTCAATGTAATGTTATGATATCGCGATTTGTATACTGCATCTATTACCAGCATGCTATATTAATTAGTAAGAGTGAACTTTAGATTGGATTGTAGAATATTAAATTATAAAAAAAGGAAAGTATACTTCGATCCTATACAATCTGGCCTCTAAAACGAGCTATTTTAAAAAACGTAATTTCTTTTTGATAAAACTATTTGATTTGGATTTCGAAACAAAATAAGAATATTAGTTTTTGATAAAACTATTTGATGTGAAATATTTTTATTTTACTAAATTTGTATTTTTTTTAATTAGTTTTTTGAGATACTTTACATGACTATCATAAAAGTAATTTATTTATTTTAGTTTATAGTAAAAAGTTTTAATATTATAAAAATAATAAATCATTTTAATATAATAAAAAATTGGTTTAGGTTGGGTTGTGGATGAGAGTGAAAATTTGAGTTAGATTTGGTTTTATAGGTGGAAGAGATGGACATTAATTTTTAATTGAAGATTAGGTTGGATTGGTTAACTGATGTAGGTAGTCTAACATAACATGTTTTGGTGACTTGAACGATCCTAAGTCCACATATATGGATATATTATAGTGTATTTAATCAATTCAAACTTTGTTAAAATACAAAATTATGTATTTATAATAATTATTTTGTTGAATATTAAAAAAATATGTGTTTATAATTACATTAAATTATAATCAATTATTAGAACAATTAATGATCATCATATAACAAGATACACTTGTTTTACAAGAATATAAGTTGAAACCCATATATTTTACGAATGTTAAATGGAATTTGGAATGAAAGACTGGACAGAAAATTGAAATGAAAAAAAATTTAAAAAGTTAAATGGAATTTGGAATGTAAACAACGAAGCATAAATAGACGATCACTTTACAGCCATAGATATAAATCCGGAAGCGTGCGTGGTGGGGTGAGCCCATCAACCGACCATCTAATTCTCTCTTTTTGGTTAACGGTAATATAATTAACAATCCAAAATTTTCCAAAACCAAAATACTTCAAAACTAAAATTCTTTTATAAAAAATGAATTGATAAAACTTGAAATTCTTAAGTTGTCCTACAGTGAACAAGTCGTAAATTTTGTTGATTTATGGACTTTAAAATTGGGTGATGTTAATGGCACCATAAGTAGTAGTTCAGATATAAAACTATCTTAAACTAAAAGGGTTTAAAAAACATATATTTTTCACCTCTTCGATCAGGTTATATATATAAACACGACATACTCATTTTACCTGCTGCACCAAACTACCGTGTAATTAACTGCACCATTATAATCTCCTAATATTTATATAATTGAAATACTTAAGATAACAAAAAGTAAATATACGAAAAAGGTTGAAAGAGAATGGTCCACCAAAGATAGAAATTGGAAGGAAAAGGGTTTGTCATACGCTAACCCAACATAATCGTTTTTTCTAATCAAAGAGAATAAAAGGAATAATCCTCATATATTCAATTAAAAAAGTACTCGTATGATTTAAAAAAATTTATATGGAAGTAAAATGGGTCTAATATAACAGTACTTGCTCCAACTTGCCGACTTCCAAAAAAGGTTGTTTCATTTGGTCAAACGTTCTGTTAATTTGGCCGGATCTTATTCAAGCGACAAAACAAAAAATACAGTGCCATGGTTTCTCTAAAGAATTTTTACCTTTTACGTATGGTTAATTTTGTTACTACATTAGTATCATATCAACAATTTTAAATTAGTAATATTTTTATTAATAAGTTAGCACGCTTTTCACTTTTAATCCCTAAAATGAAATAAAATCAATTTTTACCTTAAAAAGTTGGAAAAAATTTGCAATCGTGGTCCTTCCCCTAAACGACGTTAATTTTTGGCCATTAACATACGCATGTGTTAAACACGTGAAGACATTAATGTCTTTTCGTCTTAAAAACACCCTAATATACTACGTTAATTGCAATTTTCGTCCCTCACGTCGTCATATTCAATCCTTTCACATCTTCCCCATCCAACCATATAGACCAAAATACATATTATATATACAAACACTTATTTCATTTGAATTACCCACGAAATGCCAAAAATAAATCACAAATCAAATGTTGTTTATTAGATTTTATAGAAGAAAAGAAGAAAATGGTCGGTGGCTTGTGGCGGTGGTCGAGAGTATCCGTAGCTTCTTCAACCACCACTGCAGTAACCCCACCTCACCAGAACTTGCACCATGTAAAAACCGAAGTTTTTTCATTCTGTACTCAATACATATTCGGTGAGTGGAATATCAGATCTATAATCATCCACTTTAGATCCAAACCCAAAAAAAAACTCAAAAACATACCAAGATCTTGAATCAAAAATAGAGACATCAAAACAAGTATTGAATCAATGGTGAGAAACGGAAGAAGAAAGGAAAAATAAGGGTTACCAACAGTCAATGGCTAGTCGGAAATGGAGCTAGTTAGTAGCTGGATGAAAAATATTTTTGACCGGACCTATTGTGATGGTCGTTAGAGGGAGATTGAGAGAAAAGAAAGAAGGAGAGTGTCACTATAAAGGAAAAATAAAAGATAGATTGGATTCAAAGTTGTACTTTGTAAGTATCATTGTAATATTTTTTATTCGGCTAGTGTAAATAAGTTTGTATTTTGTGATTTATTGGAACTTATGGTATAATGTTGATATATAAGTTGTGTTTGATCTATTTGGCTAGTTGTTTTATCGGTATATGTTACAATACAACTGTTAGATACGATATCATCTAAAAGTCGAGTTTATTTTAAGGTATCATTCGAAAGCATAGTTCTGAATTCCATCGGGAAAGATGACCGAAAGTTGAAATCTCGTTGGAGAAGATGAAAGGAAAAGTGAACTTTTTTGTATGATCTACATTTATTATCCCTTAAATAGTCTAAAATTTTCACTTTTCATTTCTAAATGAGAAAAGATGTTTAGTGCCCTCACGTATTTAGAACGTGCTTTCGTTAACACCCAAAAACCAACGCCATCAAGTGGAAGGACCACAAGTGCAAAATTTTGTCAACTGTAAGGTAAAAACTGATATATTTCACTTTAGCAATTGAAAAGTGAAAAACGTGCCAATTTTAAGGACGAAAAATGTAATTTATTCTTTTTAAATTAATACCTTCGATCATCAAACCAATTTTTGTTATCAACATTCATCTCTTCTCATCTATTATCAACTTTCCCCACAAACATCTAAAAATAGATATTCTTCATGTCATCACCCACATCTATATATACTCTCATCACGTCATCTCATCCTTCCCATTAGCATCTGATGTGACCAATTTATACATATCGCCCACATCATTATTGGCCATTTTATTAAGTGTTTTAAGTCGATTTTATGTGCATTTGGCGCGTTTATGGTGTTTGTTAGTGTTTTCAGG
This sequence comes from Erigeron canadensis, assembly GCF_010389155.1. Lineage (NCBI taxonomy): Eukaryota > Viridiplantae > Streptophyta > Magnoliopsida > Asterales > Asteraceae > Erigeron > Erigeron canadensis. The sequence goes on from NC_057764.1 coordinate 18,658,002, forward strand.
CTCTAAACAGGTTACGTGTCCATTTGGTACAATTTTGGGTAATTTCTGAGGCCAATAAGTTGATTTATGAGATCGAGAGTTGTTGATAATGGAGAAGACAGAAAATTTGAGCAAGTTCATATGTGAAAAATGTTGTTTTCAGATCAACAATATTGCACTGCGACGCAGTGGGGGAAACATGTGCCCACTGCGCCGCAGTGGACCTCAAGTTACAAGCATTGGTCAGAAGAATTGGACTGCGCCGCAGTGGGAGCATCACTCGCCCACTGCGCCGCATCATACATGTTGAAAACGAGCACCAAGTTAGTTAATTTTGGCTGCGCCGCAGTGGGAAGATGGGGCTGAAGAGTTTTGGCCAATTTTTGCATCAGATTTCCAAGGGGTATAAATAGAACTAAAAACCTAATTCCCAATTTATTAAAATTCTTTTTAGGAGCTGCTCTACAAGGAATCAATTCAGGGATCAAAGCAAGATTTCTTCACTCGATTCATTGAAGATTCATGAGCACCCATCTAGATCGTATCTACATTATTGTCTTGCAATTTTATTTTCAAGAACGATTGGTACATCATGTTCTTCTTTTATTTCAATTGTTATATTAAATTAATCATGAGTGGCTAAACATTCAATCATCCACCTTGATGAAACTAAACGAATGATGTGATTGCTATATGTTTTAATTCAAAGAGTTGTTTTTCAATCATCGTTGTGTCGAGATCTTGATGATTTAGTTCCTCTTTATATATTAATATGATATTGGTGGCATGTGTGTTCTTCGTTAGTGGTACTAGTTGGATGCATATGTGATTTTCAAAGGGTTGTTTGTCTATAAGCAATTATCACTATCTTCACATAGGCACAATTGATAATTCGATAGTCAAACAAACTAATAGCTTGTAAGGTTGTCTAGGCATTGGTGGTACCGACTTGGGTAATTTAACTAGCAACTTAGGTAATCAGGTAACTTGCTCACGGTTGGTGGAACCACGTGAGCACCTTAATCCTTGTACGATTATCTTTTCAACTCAAATGAATTTGGTCTTAATTGAGTGCAATCACGTTTGAAGTCTAGTGAATTCAAGGTGGATGATCTTTATTAATATCGTCTGAAACTTTTCTTTACTTTTATGTGCTCTGTCTTTTAAATTTACTTTAATTTAATTGTCAAAGTGAGACTTTAAGCAAGACCCTGTTTTCCAAACCATTTTACTAAACAACTAGTTCAAACCAATCCCCGAGAACGAACACGGACTTACCTTTTAACTATATTGCATACGAACGGGTCCATTGCCCGATAGTGTGTAGTAGTGTGTTTTTCGGTATTTCTACTTTATAATTTTGAACTCGGTATTTATTTATGTTTGGTATCCACCCTACGGGATGATGGAACATCGTACTCTCTTTTATTTTCTTTATTTTTTTTGTTTTTCTTATTTTCTGCATGAAAACATTAGATACTTTGATGTGCTTGGGAATTTGGTTTTGTTTGTAGATGCAATTGTAACAGGTTTTATCTATTTGATGGCTACACGTATTGTGCAACACAAGTGTGGAGGGAAAACCCGTTGGATTCTCTTCTCATCTTTATTCTATGGCATCAAATTGTTGATTGTATGATGGTGTGCATATGCTGGCAGTAAGTTCAACGAAATATTTTTCATTGCTATGTTTGATGCACACAACTCTCGCACCTTCCGTTTTGGTCCAAGTTGTTTCTTCTGCCAAGCAAAGTGTTCTTCCTTTTTAAGAAGCGCCATTTGTGACGCGGGGTCGACTAACTTGTTTCAAAATGGAATGTGTCCTTATTCCGGTATGTGTTCTTATTCTTCTATCGATGTTGCTTACCCCTATTTACCTTTATTTGACCGAATATGGACATTGAGCGCATTGTCCATCTTAAGTGTGTGTGGGGGGGGTGGCAAATAGGGGTGTTCATTTGGTCGAGTTTTGGGGGAATAGAGTTATTCGGTTTGGGTTATTCGGTTTTTTAAGAATTAGTAAACCGTCCATTGCCCAATCCATATATGTGGCCACCCAAATAAAGTTTGGGTTATTTGGTCGGGTTTTAGATTACCCAAATAAAAAAAGTTTTCAAGTTTTAATTTAATATATTTGAATAATCATGCAATCCGAATGTTAATGTACACCATTTTGTTTATTCATGATAAGGTTATTCAAATAACTACGTGTATTATTATTTTTTTGGATCAAATTATTAAAATAATTAAAGTTGTATTTATGTCATTTAAATTAGGTTATTATAGTTTTATTAAACATTAAATGCTTAATCAGGTTTCGGTTGGGGCCTAATTGAAAATTTTCTAAACCAAAACCGAACCATTTAACAACTTCCTTAATCGGTTTCACCCAAACACCAAACCAAATCCGAATAACCCAATCCAAATAGTACACAAGTCAAATGGATTGGGTGGGTTATTCGGATAATCCGAATAATGAACACCCCTAGTGGCAAATAGGTTTAAGCTACCGGGTTTATCTCTTTTGTTGTTTTGCCATTGAGATTTCTATCGGTTTTGTTGATGTGTCCCTCTCATAGGCCTTTGGATTTTATCTGAGGGTAGGAGTTTCCATTTCGAGCTCTTCACTGTGATGTGCATGTTTGAAACTGGTGTTTTCAATTTGGTGGGATGATGGAAGTTGATATAATTTTAAACTTGAGTTGAACTTGTCCTTATGGTAAATTGCTTTTGTCACTTAAGGTATGATAACTTAATAAGCAATTTTACTACAAAATTTTTCCTTGGCAAAAATTTTAATCGACAAAATGTGTTCTGAACGGTTATTTGGCTAGTCCTTCGGGATTGATAACATTACTTGCATACTCAATTATATCCAAAACACCCAATTGTGAGATTTCATCATTTCATATATAGTTGTGTCAGGTGACGGTTTTGGGTTGATTGCCTAGTAAATATGTCCCTCTCTTAGGCTCTTGGATTCATTCGGGAGTAAGGGTTTCCATTTGGTTTTCCATTTCGATGCCCTGCACTAGGATGTGCGTGTTTGAGTTATATCTATTCCATTTCCAGGTTCTTCTCTTGTTAAGAGTGTGCCTGTGATGTGTTGATTCTAGAATTTGGTCTGGTGATCGTGACGAGTACATCGGATGACGAATTGGCATTTAGGTTTGACCCGTACTTTTCTTTCTTTCTTTCTTTTCACTTTTTTTTTTGTAAATTCATACCTCTACTATACATTACCCTTATACATACACTTGTATATACATACATTCTTCCTTTTTTTGTATACCTTAGTGAAATTATACACTTACACATCCCTTTAACTTGGCCTTTACCTTTGTATAAATCCACTCATATATGTAAACTTTACCTCATTAGACCTTGCTATACCGATAGTCTAATCTGGGGGGCCATTGATTGTCATTGGTTTGTTTGGATGGTTTGGGAGAGCTTCAGTGGATTGTCTAGTGGAATATTCTTGTCTATGGGAATACGTCAATCGGTCAAGTTATTGAGGATTATCTTGGATTGTCTAAATAAAGAAAGTAAATTGAGATAGACATGTTCATCATTGTAAGAGGGTACCTACTAGTGGAGTAAAAGTGGTTCAATAATTAATTTTTTTTTTTGAAATACAGAAACACTAAAAAAAAAAGAGAGAGAGAACTTGGGCTACTAGTAGGTATTTCTCATTTTTATATGTCTAGAAGTTTTGTTATATCATTAATAATGGAAAACTTGGTTGATAATAAGTTGTTTGAAGTTGATACACCACAATGGTGTCGGGTTTGCTTGGTTACTTTGGAGGTGTGTTCGCGGGATAACATCTTATGGGTTGGTGGTTTGTTGACAATCAATGGTATGGGTTTTGATTAGACTATTTTGTACATATTTCATTTATACCTTATACTTTTGATTACTCTCTTTCATCTCTAACCTAAATTCCCTATATTCCATTGTAAATATCCATTATATATAGCCTTAGCATAACTATACAACCGTCCTTTATTCCTATTTTGATGATGTACTTGGTGCTCGCGCCACGTTGGTGGAGCTATGATCCTAATTCAAACCTATGGTGAAATAGTATACATCACGACCGAACTATGAGTGATTCTTCATATATATTCAACCCCAAAAGTAAGTTCGTTGGAGTAGAATGATATTGGTAGGTTCATTTGTTTCACTCGTGCTCAGTTGTGTTATCGTGGCTTGCGGATTGTTCAGGTATTGTCAAACATTTCGGGTTTTCATTTAAGATTAAAGCTGTTTCACCCAACTTTTTGTCATTGACATGTTTGGTGTGGCTTCTTTTTGATACTCGTCACTTGTTTCTTTAGCTTCATGGCCAAGTAATGCTTTTCTTAAATTTCAAATTTGCTTGAGGACAAGCAATGCTCAAGTGTGGGGGGATTTGATGTGACCAATTTATACCTATCGCCCACATCATTATTGACCATTTTATTAAGTGTTTTAAATCAATTTTGTGTGCATTTGGCGCGTTTATGATGTTTGTTAGTGTTTTCAGGCTCTAAACAGGTTACGTGTACATTTGGTGCAATTTCAGGTAATTTCTAAGGCCAATAAGTTGATTTATGAGATCGAGAGTTGTTGAAAATGGAAAAGATAGGAAATTTGAGCAAGTTCATATGTGAAGAATGTTGTTTTCAGATCAGCAATATTGCACTGCGACGCAGTGGGGGAAACATGTGCCCACTGCGCCGCAGTGGACCTCAAGTTACAAGCATTGGTCAGAAGAATCGGACTGCGCCGCAGTGGGAGCATCACTCGCCCACTGCGCCGCAGTCATACATGTTGAAAACGAGTACCAAGTCAGTTAATTTTGGCTGCGCCGCAGTGGGGGCATCACTCGCCCACTACACCGCAGTGGGAAGACGGGGCTGAAGAGTTTTGGCCGATTTTCGCATCAGATCTCCAAGGGGTTTAAATAGAACTAAAAACCTAATTCCCAATTTATCAAAATTCTTTCTAGGAGCTGCTCTACAAGGAATCAATTCAAGGATCAAAGCAAGATTTCTTCACTCGATTCATTGAAGATTCATGAGCACCCATCTAGATCGTATCTACATTATTGTCTTGCAATTTTATTTTCAAGAACGATTGGTACATCATGTTCTTCTTTTATTTCAATTGTTATATTAAATTAATCATGAGTGGCTAAACATTCAATCATCCACCTTGATGAAACTAAACGAATGATGTGATTGCTATATGTTTTAATTCAAAGAGTTGTTTTTCAATCATCGTTGTGTCGAGATCTTGATGATTTAGTTCCTCTTTATATATTAATATGATATTGGTGGCATGTGTGTTCTTCGTTAGTGGTACTAGTTGGATGCATATGTGATTTTCAAAGGGTTGTTTGTCTATAAGCAATTATCACTAGTTCATGGTATGATAATGAATATCATTTTAATAAAAGGAGTCATTTTGTCAACGTGTTTTATAACGGTTGGTGGTACCACGTTATTTTCACATAGGCACAATTGATAATTCGATAGTCAAACAAACTAATAGCTTGTAAGGTTGTCTAGGCATTGGTGGTAATGGCTTGGGTAATTTAATTAGCAACTTAGGTAATCGGGTAACTTGCTCACGGTTGGTGGTACCACGTGAGCACCTTAATCCTTTTATGATTATCATTTAAACTCAAATGAATTTGGTCTTAATTGATTGCAATCACGTTTGATGTCTAGTGAATTCAAGGTGGATGATCTTTATTAATATTGTATGAAACTTCTCTTTACTTTTATGTGCTCTGTCTTTTAAATTTACTTTAATTTAATTGTCAAAGTGAGACTTTAAGCAAGACCCTGTTTTCGAAACCATTTTACTAAACAACTAGTTCAAACCAATCCCCGAGAACGAACGCGGACTTACCTTTTAACTATATTGCATACGAACGGGTTCACTGCCTGTGAGTGTGTTGTAGTCAATTTTTTAGTGGTTCGTGTTTATTAATTTTATTACTCGATTTAACACATCACCATCTTTGATGTGAGTAACTTAGTATCCTACTATTTGTTATTTATTTTTTTGAAAAAAGAAGAACTAATGGCTGGGATATAAAGTGGAACCATAAAAGTCATCGAACGATAAGTGGTTAAACGATGATATCCGAAAATATCCAAAAATCTATAGTTCGGATATTTCGGATTGTTCGGGATATCCGATTTCAGATATCCGAAAATTTCAGATATCCGAACTTCGGATATTGAAATTTCGGATTTGTGTTCAGATATTGAAATCCACTATCCGAAATTTCAGATATCCGACTTTGAACACCCCTACTACCTATGGCGCAGGTAAACAAACTAGAAGATATGACGTGCTATCTACGTTTAATCTCTTCATACACCGACGAATCAATAATCTTGAGTTCAGTTAATTTCAAATTCAGAAAAACCAGAAGACTGAAAAACCAAAAAAACAATAATTTTTTATTATGTGAAAGCATAGTTGTTCCAATAACTTGTCGACCAATCACAACTCTCGATTTCTTAAAGTTGACTTTTGTTTCAATTTTGACTTTAATTTACACTTTTTTTATTTTTTCTTCACAAATTTATATACTTTTTACCCAATAATTTTAATATAATAAATAAACAATAATAGCTGATATATATATATCTGATAAAATAATAGCTAATATTTATCCAATAGAAAATAACTGATATATATATATATCAAATAGAATAATAACTTATATATATAATAATATGCTATCATATAAATATATCTTTAATTTATGGATAAGATATTATTTTCATTAGTGTAAAATTAGAATGTAATATACCATATGTAACGATAAATCAAATAAAATGATAGTGATATATTATAGTTTTTTAATGTTCAAATATCGCTGAGTATATCATAAATTTACAACTTTGATGGATATATTATATTTTGTAATATTCAAATTTTGTTTAAGTATGTCACAGTTATAACTTCAATAAACATATTTTAAAAAAATATTTCAATATAAAACTCAAAATGTTGATATATAAAAAGTTTTCATTACTTACATTGTATATTAAAATTTAAAGTATAATAAATTAACATACAATATTAATAACGTCATAAATCTCGAGTATTTAACACGAGTCTAAAATATAATTCAAATTTATTTATTCTTTCGAACATATGTGACATTATGAAACCCTTACCATATGATGATTTTAATTTATTTATACTTTTGGACGTTAAGTGAAACTGTCAAAGGATAAGGGTGGATCCCATGGGGCAGTTAATTAAGTTTGATATGATTTTAACGACCTGCCTCTACCTGTCCATTCCTTCCAATTTGTATTTTCATGATTTTTTTTTTTTAAAATTGGTTTTACATTTTAAATGGTGTAGTGAATAAAATTATTTATTAAATTAGATTGGTTTTAAAAATATTTACCTAACACCTAAATTAATGTATTATTCTAATATGCTTAAATTAAAAAATGAGGAAAGTATCCTGCACGTACAAAATGAATCAACTATTCATAAACAAAACTAGAAACATTTTCTAAAACATTATTAACATCAAAATTGTTCACAACACAGATAGTATATTGAAATCTTCATGTGAGAGACCATATTCAATTGGTTCAATGTAATAACTATATATGAAAACAAAAAACTACATCAAAGTTCAATTTCATTCACGTAGTTCATCACGTCAATAGATTTGAACATAAAAAATAAATAAAATAAAAATCATAACAAAGGACGATTCTAACGAAAAAGCAAGAAATCTCTGGCAAACACAACTTTGAGATTTATTTTTGTGAACGAGAGATAGTAGTCGTGCGTGACGGCGGTGAGATGGTGAGGCTGATAGGTCATAGGAGGTGATAAGTCATAGAGTGTGATAGCTAAATGCCTAAGCCGTACGAGCTCCGACATCAGATTAAAAAATTCGTCAAAAGTATATCGAATGACATCTCGAATGAAAGAGCATGAAATTTTATGAACATCCATACAATTTTTATAGTTTATTGATATACGGTTTTTGAGATAAAAGATTTTGAATGAATTAAAGGAATAAAATGATTTATGGATGAGAGAGAAAAACTGAGTGGTTGAGATTTAAAGGTATTATAGGTATATTAGGTAGAGATGTTTAAATTAGTGAATAAAGAAAAAGGGTAATTTAGGTAGTTTAATTACTTATTTGAAATTTGAAAAAAGAGTTAGTAGTATTATATATTAGAAGTATTAGATTTAGATGTGCTGTGTGCGCGTGAGAGTATAGAAAGAAACAAAAGAAGTGATCAGTAAATATTATTTACTAGGTTAATCCCGTGCGTTGCACGTTTTTATCACATATACAATAAAACAATCGTAAATATTGAAGTAAATGATTATATACTGTGTAATAGATATTTATATAGATTTCAGTAAAATGTCAACAAAGCGAAAGATAATAAACATTATATAAAGAAAAAGTTTTAGATATAAAAAAAATAAATAAAAATATAGAGTATATAAAAACATAAATTCAATTTAAATTAAAACATCATTTTTCATAGTGACTCCTTATATAACAAAAACAGCTAAAACTCAAAATGGTTGACAAAATCAACTAAATTACAGGTTTTATATACATTTATAAATGATTAAAATCATCCCACTCTTTTATAGTAAATTTGTTCATGAGGTTACACATTTGTATATGTTTATATACACCCTAATGATTTATGTAGATAATCAATCTTCTTTTCATATAGCATGTAACTTGAATCAGATAGTAACAAATACGATAATTAAAAAAAGAAAAATATAAGAGTACCAACGACCATCATTTTGATTATCTAGACACAAGAACATTTTTTTGTTAAAAATGTTGGAATGGAATAGGCGGGATGTAATTAAAATTGTGACAAACTTGTTCATCTCCTAATATAAGTTCTAAGGTAGGTGTCTACATCTCACTCATAGACTGTCGTGGTATTAGGACGCAAAACTTGAAGAAGACGACATTGGTAATACTTACTCACTCATTTTGTGAGTCATAAGGTGTTGGGTTTTACTAATGACAACCCATATTACAAAAAAGTAATCAGGGTTGTCTAAAATAAACATGTCGTATCAATGAGGTGGACAAACAATTCGTGTATAAAAAGTAATACTTTTTATTAAAAACTTTAGATGGTGAGTTATATATATGTTTATGCATCATTTTATCACATTATTCATTTCATTATTACGTCATTATATAGCATGTCATCTCATTAGCCTAATTCAATAGTGAATTTGGCATAATAAAAGTTTTGACAATCATTATCAATATATAGTTTAAAAATATTCATATGTTGTAATCCTGATGGGCTTAATCAAATTGAACTCCGCATTTGAATTTTAAAAATTCGAAGGTACTATTATCTATACTATATTATAAAGAAAATAACCCCGTTGTTGGAAGTTACATGGAAAATTGTTTAAAATGTCTTTAATGGTTAAATTACACTATGAGGCCTTTATTTTTTGTAATATCTCCAATAACCTTTTAAATCATCAATTATATATACTACTCGAAGTCGCATTTACCACCAACAATCGCCTCCACCACTACACCGTCGCCGCCATAACCACCTCCATATTGCGCGGGTAATATGCTAGCTTTTTTAAAAGTAAGTATTAATAGTGGATTAATACTCAGTAAATGCTAAGTAAAGTAAACTTATTATGTGAATGTTATAAAATTTTAAATTGATATATATATATATATATTTTAACCAAGTCCACTCAGCTGGGTTGCCCAGCGGTACCTTCTAAATCCACTATGTGCTTGGAGGTGAGTTTTTTCCAAGGTATCGGGTTTGAGTCATGAGTTTTTCATCTCAAGGTATTTTCCATGAGGAAGGGGTTAGAAGTCCATCTAATCACTGGTTAAAATTGCCTCCAACATGTTTGAATTGAAACTAACTTTACAATTTTATTTTATTTTTTTACTTTTAGCTAATAATTATATATTTAAAGGTATAACGTACGGCTTTAACCTAGTTTATTACTCCCCCCGTCCCATTTTAATTGTCCTATTTTGACTGTTCAAGTCTTTTTCTTCCAACTTTGACCGTAAATATCTTTATTTATGTTATATATTAGTTGATAATGAAAAGTACGTTTAAAACTCAATCAATTCATATATGTTATATCAAGTGTTATATAAGACAAACAAAGATATTTACGGTCAAAGTTGAAAGAAAAAGACTCAAAAAGTCAAACTATGACACTTAATATGGGACGGAGGGATTATATAAATATGAAATCTATTATAATATACTAATAATTTTAGAATTATATATAAATCATAGATTTATAAGAAAATCAAAAAACTTAAGATAATAAGAAGGGAATTGATAATAGTACCATAGGTATTTATAAATCTACCACTTTTGTGTATTGTTTACTTATGCTATTTGCAATAAAAGTTATACAGTGTGGTACAATAATTGAAAAAAATGGTACCAATGTGGGCACCCTAATAAGAAATGGAGCCATTTATTAAATTAAAGATGGACAAAGATATGCAAATCAAAGTTAGCTTGTTGGCAAGATGCCGACTTTTTGATCCGAGCGTGCGTTATGGGTTCGAAACCCACTAATATGATTAAATATTTGAGTATTTATTTTAAAGGTATGTAGATGTGGCAGATGAGGTGTCAAATTTCTAGAGCAAAACAATACGAAGACGCCATGTAAGAAAAAGATGATGTGTCAATCTCTGAGGTATGACACATCATCGATTTGAGATAGAGAATTATATATATATATTAAGTTTTTTTACCCGCACGATGTGCGGCTGTAGTTCAAGATACAATAAAAATTCATGATTACCTCTTAAAACACATATTATAATTATGATACAATAAAAACTCATGACATTTTAGATTAATTATAATATATTAAAAAAAACATATTATTAACAAAAAAGTTATTTTGAATTAAAAATGAAAAAAAATTATTATCATGTTGCAAGAATCTTTAAAACCCAAATTCACCTTAAACACATAACATTGTTAGAGAAGGTTGTAACATTCAATATGATTAGTAATATATAAATGTCAATAATTCCGGATCAAAGAATGAGAAAAAATATCATCACTTAAGAATGTCGGTTGTCACATTTTAAACTATTTGGATAAAAAGAGTTAAAGGAACACATAGACATTGTCAGAAAATTATGAATAGTAGACAGAAAAAACAATTTAAAATATAAAAAAAAAAATTGATCAAAGAATGAGAAAAAAAATATCATCACTTAAGAATGTCGGTTGTCACATTTTAAACTATTTGGATAAAAAGAATTAACGGAACACATAGACATTGTCAGAAAATTATGAATAATAGACAGAAAAAACAATTTAAAATATAAAAAAATAAAAATAAATTGGTCAAAGAATGAGAAAAAAAATATCATCACTTAAGAATGCCGTTGTCACATTTTAAACTATTTGGATAAAAAGAATTAAAGGAACACATAGACATTGTCAGAAAAATATGAATAATAGACAGAAAAAACTATTTAAAATATAAAAAATTAAAAATAAATTATTCGTAATGAAAAGTGTTAGATATAATATAATTATCAGGCTCTTGTTTTTTCTCGATGCTTTGATCTAAACAGCGAGGCATATTTTCTTTTCGTGTGTTTCATGGATCTAAATTGACCCCAATCTAGACTCCTAATTTACTACAAAATGGTGCATCACCCTTGCCACATTATTAACCAATACTAACATTTGTTTAAACAATATAACAAAAGGTGCACTTTGCCAGTGAATGAAAACATATATTTAAAGTTTCACTTTAAAAATGAGGACCAAAATAATCATATGGAACTCAAAAATGAATGTACTTTCCTATGTCATGAAGTAATTAACTCAAATAGGGAATGAAAATCTAAAGTAGAATTTACAGAAAACAAAAATAAATATTTGTTAACACAACCAAACTTTAAGATGAAAAGTAATGTCATTCTGGGTACAAAAACCAAAACAAAAGCAAAAAAATTATTGTATTACCATGAAGATATATATGTTACAAATTCATAAAATCATCCATCAAAAAAGGGTGAAATCACGAAAAAGAATACGTACATTCTTATAAAACTTGTTATTATATTATATAACATATTATGTTAACAATAACAATCCTCCTATGTAGACTTTGTTTTTACCGCTGGTATTACAAACCATTTGATTTGGCTTCTTTTGATTTTGATTTTGAAGGATTTTATATATTTAGGTATAGGTTAATTAACATACTATATCAATAAATATATTTGAGTATACACTGTCAAGTTTCGTAAGATACAATAATTTCTTTGTCTAGATTTTCATTGATAATTTATTTTATTATATATTATATATTTATATTATTATTTTATTATATTGTATATAAATATTCGAAAAAAATATGTAGGCGACACGTAGGAAAAATCATACGTGGCAAAGTCTAAAGATATTTTTAAATTGAGTTGGATGGCTTTATAAATCTAGGATTCCTACTGTTTTATTAGTGGTATAGATATAGATATAGATATAGATACTAGGTTTTTTACTCGCACGATGTACTGTAGTTTGGAGTTTGATTTTCTTTTTATTTTGTTTAAAAAGAATCTTGAATGAAGCATTAATATAATAAGTGAATAGGTTGTGAATAGTAATTCGCCTGCGTAATAAGACTTATTCATCGTCTTACATGCATTATATGGATAACTGAATGAGATTTATATTCATCTACCAAAATGTTTAGGTCATAATATTTGATATTATTTAGACCACTTAGTTGATCGATTGAGTAGTAGTTTACAAGGATTTTGAATGGGAAAGCTTGTTAACTTGTTAGAAAATGTGAAAATTTTGCAGAACAATAGTTCATTTTGAAAATTCAAGCTTAAATTTGTTGATCAATGCTTCTTCAACGCATAATTTCATTAAAAATATGATAGTGTAATAAAATCTTAATATTCTTTTATTTAAGTATTACCGTATAATCCATTAAGAACATATGTATCATTCCTGTAGATGGTAGATTATAATTATGACTTTTTTTTTCCTTCAATGTGTAGATGGGTATAAGTTATAAGTATGTTAGTGTCGGAGCCATATAAAGTTGAAGATAGTTTTAATAGTAATGGAAAAAGAACAATGAATATATGAGAAAATATATACAGGTTCTTTGAATTTATATAGATGTTTGGGATTTTTGTAAGTTAAATATCTTTTTGTTCAAAACAAATATCTTTATATTCTATGCAAGTTAAATATGAGATTAAATGGATTAAATGGAGGAGATTTTTACATCATTATTAATATTATATGACTATTTTAGTTAGAGATAAAAAAGAAGGCTTGCCAAAAAAAATGATATATATAATGTCCAACGATGTCTAATATTTTTTTATTTTGTTTTTGTCCGAAGAATTGTTTCTCCTTGTTTATAATTTTATATTTTCTATTTGATTTTTGTTTTATATAATCATATTATCTTTTTATTTTATAATTTATTCTAACTTTTATAGTTAAAATCTTGTAAAAATGTATGAGGATGACACATAGACTATAATCCTACATGGCATTGTTATAAGATAGGTTTGAGTTGTAAAAGCTCTAGAATCGTTCGGATTCTTACTGTTTTAATAATTATATAGATAGATATAGATACTTATACTTATGTCGTAAATAATTAAAGATGCAATATGAAATATCAATTGTCAATATGTTGTGCATGATTAGATATAGATAGATAATAGGGTTAATGGCACCGGAGTGTAACCAACTATGACCAAAAGATTATGTAATGTAACCAACTACTCAACTAGCTATGTAGTGTAACCACCTTTGTTTTTAGGGTTATGTCATGTAAAATGTTTTTTTACATGACCAACTAGCTATGTAGTGTAACCACCTTTAAGTGTCGTCCTTTGAAAGAACCATGGTTGCCGAACCGGGGCCATCACCACGTCTTGCCCGACTCGCATTGTACTCATCATCGTACTCATCCGAACCATTTAGTAACAATATATATTACTATATATTACCTTTACACCCATTTAGTGTATCCATTTCATTAAAACACAAACTAAACCATTTTATACCCATTTTCTCTAAAAACTCTCAGTTTTGTCTTCTGCATCATCGGTTGCTCCTGCTAGCCAAAATGAGCCTACAACTAGTTCCGGTTTGGATGAGTACGATGAAACAGTCGAGAGTGTTGCGATTATGACCGTTAATCTCGCAATGCGAGTCGGGCAAGATGTGGTGATGGCCCCGGTTCGGCAACGGGGGTTCTTTCGAAGGATTTCATTTTTACACAAACTAAACCATTTTATACCCAATTTCTCTAAAAAATTTCAGTTTTCGTTAAACTCAAACTATGTCTTCTGCATCATCGGTTTCTCCTGCTAGCCAAAATGAGTCTACAACTAGTTCCGGTTCGGATGAGTATGATGACGCAGTCGAGAGTGTTGCGATTATAACCGGTAATCTCGCAATGCGGGTCGGGCAAGACGTTGTGATGGCCCCGGTTCGGCAACCGGGGTTCTTTCGAAGAATGACACTTAAAGGTGGTTACACTACATAGCTAGTTGGTCATGTAAAAAACCATTTTACATGACATAACCCAAAAGACAAAGGTCGTTACACTACATAGCTAGTTTAGTAGTTGGATACATTACATAACATTTTGGTCATAGTTGGTTACATGACATAACCGAAAAAACAAAGGTGGTTACACTAGATAGCTAGTTGAGTAGTTGGTTATATTACATAACCTTCTTGTCATAGTTAGTTACACCCATTATCTTAGTTTTTTTAATCATAAGAAAGAGGGGCAATCACTAAACATCTTAAAAAAGTTTAGATTTAAAGAGAAACGATTGAAGAGATGGGGGATGTAGTGGAAAGGTGAAAGAACATACTTGTGAGACAGAATTGAAGAAGAGAAAGGGCTTTTTTATTTTATTTTATATTAAAATAAAATAAAATAAAATATTATTTTGGAAAGGTGAAAGAACATATTTGTGAGACAGAATTGAAGAAGAGAAAGGGCTTTTTTATTTTATTTTATTTTAAAATAAAATAAAATAAAATATTAATTTATTTTTGTAAATATTTTTGAAAACATAACAATTTGATAAATAAACTTACGCACTACACCAATTTGAAAAAAAAAACTCGTATTTTCATCTCCAGAACATTCTTTGTTCCGCATAATAAAGAACGTAGTATTTCGATTCTTGAATTAATTGAATATAAATGTTAATCCATGTTTGTAAACAAGTTTTAAAGTTGATAATAACTGATTCATAATTATAGTTTTCCAAATTCAATGACTAATCTGTCTTTTAAATTGTACTTTCCATCAATATCTCTCTTGAATTTTATGGAGAGTTTACAATAATTTATATCTTAAACTAAAAGTTTAGAGGAATGCTATATACACTAACAAATTACAAACGTTTTTTACACTAACTAACGTGGAGGGTGAGGTGGACCTCCATGTCATTGAATTAAATTACCAATTTATGTTAACCTAACTCTAGTTAAATCCTTTGAAATTCTTGTATCCAAAGCTATTAATCTCCTTTCTCCCCCAGTCATAAAAACGTTTTTCTCTCCTCATAAACAAATCAAACCCAGAATCCCCATAAGAAACCCTAGATCATCATATACACATCACAAACCTCATATATCTTATTTTCATCTATTCTATGTTTCTATCTATACATATCAAAAAAAATTAAACACCTCCCTCCTATGTGAATCCTTATCTCCGTTCATTATCTTCTCCTCCTGTCGCCGATAACTTCCACCACCCCAAATTTTAACCATTTTAAAATTCAACCAAGGCCTGGGGAGTGGTCTCATTAAGGCGGTCTTTGTGATAACAATTGGAAATGATGTTTTCAAACCTTCATTTTAAGATTGGGCATTTCATGATTTTTAGCTGTGGGCAGCATCGCCAAAAAAAAATATAGTTTACAAGTTTTGGGATATCTTGCTCCAAGACAATAGAAAAAGATTCTCAATTGAGGATATTTGAAACCTTCTGATGGATGTTGCAATTCAAGTGATCATAGATAAGCCACAATTTATTTGAACCTTGACAATCTTTGCTCTTTGTTTCAATTAATATAATGTTATAAGAGATTCGACTTGTTGCGCCTGAAATACTTTGCAATTAGTAGCAAAATTGCACCATAATTAAATATTGTTAAAACAAGGTTGCATAAAATATCAAAACGAGAATGGTCTAGCACGAATCGTAGTATGCTTACCGATGATACTTAGTATCTGAACCCGGGTTCCAAAGGTTTGACAGTTTCTAATATATAATTGCAACATTATCAACACTATAAGTTTTTATAGTATAGGCTGGATACAAGAATTACCAAGGACTATAATGACCATTTATGATTAATAGGTTTATGATGTGTATAGATATAGACATACAAAAGATGAAAATAAGATATATGAGGTTTTTGATTTGTATATATATGGCGATCTTGGGTTTTCTTTGGGGATTCTGGGTTTGATTTGTTTATAGGGAGAGGAAAACATTTTTACGAATGGGGCCCTGGGGGAGAAAGAAGATTAATAGGCTGGATACAAGAGTTACCAAGGACTTAACTATTAAGGACAAATAAAAAAATTTATTAGAAATTATCAAGGACTATAAAAGAAAAAACAAAAATAATAAAAAATTAATCGTGGACGAGATTCGTCCCTAGGGGGACAATGAGCCAATGACAAGTCACACCTAGTAGTGTGCACTCGTCCTTTAATGAAAAACGGGTCAAGGACTAGTGAGGAACGAGGGTATTGTGAATAGTCTAAGGGTACAAAATTTTCAATAGCTCTAATTTAATAATGTAGTGATATTAAATGGATAGATTCAATGAAACATAATATCTACCAACTTATAGCTTTCCGTCAAAAACCAATTTTTTATAATTTTATTTCATTTTGACTTTTCAAAAGCTTTTTATTATCGGAGGCAAAACTTTTTTTTTTTTTAAAATGAAACATACTTATTTTTATCTTTTATTAGAAAACAGTTTTTTAAAAATTATCGTTGGAGATGTTCTTAGTAACTAGTAAGACTCAAAAGTTTAATATATTTTAGAGAAAATGAACACTCATATAACTATTGCATCGGCAAATATATCGAGTAGCAAATGAACATAATGATAACCGAATTAGCAACATAGTTACTTCCATTACTTCTTGACCGACTTTCCATTTTAGTTGACATCACTTGCTAATAAGTCTTTCAACACTCCACCTTAAATCCTGTCATGTAGGTACAATAAGAAAGATGCTCTTACACATTCGAGTTGGGAAGTGATACTTATACAATAAAATTTAGCCATCTATAACAAACGAACAAATTTTAATGCATATAATACAACTGAATGATGCAGGTATTGTTGTATATATCTAATTTTTGTTATAGCAATATCATTTCCCATTCAAGTTGGCTCTAATCCTTGTCACATTTTAATTTTTAAACATTTTTTCAAAATCAATAGTGATTTTTGATTATTGATGTAAATTATATCAACAAAATGAAGATGTGAGAGATATTTCACCTAATTTATGTGTATAACAACACCACCTTTACTTTTTATACAATTAATTTCGTCTATCATTGATATATGGTGGATAGTAAAATATTTAAAAGGATAATCACAGTTTATCGAACATATAAATTAAAACAGGTGAGGGATTATTTTTGTGATTAAAGTAAAATAATAATTGTTTTATTAAAAAAAATGTATAATAATGGTATAGTATATATATATGTCAATCAAGTAAGACCAATCTTAACATAAAAACACGGTGAGATTACTTAAATACCACATTTTGATGCATTAAAGTCCATAAAACTAACATAATGTATAACTACTTATCATTATTTAAGTGTTTAATAACACATTGATTTGTCAAAATCGAAAATTCATGTTTTTTGTTATGTGCGTCCTATGGAAATGCTTCATTCTATGTCTAAATGAGTTATTATTCCGGAACTATTGGTACTTAATGAATCGTATATTTATGCAGGTTCACGGAAGATGTGAGAGAGGGTAAATGACATCAAGTGACTCAAGAAGGAAGCCTAATGAGCTCTTATTCCGAAACTATTGGTACTTAATGAATCGTATGTTTATGCAGGTTCACGGAAGATGTGAGAGAGGGTAAATGACATCAAGTGACTCAAGAAGGAAGCCTATGAAGTTAAAAGACACAAGGAAGTGATTCGGGATTCGAACGAAGACGCAAAAAAAGGAACAGCAGCCACCAGCGCTGCTCCCTAATCACCAGCGTCGTTAGCCCTAGAAAGCCCAGAACCAGGGCCGCTGGTAGGCCTACCAGCGCCGTTGGGTGGCCCAGTTCAGCAACCGACTTAAATCACTATTTAAGCCGAGCTAACCCTCAAATTCCTAAGAGAGAGCCGATTCGGCAGCCCTAGTCGCCCAATATCAACCCTAGATCGACTTTGCAGATTTCCAGAAGGTTTTGGAGCTTCTAACGCCTTCCGATCTTTATCCTTGGTCTAGATCTTTACCTTTATTTATCTTTCTTTGTTGAACAATGTCTTTCATCTTTTCAGACTTTGTTATTGTAACACCCAACATTTAAAAATATGGATTTCCAAAAATTTCGCCTAACGGCGTTAGAGAAAGCGGAAAAAACGTTTAAAAGTCCAAACCAATAATTTCAGTTTGGTTTATTCAACAAACGGTGTTACTAGTCACATCATTGAAACAAGTCTAAATGGAAATCCATCGGTTGCCCAACATAAAACAACCGATCACAAGTCAATACAATTCATAAATATCTAAACATAAATTCAAAGGTCTAAAGGAGCAGCCACTATGGGTAAACTATAATCCTTTTCAAGCAATCTACCCATGCCTCGCTCTTTATTCGTCAACACTCAAAGCTTGTTAAACCTGAAGGAACAACACGTTTCAAGAAACAAGTGTTAGCTAACGAATTAGCTAAGTAAGATAACACAAGCTTATAAAAACATTTGTCCAATTAAAACGTATTAAAGTCATATTTCATCATTAAGGCACATAACATCTCATATAGCCATAAACATCATTCATATAGGATCGTTCGTCTTAGATGTGCCTAATCATCTTTTCATCATCACATATAACATCATTTCAAGTGTGACTTAAGCCACTCATTTTATATAAGGTGTAAGTTTGTGTGTAGGTGGTCAAAAGACCTAACGGGAACCTCACACCCGACTGGATGGATAAGCTTTTCAGCGGTCCATCAGTGTCGTTAAGGAATGGCAAGCCAATCCAGGAGTAGTCCGTATGTTCAAAGACATTGGTGGGTAATCACTCCACCCGGAGATACTCAAACCACGTAATTACGTTGCAAGGAGCCACCCAAGCAACCATATACGCACTCACCGGGCAAGGGCAAGTACGGGTTAAGCTTAACACTTTCATATCATATACGAGCTCGGTTTTCATCACATATAGTTTAGGTTTCATCTCAAGATGTTACATAACATTTCATATCATATCATAATGTCACATATCTTTGGGGTAGCATTTCAGGCTTCAATATGCATATACATAGCCCATATCACCTCCCGTATAATCCCGAATACCCATAAGCAACCAAGATATCACTAGGGGAAGTTATTATATGAAAACTATGTTTTTGTTGAACCCTCAGCATGTCAAAGTAATGTATCTTACCTCGTAGAAGCACACAACAAATGATAACGTAAGTTACCGAGCTTTGCAAGTATTCCGACTACCTATAATCATTAAACGACATAATGAGCTAATAAAATACCCACTTACTTATGGTCATAACTCAGGTTTCGATACCTATAAACATGACCCACGACAAGACTTGATGCATTGGAGGTTCGATTAATGCTTTAGAACTTACATAACTCGACGAAACTCGACATTCACTCACTAATTTAACCTTTCTGAACACTTGAAATCATCATCATCTTTTAAAAGCATAACCATTATAAAGTAGACTCTCTCATGGTTTCGTGGATAGCTTATTTGTCAAAATCGGAGTTACGGTTCAAAAGTTATGATCGTTTAAAAATGTTAACAAAATCAGTCCCTAACGGGAGTTACGAAAACTTTAACGGGAGTTACAGGCATAACGGGAGTTACGAAAAGTTGTAACGGGAATTACAGTGGGGGTGTTATCGCAATTACCCAGCTAACGGGAGTTACACAACCGTAACGGGAGTTACAACGACCAGTCGTGAAAAACAACCCCAAAACCTAACCAAACACATTCCAAACGACTTTAACACATCTCCAGGTCTTATGAACATCAAATACACTTAAAATAAGACCAAAATCACTCATTGAAAATACCAATTAATCCTTGAATCATTCACCACATAAATCAATCATTGAATCACCCGAGTAACACAATATCGGTAAAACGTTTGATCAAATAAACCAACCCACACCCCATGGCCTGAGTTGAATACAATCCAAGACTTAAATAATCAGATTTCAGAAAGGAAAAATACCTACAATACCTATAAATGACTTAGAGGATTCAAGATCTAAGCAAAACTTGGACGAAACACCTAGAATCGAAGACTTTTGATGACGGGTTTGCTTTGGGAGGGAGTTGGTAGCGGCTAAAGGTTTTCACACACGTTCAATCAGTTTTGGTGACAATTAGGGATACCTAATTACACCTGGAACCCTGGCTATCAAAACCTAATTTTGCACTTGGGACCCTTTAACTTCTAATCTTATCGTTCTAAGCTTAAACTCACATAACGAGAGACTTAACACATTAACAAACACTTAATTACATCATGACACTTACTTTCATTAAACATCACGTTAGTCATATCACATTTAGCATATAACATCAAATCACATTATCACATATAAGGCACATAAACTTAACGACCTAACGGTGATTAACGGAAAATCAATTAGTCAAATACGAAAAGTTTGAGATGTTACAGTTATTCCATTAATAATGCTAGGCTAGTAGGCTGAATACTTGTTTGGATCAATGTGATCATGTAGACGTTTATTGTTTTACTGTGTTTGTTACAATCTGTTGAAATGGGTTTTACTGTTTATCGTAGATCCATGTTTATTAGTAATTCATATTATTATCGGTTTTATATTTGAACATATTAGTTTAGTTCTAATTGTTGTCTATGAGCATACACTAGGACTAATATGTCAGGACAGAAAACAATTAGTCGGTCTATAACTAGAAGTTAAATTTGATTCACTTGTAACTGAGGGATCCGGAACCATAATAATTAGGATGAACTGAACATGATGCTTAACAATGTCAGACACGATCCTTTGACTTAGAAACAAGCACTATGGTCACCGGAGATAATTATATCTGGTCATAGCTTAAGAGCCGGGTAATTAATATATCAATTAGTAACACAAACTTTAGGTCATTAATGCTTAAACAATGAATCTAACGAAAATTTGTTTATAGGGTAGTGTGAGTCTAACGACAGCACTAGTAATTAGGCGAAGTGAATCAAACGAGAATCTGAGCCGTGATTAAGTTTTCAACAGTCTAGCAAACCATTAGGATAGTATTTGGTCGTACCATGAGATCGTAGATGCAAACAAGTTTTTTAATTTAGTTACTGTTATTTGCTTTTTCAAACTATTTTCAGACTGAGTCTATCGCTGAATAAGAAGTTGTGGTTTTTATTTACTTTTTATTGCATTAGTATAATATGAAATCGTGACAACCCCACAACCACTAGAATTACACATATTAATAGATTAGGTAAACCAACAGGTCTCTGCGAATGATCCTGTATCTTATCACTAGACTATATTACACTGACCGGATTCTCTGCTCGTAAAAGTTTGTGGTTTAAGATAGTTACTTGTACAACATTTATAAATTTAAAGACAGAATAAAAACACGCATCAGAGTGTTCACACTGGAGTGTTACCATATATATATATATATATATATTAGACGAGATGGTCCCGCGCAATGCGGTGGTGGTGGCGGAAACGGGGTGGTGCTAGTTGTGGTAGTGGTAACAATGTGGTTATTAATCTAAAAGTAATTGACGTAGATGACAGTGTAGTTATTTTATGATTAAGGGATTTATCTTTTGTAAATAACTTTATTAAGCATATTATAGAGCTGTTAGATTGAAATATTTAAATTAATTAATAAAGGAGATAAATAGTTTGGATAAATATGAGTGTAAAATATTTTAGGGATATATTGGGTAGATTTAGTGTGTGAGTTAAAAATGCGTTGAATATTAAGGGTATTTTGGGTATTTTAAAGGTAGAGAGTTGAAAAGAGGGGAGGGTAATTTGTTTATTAATATAGTATAAGTGTATATATATATATATATATATATGTATATGATAGAGCTCCATAGAGAAAGTTTTAAGGAGAGAAGGGGAAAAAAATGTACATTTTTAAAGTTTTTTTTAGTTTTTTTTTCCCACTTTTTTTATCCTTTTTTTTAATTGAATGAATCCATAAAAATTTAATTTTTTTTTAAATATTCTAACCTGAGTTAGTGAGTTATATATGTGTAAAGGTAAGGTACGAGTTTCGCCCGTAAGGATATTAATAAGAGGTATCTGGTGGGAGTTATAGGGCATAAATGGTGATAGGTCATAGGGAGTAATCGGTGATGGGTGATCTGCTTAACGGGTTTTGCCTTTGGCCATCATGGCTCCAACATAGACTGAGAGGCTTCGCCTATAGTTTATGGGCTGCACCTTTTGAAAAAACATAATATTTTTAAAAGTTTTTATATGAAATTAGTTAATTATAAAGAGAATGAAAAAAAAGAAAAAAAATTTAAAAAAGAAGAAAAGAAAAAAAAAAAGTAAAACGAACTTTCTCTCTTCCTTGTTTAAAATGCTTTCCCATCTGATCTCTATCATGTATATATATATATAGAAAAGTTATTTTAGGGACTCCTTATTTTAGGGACCATTAGGGACTCATGTTTTTTGTAACTTACATACCACCATGATCATCTCCGACCACCACCATGATTTTTCGGCGACGGGCGTGTCGGAAAATCATGTGTAAGTTAACTTACACATGATTTTCCGGTGGGCCCGTCGCCGGAAAGTCTTAGTGTTTTTACAAAAAATCTTGTATATCGTAGTAGATGATGATGGTGGTGTGTAAGTTAAAAAAACATGAGTCCCCAATTATTCTTAAATAAGGAGTCCCTAAAATAACCACCCTTATAATAACTTTATTTGAAAAAGAATAGAGGATTATAATAACTTTTTAACATAAAAGTTATAATAAATATATTATTTATTAATTTCATTAGTAAAATATTATGACATGATCCTATTTGATGGATGGCTCATTCACATTATAAACATATAATCCATAAATTGTAATTAATTTAAAATGGATATTAATTTCATATATATAAAATGATGAATAAAAGTAAAGATAGAACTTTATTTTTATTCTTAAATCTTAACCATTAAGCAAACATAAACACAGTCATTTTCAAGCACCTTTTCGAGGTAAAATTGTCAATTAACTAACAAAATATAATTACTATATGTTTTCTGATTTTGAGTTCTTTTCAATATGGTAGGTCCACCTACTATTTATCCTTCGGCAAATTATCGAACATTGCATTAAGATATCGGACATGGTTATCAATTTATCATACTTATGACCAAGAATATAAATACATCCAAAATAATTTTAATATCATGAGCAAACGGCTTACCAACTGTGCACAAACGTACATGTTTTTAATAAAAGTTACATATGATATGATGTAAAATAATTTAAGAGACCATGCTGCCCATGGAGACCAGATGTCAAGTAAATTTGACTATTTCATATATGACCACGACGAGAGTCAAAGTATGAGAAGTCAAACCGACCATATATTATCCATATTGGATATTGTAATTTTTGCATAGGTATGTAATTTATTAAGACTTGCAACCATTTAATTCAACCTAAACAATATCTACTTATGTGTACGTAGCCGAGTCCATAAATTACGCAATCTATAAATTAAATACATCATTTTTTCAACTTTGCACCTATATATTTTAACCATATATCATCAAAAATGTTTTATAACATTGTATAATATAACATCTTAAAACATATTTAATGGTATACAACTAAAATATGATGGTATACAGTTCATCACCATTAATTTATGTTATTTATTTGATATATGAGAGAGTGAGCTCACTTCATTTTTGTGACTCAGTTGATTTAAAACGGTCATTAATATATCTTATTTTTAATGAAACTACAAAAAAAAGTTGTTAGGTCGAAAACGACAAAATATAATTTGTCCAGGAAATAGTTGAAGATCCGTGAAAAATATTTGTATAGGATTCTAAAACATTTCATCTTCAGAATGTTCACTGAACTTTACTTCAGTTCAGTTCAGATCAACCTAAACTGAAAGCATTCTTCTGAAATCGAAGACTGAAGAAAGATAATCATCTCAATAGTAGAGCTCAGAAAAAATTCTACCTGATCGAATACTGAAGCATCATAGTGTAAAGTACTTACAACACTTTACACTGATTACGAGAAAGCCTTTTTGACTTTATCAACCTTTACTCGTTTATAAACATATTGTCTGGTAAAGTACAATACAAGGCTTTACACTGATTACGCCCTAGTCTACATCAACATGGACTTTGCCTATAAATACAAGGCTTCTCACACTTTCCAAATTGCTCAAAACTTTGACATTGCAACTTGTCTCTAAGTAATCTTACGAATATTTCCAAGTTATTTAGATCACTTTTATTTCAATGTCGTTTAGATATTACACATGGGTGTTTATCTTTGTTCCGCACAACCTTTGTATTTTGTTTAACACAATTAATAATATACATTGAAAAATACATCGTTTCTCAATGCTACATACTTAATATATATATATATATTGTATTTATATAATTTCAGTCATTTACTTTCTTGCACTTACTTTCAGTTTTTTACATTTACTTGTTAACCTGAAATCTAGATCATTATTCTGAACTGGTTAAGTTACCAGATCAGTTTTGCTTGCCAGTCATTGTTATAGGTATTGAGTTATCTTCGGGTAACCCATCAGGTTTGGGACTTACAAAAGTCGAAAATAAAATTTGAAAGGATGATCGCATATGTGATATGTTGCTCTTCTTTAGCCCTTTTCACTTTTCATTGGGTTGATTTTGAGTTGCTACTTAAAATGTTACATTACTATATATATATATATACTAAAACTAAAAGTACGGACTGATATATTTTTCTTTAATTTTTTTCGTAATATTAGTTCCTTTTGTTAAAACTCTTGCAACAATGGTCCTTGCCGTTAAAAAAATACTACAAAAGCTAACAATCATTAATGGTTGTTAAGTTCTTTTGGGTATTTAACGAGAGTTGAAAAAATTGTTGACATTAGGTCCTTTCTCCTAACAGAGTTACATCTCTGTCTAATGGCTATTAACAATCGTTAAATGCTATTTGAGTGTCTAATAGGAGTTAAATCGCCAAATCGGGTACATTTCTCTAACGGCCGTAGGACTATATAGTATTTGTTTCAATTTAATACTGTCTACCGGACGCCTAAATTAATTGTTTAAGAGTCATATTTGGCTAGGAGGGTCGACTTACCTCAAACGGTATATGCCGTTTAGCATTATATGTTACATAAGGTGAACATAAGTTATTTGGGGAACAATTATAAGTTTTACATGTAACCTAACACAATACATGAAACGTATCCCGAGGCAACGCTCAGATACAAACCTCATTGAGTATAATCGGTGTAGCAAATTGTGTGACGGTGTGTATTGAATAATAGATTAGAGTTTCTTTATCATATCTTTCCAGCCCAAAAACTTAAGAGTTGGGCTTTAGTTTTGATTGCAACTTGGGCTTTAATTGGATTCACTGTTGGTTTTAAGATTTAATGTTTTTCGAATCTCAACAGCCGAGCAACTTGGGCTTTAGTTTTGATTGCAATTTGGTTTTAAGATTTAACTGTTGGAACCACGTTAAATGTGAGCGTCACTGATCGTTTATCATTCGTGATATGATAATTGACGATAACTGAAATCCCTATGTCTAGTAACTATACGATGGGCGTATTTACTCTTAAAGACATATTATAGGGTTTTCCATTAGATGATTGGAATTACAAGGACTTATATTGCACATACTAAACAACAGGGACTAAGTTGTAAATGCTCTCATTATAAATAGAGAGTCATGTATAACAATTTTAGTCTAATCTTCCACCATAATTTTGTGTGTGCTTTCCCTAATTCTAATCACCATCTAAATACAATCATCTTGTTTTGGGAAACCGACATTAATGACAAACATTATTTCTCTTACAAGGTCCTCTAGATCGTCAGGTACACATTATTATTATCATATTTTCATTATATTTACAATACAAATCATAATTATTCCAACATGTGGTATCATGAGCCAATGGTTCTTGATCGATCTATTGATTCGTATTTGTTTGTTCCGTAAAAGGCTTCGAACATTAAAATTGAAACATATGATTTTGTTTAATATAATGCTAATGGATCGTCGGATTTATTATGATTCTCTATTTTTTTTATTGCCGCAAAACCGATGTGAAAGTCAAAGAAATTGTTTTGTTTGTTACGGTTTTTTCAATGAGCCGTCATAATGTTGATAAAATTATGTTACTTCAGTAACTACTAACTCTGATCAAACAAACCAATTTATTATTAAAGTGATAAAGTCGCAATATGCACATGAGATAATGTCACCTAATATTTGTTGCATATAGATGGAAAAAATACCCGTACCCGATGGGGAACCCGATATCCGCACCCGATTTGACCGGGGAATCCCCGAGTTGACTGGGGATGGGGACGGGTATGGGGATGTAAATCTAATCCCCGATGAGAATGGGGACGGGGATGGGAAACCGTAAATCCCCGATCTCCATACCCGAACCCGAAAATACTATATATATTTATTAGAATCACTTGAAGTTATTACTAGTATTCTAAAATCAATTTTAAGTTTAGAGCTTTTATTTATTAATTTTTATGTGGTATACTTTATTAATCATTTACTTAACATATACATTAGTTTATACATAGAAAGAAAATGTCGAAATACACATTCTCTTACTATTTTCTATCAAGAGAAATTCATGTTCATTCAAAAAAGGTATCCTCGATACCCGACGGGGATCCTCGATACCCGATGGGGACGGGTACGGGGATATAGTTTAAATCCCCCACGGGGATAGGGATTAAAATTGAAAATCGGGTACGGGGATTAAGATCCCCGACAATCCCCGCCCCATTGCCATCCCTTGCAATTTACAGTAATAATATTGTGTATTGCATCATTGAATTGACATCTTGAATCTGATGTTTATTACAAACTCCATATAATAACATTCCTCTTTGTCGACCTCACTTAATGTCGACTTCAAATCGGGTTTGGATCTTAAATACATTAAGTCGATTTTGATTTAGCCTTTATTGAATTCGATATTATTTTAAGTTGATTTAGTCTTTATTGAATTCGACATTATTTCAAGTCGATTTTGATTTAGTCTTTATTGAATTCAACCTTATTTCATTATTGTATAAGACCTTATATTAAGATTTTGATTTAGACTTTATTGAATTCGATGAAATAAGTTGTTTTTTGATTTAGTCTCTATTGAATTCGACGTTATTTTAAGTCGATTTTGATTTAGTCTTTATTGAATTCAACCTATTTCAAGTCGTTTTTTGATTTAGTCTTTATTGAATTCAACCTTATTGCATTTTTGTATAAGACCTTATATTAAGATTTTGATTTAGACTTTATTGAATTCGATGAAATAAGTTGTTTTTTTGATTTAGTCTTTATTGAATTCGACGTTATTTTAAGTCGATTTTGATTTAGTCTTTATTGAATTCGACCTTATCTTTATTATTATTGAATTCGACCTTATTTCATTTATTGAATTCGACCTTATTTTAAGATTTTAATTTAGTGTTTATTGAATTCGACATTATTTTAAGTTGAAATTGATTTAGTCTTTATTAAATTCGACATTACTTCATTACATGTAATGTCGTTATGTAACATGTTGAACTAAATTACTTGACCACTTATGTGAATATTATATATATATAAATGTCAAATAAACCATGACATTTTTCATTTATCATATGTCGAATTCAACCTAAAGGTTGACTTCGACCTAAATATTTTAGAGGTCAACCTATCTATCGAGTTCAACCTAATTTTTCTTAGTTGAGTTTGACCTAAACTATTGTCGAATTCGACCTAACATATTATCGAGTTCAACCTTAATATTTCAAAGTCAAGTTAGACCTAATCTTGTCTAGTTTGACTTTAACTTATCAAAATCGATCATTACTTGTTGAGTTCTCCTTAATTGTCGAATACAATATCACCTAAAAGTTTTATGGCAAAATTTTGTCACTCAAATTTCGAAAATAATTTCTTTATATGACATTTTTTTGCCATAACACATAAATAGAAATTAAAATAAATAAATAAATGATTCAATAATAAAATTTGATTTAGTCGTCGCTAATAAAATTTGATTTAGTCGCCGCGGGCTGCCGCCCCTTGGACCCCGCTTTCAAGGGTGTTACCCCGTACCCCGTAACTTAGGGGCTTCACACTAATGTACATGGTCTCATCATTTGTGCCCAAAGGTCAAATGTGATTCTCATGTTGCGCTCTTTTTTCCTTTTGCATAATGAACACTAAGTATATTAATTCTGCCCAAAGTTGATTTAATGTGCTTTATGTGCCAAAAAGACTATTTGCATGCAGAATATACACGCTTCTTAATTTTATGCCTAGAGGTCAAAAGATAAGCATTATGTTGCATGACTCTAATGCTCATTTATAATTAGATATTAGTTACTTCTGCCCAAAAGTGATGTAACATCTAAGTAGAGCCTTAATTTAGCTTATTGTTTTGGTATTTACAATAGGCTTACCTATCAGGCTATCACTAGCTTTATTACTATAATAATGGTCATAATCTCATTACTCAAAGGAACATCACTATTAGGCCTACTTATTTTAGGCATTACTTTAGTTCCATTACTATTAAGAGACATTACTTAATCCGCCTTAGATAGCTAATCATGTCACTATAAGAACATTATTATTAGGCCTACTTATTATAGGCATTACTATAATAATCTTTTATCACTTGTATCATAAATTTATATCCTCCTTATCTCCACTATAGTACCTAATTTAGGCATTGAGTCACTTACCGGTGTAGGCTTTGCTTCATGAAAAGATTTATTATCTCTAACATTCGATATGCTCACCTTGACTGTGTCATTCGCCATAATGAACTCACTGCTATTACTGCAAACTCTTACGCAACTCAGAAAGCGAAATTTGAAAAGTGGGATAAAGAGAATCGCTTGTCACTAATGATGGTCAAGAACTCCATTAATTTTAGTATCCGAGAAGTTATCACTTCAAGTAAACGTCTAAAAGGAAATAGCAGTATTCGTGAACATATATTGAATATGACTGACATGACTCATAAGCTTAAGAGTCCTAAAAATGGAAGTCTCTGACAGTTTTCTTGTACACTTTATAATGACCTCATTGCTTACTCGTTTCGACACCTTCAAAATGAACTATAACTCTATGAAGGATAAATCGTCGATGAGTGAATTAATTGCAATGTGTGTGCAAGAAAAGAGTCGCCTCAAGTTAGGCTAACTTGAAGCTGTTCACCTTACTACCACTGCTAATTCCAATAATTTGAGGAAGGGTAATAACAGTAATAAGACTGCGAATTAAGTTCAAAAGGCTAATCATGGTGCATTTGCCTCTAGCTCTAAGTTCTTGACGAGCAATCCTAACTGTAAATTATATTGTGTCAAAGGGCATAGTTAGAAAGATTGCCATAATATCAAAAAATGGCTAGCAAAGAAAGGTAGCTTACTTAATGTAATATATAATTCCTTTACTATTGATGTTCGAATTAATACATGGTGGGATGACTCTCGGTCATAATTTCTCACAGTCTTTGTTGTCTCTTAACATTGATGATATAACTAAAACTACTTAAGCAATTAGAAAATTCCTCCATGTCGTGGCATAAATGTTTGGACACATCTCATGAGTTCACATAACACGACTCGTAAAGGATGGAAGCTTACATTCTCTTGAATTTAGTGATTTTGAAACATGTATTCAGTGCCTCAAAGGCAAAATGACTAAAGGGAATAAGAAATGAGCCATTAAAAGTTTCAACTTGTTGGAATAATTCACACTAATTTTAGTGGTCCCTATCCCACATCCATCATTGAGCATATATCATTTATTACATTCATTAACAATTATATGTACCTATATCTGATCTGAACCAGACTTTTATTGATCTTAAAATATTGGTTTAAAACCAACTTGATCGTCAAATAAAAGTTATGAGATCAGATAGAGGAGGTGAGCATTATGGTAGACATCTTGATATTGGTCAAACTTATGATCCTTTTGCAGGGGACATAGCATAAATAACCATTACATCATGCTTGGTTTTCCTCAACAAAATTGTGTTGCTAAAAGGAGAAATAAAACCTTGATGGACCTGGTGAAAAGTATGCCTGCCAATACTAACTTACCTGCTTTCCTTTGGACTTAGTCCATAAAACATAAGTCTATAACCATAACTTAAAGAAACTTTATCCTAAAACTTTTACGTGCTTCTTTATCGGTTATCTGAGGTTATCGGTTTTACTGTCCTTCTCACACTACTAGCATTATGACATGCATCATGTCACCTTTCTCAAGAACTCGGAGATCAGTGGGAGCACGACAAATCATAACTTAAGATTTTCAAGAAGTACAAGAAGCGGGGGGAACCACTCGTCGGTTATAATTACTTCTCCAATAATTCCTCTTGTACCCAACGCTACTCCTAATATCACTGATCCACTATCGCCTAATCAAAATTCTCCTAATTAGGATACTATTAATACTGAAGCATTTTCCTTAACCTGAAAATCAACTCAGGAGATCATCTAGGTTATGCAGGACCACAAACTTTGATGATTTCATAACTTATTACACTGAAGTTGATGACATTGAAAAGCTTACTGATCCTACCTCTATTGAGAAGCCATTAATAGCAATCACCCCACTTAGTGGAATGAAGCCATGATTTATGGGCTTAATTCCATGTAGCATAATGACGTTTGGGAGTTGGTTGAATTTCCTGAAGCATCTAAACCTGTAGGTTGTAAATGGATCTTCAAAACCAAATTAGACCTGAACGGAAACGCCAAACGCTATAAGGCCAAAACTGGTTGCGAAAGGCTTTAATTAAAGGGAAGGAATCGATTATGAAGAGACCTTTTCTCTTGTCTCTTATAAAGATTCCTTAAGGATTGTCATGGCATTTGTATCTCATTATGTTTTAGGTTACATTAGATGGATGTCAAGACCACTTTCCTGAATCAAAACTTGCATTAAGACGTATACATGCGGCAACCTGAAGGATTCATTCCAGAAGGTATAGAGCACATGGTCTGCAAGTTGAATTAGTGGATATAGGTTGAAGCAAGCATCACTAAAAATGTACCTTAAATTTGATAAAGTCATAAAAGGACAAGAATTCCTAAAGAATTCAAGTGAATTAATGCACCCATCTCAATATCAGTGGGAGTAAATTTACAATCCTTGTTTTGCACGCGGATGATATTATACTTGCAAGTAATAACTTGGATATGTTGCGTGAGTCGAAGCGTTTACTTTCGCAGAATGTCGATATGAAATATCTCGGTGATGCCTCTTATGTCATAGGTATCGAAATACATCGGGGCAAGCGTAATGATGTTCTAGGTCTTTCTCAAAAGGCTTATATTGAAAACATCTTAGAACACTATAACATGTAGCACTACACACCCACTATAGCTCTAGTAGTAAAAGGAGACGTATGTGATTGTTTCCAAAGTGTGAGCATTGAGATTAAAAGGGAGCAAATGAGGATGATACCTTACTTATAAGTACTTAAGAGCATTATGTACGCTCAGGTCTGTATTCGTTTAGATATCGTTTATATTGCCGATATACTTGGGAGTTAACTATCTAATTCCGGATTAGCATATTGGAAAACGGCTAAAAGGTTCTACGATATCTACAAAGGAATAAAGACTACACATTAACTTATAGAGGAAGTGACAACTTAGAAGTAATATGTTAATCTGATTCCCATAAGAAATTTACATCTAAATTTATATGATTAGCTGGCAGACTTATCTATTGACGGAGTCATAAACATAACTGGCTGCAACGTCCACCATGATGGCTAAATACATGTTGTTTACAATGACACTTGCCATGGATGTTGTTAAAGAACCTGGTCAGTGGACTCAAATCGTCAACTTTATTACCAGACCATTGAAGCTTTACTGTGATAACTCAGTTACCGTAACTTTTTTGAACAATAACAGTTCAACTGGCACTGAGATGTATCTCGATACAAAGTATCTGTTTGTAAGCGAGCAGATTAAGGAAAATGTTCTTTGTATTGAGTACATAAGTACACATAATATGCTAGTGGATCCAATGACCGAAGGTCTTTCTCCTAAAATCTTCGTAGGACACGTGTCGAAGATGAGGCTAATTAAAGGACCTATTATAATAGCATGTTGTACTTATTGGTCATTATTATCTTAATAATATTTTCCTCTATATTCAGATTTTGTTTGTGTACTAGTTACACTTTGAGCTTATAACAATGTATAGACATTTAACAAAATTTGTCTTAGTCAATTAATCATTGCTTATTAGTTTTAAATTTGAGTCATAGTTTGACTAGTGGGGGTCCTGAGTTGATGTTCTTCTCTACGACTGTACTTATTGACTATGATTTCAGTTTAGAACAAAATGAGTATTATCCCGGCCAGATTAACTGAAATACTCATAGATAAATGATCGTTTGGTCAAGTGGGAGAATGTTGGAACCACGTTAAATGTGACCGTCACTGATCGTTTATCATTTGTGTTATGATAATTGACGATAACTGAAATCCCTATGTCTAGTAACTATACGATGGACGTATCTACTCTTAAAGACATATTATAGGGTTTTTCATTAGATGATTAGAACTACAAGGACTTATATTGCACATACTAAACACCAGAGACTAAGTTGTAAATGCTCTCATTATAAATAGAGAGTCATGTACAACAATTTTAGTCTAATCTTCCACCATAATTTTGTGTGTGTGCTCCCCCTAATTCTAATCCCCATCTAAATACAATCATTTCGTTTTGGGAACCCAAAATCAATGGCAAACATTATTGCTCTTATAAGGTCCTCTAGATCGTCAAGTACACATTATTATTGGGGACGTATTAGGGTTTTGAGGGTGCCTTGTATGCGGCGATGCTGAATACGAATATGAGAGCTAGATGACCATCGATAGATTGTGTTCGTCATGATATCTTCATGATCGCGTTCAGCCATTAGTGAATTTAGAATTATACATCGTGTCAACGTCCAACAAGTGTCGAGCGAGCCGAGATAATGAGAAAGCTATAAGGTGAGATCGATCAATGAAGGTACCTTTTGTTTGACACTTTCTGGTCTTGCCGTTTTCTTTATGAATTGAATTAAAACTGTTTAAAGGCATCCTATTGTGGGAGTCGTGATGTGATATCAATGACCAGTAGACAGATTAGCATTGGGGTTTTAGTTGTTGTGTGATGTAGGTGTTCGAACTCCGTTTCATTGTAAGGAGGAGAGGTCGATAATGGTTACCTCTTTGTTTGACATCTTCTGGTGGATTTCGATATTGTGTCTACGAAATTGAGAAGAGATATATAGATATATTTAGGCGTGTGAGAGGGAGTGTGCGTGTATATATATACGTATAGCGAGTTTATGTTGATACGGAGGACATGACGACAAGTTTCATTGGTATTTTGGTGCAGTATGATTTACGGTTCAAGCTGATTTCGTTATAAGGTATAATTATTCGATCATAGTTATATATAACGTAATAACATTAAATAGGCGAGGAGGGGGCCGAGGGGCTGGGGTGGTCGAGTTTCAAAATAGATATTGTATTGTTTTCGTCTTCGTGTCGTTCATGTATATATGTTAGTAGAGAAGACTAAACGAAAATACTTTCTTTTTATTCCAACGGTGAACTGAAATTTACAACTATAAAGTTTTGATGTCTTTGACCTTTTGTGGAAATTGTTAAAATGATAAATGAGGCTGTTGTGTACTTAACTGCTAAATGAAGTTATATCATGAAGTTTGTGTAGTCACGTTACACATTATATCATGCAGTAATGATATTCATGCAAAAATTATATACATTATCCATGATATTCACTGAAACTCATGACATGAATGTCTAGTTGGTGATCATTTTACGATTTATAATTATATTATGGTATCTATAGGTGTTAGACGACAGCAGCAAAGTCCGTGACCGATATTTATCTCGACTAAGTTAAAATAACTTACTTTTGACACATGAGGGATATATAACAAAACTTAGTTTTGATAATTTAAACCCCATTTTATGTTGCTTAAACTATCTCATGCATATGTTGGGTGTGGGATATATGAGGGAGGTTGACTGGGTTATTATTTATGCATGTTTATGTAGTAATGAGATGTTTATTGCATGATTTACTTATGTAGCTTGTTGTTTTAGTTGTGAATATATTGTGTGGACTTGTTGACATAGAACACTAGACATTATTTAAGTTGCCATGTCACGTCACTATAACAAAAATGTTATTTATTCACACTTACTTTAAAGAAGTGTGAAGAAATTTCTTAATTTGTTCACACTTAAAAATGTTTAAAAAGTATTCATATTTAAAAGTGTGAAAAAATTTGAAAAATCACAAATTTTTCACACTTATATATGTGAGAAAAAAAAAGTTCACACTTTCAAGGGTGTAAAACTATATCAATTGTTCACACTTAGAAGTGTAAAGAATAATTTGTAACACCAAATTTTTTCACACAATAAAGGTGTGGAGATATTAGGTGTTACAATTTCACTTTCACACTTTTAAGTGTTAATATATTTGACATTTGTTCACACTTTTAGGTGTGAATTTTTACTTTCCACATATATAAGTGTGAAAAAATTATAATTTTTCAAAAATTTCCACACTTTTATGTGTGTGTATTTTTTAAACATTTTTAAGCGTTGATAAATTAAGAAATTTCTTCACACTTTTTTAGAGGAAGTGTGAATAAATGAAATTTTTTTTGTAGTGCGCGCACGATAAAGGCCCTAGTGTTGATAAGTAGATTTGGTTACAGCCTATTTGTGTAGATAACTCTTGAGCATTGTGTTGAAAGAGTTAAGCTTAACCCACAGTTAGCCTATTTAGGCTAGTTGTGCTGCGTTGATCATTCGGGGGCACTGTACATGTTTCTCGTTTGACCCAATTAGTGTTGGTAGAGTAATTCCGGGTGAAGTGATTGACCACCAGTGTAGTAACGTGTTACTCATGGATTTGGTTATGCCTATCCATAACGACAATAATAGACCCCGTAAGGTCTACCCATCTAGTCGGGTGTGAGGTTTTCTGTTTGGTCATGTGGCCGCCTCATACAACTTATTTGTGCAGATTTTATTTGGCATAACCTTTGCGTTGATTGTGTTGCTTGTGCAGTTAAGTAGCTAGTGTTGATATGGAGGATTGCTAGGCACATTATAGGATTTAATACTCCTATTATGCA
The DNA here is from genome assembly GCF_010389155.1 of Erigeron canadensis. Lineage (NCBI taxonomy): Eukaryota > Viridiplantae > Streptophyta > Magnoliopsida > Asterales > Asteraceae > Erigeron > Erigeron canadensis. The sequence continues at coordinate 18,693,768 of NC_057764.1, forward strand.
GATTGTGTTGATATTGTTGTTGTGCCTTTATGTATGCATGAGTTGTTTTATAAGTTGTTTTAATTGGCAATCCTTTTTATTAAACTAACATGTTATCTTAGTCAGCTTTAATAGCTGACACTTGTTTTGTGGAAAATGTGTTGTGCCCTCAGGTTATGCGCTAATAGAGCTACTAGATTTGCGAGAGATGGGGTAGCTATTGATGATGAATAGAGATGCCTTTTAGTTACCCATTTGCTAGTAGATTTAAGTAGACTTATTTATTATGGCGGTTGACATTTCATATTATTGATTGTGGATTTCCTTTATTTGTTGTGATGATACAATGCTAGTAACACCATTTAAAGTTGTTTAATGATTCCATTAGGGATCAAATGAGATTTTTGTAATGTCGCTTCCGCATTTTATTAAAGGAGTTATATTAATAGTTGAAATTTTTTGGAAATTCATATTTTTATAAATCAGGGTGTTACGCTTAGAGTTTGAATTCCTTCAAATTTCTACTTAATAAACCTTTTGAGGTTCATAAAATCAGTTTGGGTTCCAATTTAATTTACAAAATGATGAGTTAAAAAACCGAATTAAAATTTGTGCTGATCTAAACTATATACCAATAACCAAAATTCTGAATTCGTCTTCTTTAGAATTAAAATCATACTACTTATGTCACCCGTACGTTGAGACAACATGTACATTATCATAAACATAAAAATCTTAATAACATTGGTATATCTTATTGTACCTCAATTACCATTTACCAACATGGTATATAATAACGATATGACAATAAGTGTATTAATATTAGATAAAAGAACAAAATTCATAAATGAAAATATGTATCTTTTCACTTTCATCCATCCTCTACTTTTCTCATAAATGAAAAAGGATCCACATATAAACCAAATCTGTTTTCATACTCTAATTGTGGATTTGTTTTGGTATTAATATTGTTATTATATTTATGACCTTATCAAATTCTTTAATCCGGTTCGATTGACCCGTGGACTAGTAAGGAGAACGATTCGACTTCCGCTTACATAACATACTTATCGTCGTCGGCCCCGACGAATCAAAAATCCTGGCTCCGCCTTTAGCCACGGGTATTGTACGCACGGGCATTATGTGGATCTTCACCAATGCATCTTTATTTTAATAACCCGAACAATGTACGGGTATTTTGCTAGTTTAATGTTGTTCTCAAATCTCAACAACCGAGCAACTTGGGCTTTAGTTTTGATTGCAATTTGGTTTTAAAATTTATTTCACTGTACCTCATACAAAAACTTGAATATGAAATTTGGCTTTGGATCAAAACCAAGTTGAGAACTAATACTTCCAGAAATCTGAATACCCTTATTTCACTGTACCTCATATACAATCTCAGTGGTCAAGCAACAATAGCTAGCGTTTCCATGTATGAATGTGCATGGCATGAATAACAAATGTTTCCAGAAATCTTAATATCCTTCCAGCGTTCCAAGTCGATCAGCATTATACGAAAAAAGCTTCCCACACGTTTGAACTATAAGTTCATCTTTCCTAAAACCAAATATCCTTGTAAATCTTTCTGGATACGGTAGCTTGACGGTCGTATATAGCTTGACTCTCTAAGCAAGCTTAGACAAATACAAAAGATAGGGATTAGTGTGTGCTAAAGATTAGTGTAAATCTTTAGGGTTGAGAGTTAATTGGCTTTATTGTTTATAGTTTTCCACTGATTTTATTTTATGTTTAACTTAAGAAAAGATAATTATATTTGGACTTTGGAGTTACTTACACTTTTGATCTTTGGGCCGGGTGTATCCAAATTTTCAGAATTCATATCTAGCTTTTCGAAAATGCATTTTTGATCCTTGACTTTGAAACTCTGTCAACAATTTGGTTTTATGTCACGAACCGGCGTAAAAAAAAATATGGTCACGTGACTTGCACAACGAGCATATAATTAAGGGAAGTGATATTTGTATCACAGTTTCTGATTGATGTACCACAATGTATAAGTTTTACAGCTGACTGTACAAGCCAGCATTGCACAAATGTGATACATCAATCAAAACAAATGGTACGAATATCACTTCCCTATAATTAATGATCGTTTCTTTTGGCACAGACACCAAAAATGTATAGCTTATATTTACCACATCTTTATCTTTTGGAAATTTACCTTTATTCCAATGTAAGGTATTCTCAAAAATATCACAAGAATTTAAAGAAATCTGTTGGTAACACTACGGCACTAAGCTAAACTAACTATTAACAATCAACGGAGTTAGAATAATTGATGTCAATATTGTAAGAGTGCTGGCTTCTTCCGGTTGCCTCTTCAGTTTTGTGAAGAAAACCGACATTATAGGCACCCCCTCGTCGTTTTGAAGTAAACTGGTACCTCATTGCTTTCGAGATGTCAAATTCGCCTCATAACTAAGTAGCTCAGTATCTGAGTCTGAGCGACATATGTACGTGAGTGCGTAAAGTTACAGCTTGCAATGAAGATTTATGTTACCAGTACGCCGGCTGTGTGAAGACCGGGACTCCAAATAGGTCTGTGGAACCCGTTTACACATAAGATCAGATTGCTGCTGAGTATGAAGTTGTAAGTTGGATTTGATAATTATCCATGGGCTTTGGATTGTTTAATTAGATTTGAGTATGAATTACCCCCGGCTGACCCAATCTAGCCAATCCATCAAAAAGATCCTGTATTATGTCACTGGTACCATTGCATAAGATCGATGCTGTAGTATTTGGATCAAACAAATCTTATAATCAAACAACCCACCAGAACTCAGTAATACTAATGATAATACATATGGTAGAGTCTAAAACAAGAGGAAAAAAGACCTTACTCTGGGTAAGGTACAATCTCAACAGTTTTGTAATCTGTCTCAGATTTGGGGTTGGTTGGTTTTAATCCAAACAATATTAGTGTGTACATTGTCGCTTAATTAGTAACTTGGGTAAAATTGATACCATTGTTTGAATTAAGTCGTTGAAGCCAGAACATTAATTGTAGTTAATAAGTTAGTATTAATTCACTATAACGACAGAGGATATTTCTATTAACCTGAGAAACACCCGAGCAGCTGACTTTTTGAAATGTTAGAGTCCACCACGCATGGCCCAAATCACTGGACTTTCTCATGGAACCGATTGGCACCATTCAAAGCCAACATACTTGGATGGAGAGAAGTAAAATGAACAGATTGCCAAAAATAGATTTACTGCAGAAAAGGAACATAGCATGTGCCCCGAGGTACACAAACATCTCCACCGAAGCCCAACCAAACCCAAGTTCATCGACTTTGTTTTGGAGTGTGATCATTTTATTATAAATCGCATGTCCGGAAATAATTAAGCCTACAGGGTCACACGAAAGGACACGGTAACTCTATATTATTAATTGATATATTAAAGTAATATATTAATTAGTTTGATCACGAAATGATTAATTAAACATAATTAAAGGGTTAATTGTATTTAATTAATTAAAGAGAGAGATTAAAGTGTGAAACTTGGAAATTGGTGTTTGTAACATCCTAAACTTTTCTATCATTGCTTTGACTTTGACCGTTAGTTGACTTTGACATCGCTAGTTGCTTAAATGCTTAAGTAATTAACTATTGATGCTTGAATGATAAATATAATACGTTAGCTAGTTACTAATGGTCATAAGATGTTATTATAGTTGTTGGATAGTAATTAAGGTGCTCCATCGGTCGTTTGAGTTCCCGGTTCGTTAGTTTGAGCCTTAACGATCGTTAGATTTAAGTCAAGGGCACTTTAGTCATTGTGCAAAGAGGGAGACGGTTTTGATAGGGTTTAGGCAGCCCTAATCCTTCATTATCTTCAAAAGTATGTAGGTTTTTCTTGGTGTGAGTGATGTGTAATTTTCTCTCTACTTTTATTTAATCTTTTTGCTCATGAAAATCAACCAAGTTTTAAATTTATAAAACTAGGCTATACTAATATCTAGACTATTACCCACAGGTAGTGTACCTTGTTGTTTATAATATAGTTACCAGTAAGTCCAGGATCGAACACAGGAAAAGCGTATGTTTATCAATCTTAATAAAAGTATTATATTTAAGCTAGAAAAGTGGGGATTTTATGACGGAGTTGTCACGTTGCTTATCAACTACTTGTGATCCATTTGAAAAGATTTACAATAATTAAACTGGTTTAATTTAATATTGTCATTGAATCTTTGAAAATCCTTTTTAGCATTTTCTAAATCATTTTGAACCTTTGACCTTTAACTTCTACACAAAATCTATTTTATAATTGGGTTGTCACGGATCCACATTATAAAGATAAATACGTAGAGAATGAGTTGTATGAAATAAGACTTAACTAAACATTGACTTTTTGGAGTCAACATAAGTGTGAGACACCATTCTTTCTTCTTTGAGAAACTATTTTGCAACTTTATGTTCTACTACTTCAAATATTCATCAAACTCACTATTTTATGTCACTCAAAATAGCTATTGTTGCAACTAATAATGCTTATATTTCTTAACACAACTAGACTAAATCCCAGTTTAGCTATCTAACTACTTGAATTAACTACAAATGTTAATAATCACTCTATAGACTATTTCGAAAACCTTGCGAGAAAACAACGCATGCTTACATGCGTATGAATGAACAGTAACGAAACTTCATGATTCTTTTCCTAGACATAGAACTATTAAAACCCAATATATAACAACTATTATAACCCAACTTTTACGTGAAAATATCATACAAATGGAACCATGTTTACTTTCGTAAACTTGTTGTAAGCGGATGCACAAGAATTAACAAAGTAACCTTATGGACATTACAACACACTTTAAATGCTTAATAATATAGTAACAAATTGATTTGAGGTGTTTGTGTTTTGAGAACAAGAGTTTAAACAAAGTCGAAAGCTTCGAGGTCGTTAATGGTAACTTAAATATGGATCAACGAAACTTTACGAGACTTTGGGTAACTATTTTGGCGGTGTTTAGGAACTGTTTGTGATTGAAAATAAAAGTTAAGGTGTTGGTGTTTGTGAAACGTAACCAAGGAGAAACCGAAAACTTGCGTATGTTATTGGTAACTTGGTGACTAGACTACGGTAATGTAAACTTGCTTTGTGGGTTGTGAAGGATGGTGGTTTTGGTGCAGAAACTGAAGAGAAATGGGAGTTGTAAGTAACTTTGGATCCCAGGTGCACACTCTTCATCTTCATCTACGTCTTCGTTTTATAGCCACAGAAAGCAAACGAGCCTCGTCGACGTGACATTATTGATGGGGTAGCATGTTCCCCATTAAGAGCAATAATACTATTCTTCACCAGCTCCATTGAGTGTAGTGCCATCAAATCATACGTAACAGATAAGAAAATTAACTCTAAAAACTTGAATCTGCACGTCCCTCTAACGAGGTCCAAAGTCCTCTGTCGAGGTCGACCTCTATCGAGGTCTACCCCCCTCTGTCGAGGTCCTCCTCTAACGAGGTCAGGATCCCTCTAACGAGGTCCTTCCTGTTTTGTCCTTTAGTGTAGTTTTGACTTTCTCTTCCGTTTGACTTGTTTTTGATCCGTTTCTTTACCAATTCTTGTTCAATCTTTATTTTTACCTATAAAACACTTATGCAAATAATAAGTATCTAAAATACATTCATTCATGATCAAATGCGTGTAAAATTCAGTAAAAAGACCAGATAATGCTTCATAAATATGTATAATTTTAGCATTATCAATGAGCCTCCATAACCTCCATAGCTTGGTTTTCATTGATTTCGGGTTGAATTGGAGTGATTAAACGCTTGTAGATCGAATTTCTAATTATCTTTAATGTAAGGATGGTAATCCCTACTAATTTTTGGTTATATTCATCTATTCAATTCGTTCATATATGGTCTTGATCAATTGAATACGTTTTATTGATAAAATCGGTGATTTCGGGTCGTTCGGTAATCCTTAATTCGATAAATTGTGGTTTAGTGATTTCCTACAGGTATGAACGTCATATTGATGATGTTTTGATGATATTATGTATTTCATATGAGTGTCACATCTGGTCTTGAGGTTTGATTGGATTCGATTGCGGTTGTGAGTCGATTTAAGTCATTCGGGTGTCAAATTGATTGAAAAATGGGTATAATGAATCCATGAATCAATTGATGATTTTATAATGATAAGTAAGTCTTAATTTGATGTGTATGAACTGTAGAGGTCTTGGTGGCTCGACATGGATGTTTGATGGTGGAAATTGTTTGCAAAACAAAGGGTTTATTAGGTCTGAAAATTCAGTCATATTGCAAAAACCATATCTCCTTTACATGAAAGAATTAGGAAATGAATCTTACATTTCTAAAAACCTCTATGTGTCCCCTAAATTCGTTATGAACAAAGTTTCTTGTTATTTTGCCCAGAGATATGCCAAAAATGTCGATTTCCAGAAGTGGTCAGGTTTCGGACGAATTCTGCAGACCTGTCTTGCAAACGTCATAAATCATTCATTCGAAAACTTCAAGACGTCAAACTTTATATCCCTGGAAAGGTCTTTGAATTTCCTGAATTTAATAAGAACTAAGTTTTTACTCATTTGGTCATCTAGAGGTCGAAAAGTTTCCTGCAAGTGAAGGGCACGAGTCAGTCTTTCGACCAGCACCCCATATGCGGCGCATATAATCTATGTGCGGTGCATATCGGGGCCTGGGAGGGTTCTGGGTGATTTTTGAAGCAAATATGCGACGCATATTCAAAGCATGCGCCGCATAAAGTGCCTGTGAGTCCGATTGAGGTCCGAAACAAGCAATTAAGGGTCCTATAAGTGTACCTAAGTTAATAGATGGTTTTGTAACCTTATCAGGATGGGTTTATGCAAGTTTAATGACTATGAACTCGATATAGGTCACTCGGGATAATTGTGAAGCTTGTTAACTTGTGTTTAGTGTATCGTTGTGCTCGTCATCAGGTAAGATACACTACTTTGACACGCTGAGGGTTCAACAAAAACATAGTTTTCATATAATAACTTCCCCAAATGGTATCTTGTTTTCTTATGGGTATTCGGGATTATACGGGAAGTGATATGGGCTATGTAGATGAATATTGAAGCCTAAAATGCTATCCTAATGATATGAGATGATATGTATTGTTATGATATGTTGATATGATGGAATAAAGTATGTGATGACATGAAAAGTCTATGATGTAAACATAAATTGACATGATAAGATATTATGTTAATAAAATGATATGATGCTATAATGCAATTGATGATATCATGACGATATGTTGATGCTTATATGTCTTATGATTGATTGCATGGCTTGAACACATAGTCATTAGACTTCTATAGGTTTGCCATGACACGTGCACGATTAAGGACCATAAAGTAAAGAAAGATGTATGTGATTGGTTTAGGTGAAAGTGTAGCCTAAGCTAATATAAAGTAAAGAAAAAATACATGTGATTAGTTTAGGTGAAAGTGTAGCCTAAGCTAATATAATAAAGAAGTCTCGAGCATATGTAAAGTCTTGTGTTAAGCTTAACCCATGCTAGTTCGTCGGAGCTAGTGTGTACGTGTTCACGTGGTGAGGGAATCTAGATACCTCCCCGTGGCATAGTTATGTTTAAGTGTATCCGGGTGGAGTAACTAACCACTACCCATGCAAAGGTTAAATGGTATACTCAGTTGGATCGACTTTGTCTTTCCTTAACGACAATGATGTACAGCCGTAAGGTTTGTTCATCTAGTCGGGTGTGACTTATGCTACACATACAAAGATGTATATGTTATATGTGAAGCGTGACTTATGTCACAACTACAAAGATGTTCAGATGTTATATGTGAGATGCAAAGATGACTAGGAACATTTAGGATGAACCATCCTATATGAAAGATGTGTAATGCAAGATGTGATATGATATATGTGATGACTTATGATGATATGTGCCTTAAATACGAAATATGACTTTTCTATAATGTTTTAAATGGACAAATGTTTTATAAACTTTGTGTTATCTTACTTAGCTAATTCGTTAGCTAACACTTACTCTTTTAAAAATGTGTTGTGCCCTCAGGTCCAACAATAGTGAGCAGGTAGATGTGAGAAGATGTGAGACATGGGTCGATGATCTTGAAGCTGGCTGTAGTTTACCCATAGTGGCTGCTCGCATTAGACGTTGATTTATGTTTAGACATTTATGACTTGTACTTACTATAATGTCGGTTGTTTAATGTTGGGCAACCGATGGATTTCCATTTAAACTTGTTTTGATGATATGGCTAGTAACACCATTTAATGAATAATCCAAACATATTTTCCTGGTTTGGACTTGTAAAGTTTAATTCCGCTCTCTTTTAACGCCATTTGGCGAAAGTTTTTGGAAATCCATATTTTTAAACGACAGGTGTTACAGTGTTGGACCCTAAAACTAAGGGGGCGGTTTTGATTAAGGCTTTGTAAGCTTTAATCTAACTTGTTTTCTAAGCTAAGATAACCCTAATTAATCCCTATAAATAGAGGGCTTAATTCAAGGGTTTTTCTCATTCTTTCACAAAGCAAATTCTCTCCTCTCTGCCTCTTTCTTTAGGTTCGACCGAACCCTCTTCCAAAGGGTGTTTCGGTTCTAAGTTTTAGGGTTTTAAACAAAGGGTTGTCTGGTTCGTGATCGGGGTACTAGCATACATTATACGGGATGTCTAGTGTGCGATCGTAGAGGGGTTTTGCTTTAAACCCTACTTAATAATAAGATCATTATTATTATTTTTAATTAGAGCTTTGCATAAGGTACATATCTCAATTATATTCTTTGGTAATTAATTTGATTGCATATTTGTTTGATTCTTCCGTTGCGCTTACTTGTGATTATGTATGTTTATGTTCTCATATTCTAACAGTGGTATCACGAGCCACATATATAATCTATTAATTACAAAGATCAAAACTTGAAGGGGGGGGGGGGGGGGTTAAGGGTTGGTTGATTTTTAATTAATTGTTAAATAATTAAAAGTTATTTTCTTATGTTAATTAATTAAGTTCTGGTTTTAATTAAATTAAAAAAAATTAAGTTTTTTGTTTAATTAAATTTAACCTAATTCAATTAAGTAGTTCGGAACTAGCAAGTTTATTAATGTTTGTATTGTTTATAAGTTGTATAAAAGGTGATGCAAAATTGGTTTTTAAATAAACTTGACTAAGAACTATCGAAATAGAGATTTCATTAATAAAATTAGAGTCTTACAACCTTGAGATATATCGGCTCACCCATTTGAACAAACTCTAAAAGAGGTATAAGTCGGAGTGTGCTAGCCTTTTAAAAGAGCGGGTTTTTAATTGCGTCTATCACAAACCTTTGCCCTTGCGCTTCTTTGTGCATTCAAATGGAGCTACCGAGCTCTCTTGTGTTGTTAATACTATACAAATGATTTTATTAAATATTATGTTTTGAAGATTATGCATGAGTATTCAAACATAAACTTTTGATTCACATCAAATGCATTACCCATTTAAAGTTAAGTCAATGCCACCCACTTTGCTAAGAACACTTGCCAGTGCTTTTCGCTCCTACGTGAGACCGTAGGCGAATTGCATCTTTTCAAGGTAGATTACCACTCGTTGTGAGACAGCGGTGGACTATCTACATGTTCTTAATTGGGCGACTTAAAACGAGTTAAGAGGTGAGATCCTTGACCTGTGTCATAAGATGGGACAAAACATGTTTACAAAACACTTAATACCCCTTTACAGTGTTGTTGTAAGTGCCATAATTCTAGGAGTTGCAAGAATGCAATTATCGATTCTCGATTACCTTTTGAATACTGTCATTTCTAGCAGATCAACTAATGAAATGATTGTATGTCAAGTTGGATCCTAGCCTTAGTGAAAGTAAATTGTTAGATGAATTTAACAAGGTAAATTACAATTCTTAAGGATTATTATCGAAAATACCGATAATTGAACTTTTGTCTGTTTTGTAGATGGCAACAACCAATACTACTCAAAACATACTTCAATCGGGGTTTGGTCGATGCTGGAAAAGGAAAAGCTTTCTAGACCAAACTTCAATGATTGATATCGTAAGCTCATGATCGTTTTGAGAGCTGAAAGGAAATACCAAGTCCTTGAATAGCAGAGACCCGTTGCTTCCGGTGCCAATGCTTCTAATGAGGAATTGGCGGATTATGTTGCTGCATATGATAGACATAATGAGGTCGCTTGTATGATATTGGGAAGCATGAATGCTGACCTACAAAAGCAATTTGAGTATTCATTTTCATGTGATATGCTCACTGAACTCAAGTCTATGTTCGAGAAGCAAGCTGGAGTGGAGTTGTTCGATCTCATTGATCAACTTCATGACTTGCGACACGAGATGGGAACACCGGTCAGCCCTCATATCCTTAAGATGAAAGGATATTTTGAGCAATTGGAAAGGTTGAATTATGCTTATGCACAGCCGGTTCAAATTGGCATGATTCTCAAGTCTTTATCTAAGGATTTTCAAGAATTTGTGCGCAATTATACTATGCATGGCATGAATAAGACCATTACTGAACTTCATGCCATGGATAATGAGTATGAAAAGAAGCTTCCAAAGAAATCTGCTACAACCCAAGTTCTCATGATCAAGGGGGGAAAGATCCAAAAAGGGAAACAGCCGAAGGGAAAGGGCAAGGCTGAAGGTAAAGGAAAGCAAGTTGTTGCTGCTCCTAAACCTAAGACCCCTCCGGCAAAAAAAGAAAATCCCGCTGAGAACCTACCTTGTTATCATTGTAATGAAGTGGGTCATTGGAAGCGGAATTATTCAAAGTATCTTGCTGAGTTGAAGAAGAAGCAGATTGGTTCGGCCAGTACTTCAGGTATCTTCACCATTGAAATATATTCATTTTCTAAGCAGAATTCATGGGGTTTACGACACTAGGTGTGATACTCATATCTGTAATTCTTTACAGGGGCTTAGAATGGGGAAGAAGCTGAAGTCGGGATCTTTACAACTGTTCGTGAGAAATGGCCTACCCGCAGCTATAGAAGAGATCGGCGATTATCATTTGGTTTTGCCTAGTGGTTTAGTAATTGTTTTGAACAATTGTCATTATGCACCTTCTATTACTAGAGGTGTTATTTCAGTTTCTTTGTTGAAAAACAACGGATTCATTAATGTTTTTAATGATATTGGTATTTCAGTTTCTCGAAATAATGTTGATTATTTTGATGCTATTGCTTATGATGGTATTTATGAAATTGATATGTGTGGTTGTGATTCAAAGGATAATTCAATGTATCATGTTAGCAAACGAATCAAGCCCAATTTGGACTCGACTTATCTTTGGCATTGTCGACTTGCTCATGTTGGTAAGAAACGCATTGAAAGACTTCAAATGGACGGTGTCTTGCAAATAAATGATGAATCATTTGAAAAATGCGTATCTTGTGTTTCTGGCAAAATGACAAGGAAACCTTTCCAAATAAACCGGAAAGGGCTAAAGAGCTACTTGGACTAATACATTCGGATGTATGTGGCCCATTTAGACATGTGTCAAGGAGAGGTGCTAGCTATTTCGTCACTTTTACGGATGATTTCAGTCGTTATGGTTATGTTTACTTGGAAGAGCAAGAAGCAATCTACCGTTGCTATGTCTGCTACAGAGTCTGAGTATATAGCTGCTTCGGATGCAGCCATGGAAGTTGTCTGGATCAGAAAGTTTATTTCTGGGCTTGATGTGATGCCATCAAATAACACACCTATGGATATGTACCGTGACAATTCTGGAGCAATTTTCATTGCCAATGAACCTGGGGTTCAAAAAGGTGCCAGACATTACCAAAGGAGATATCACTACGTTCGTGAGCAAATCGAATCGCGTGAAATCAAATTACTAAAAGTTCACACAGATTATAACTTGGCGGATACTTTTACAAAGGCATTGTCGAAGGGAAAGCTCAATAAGCATGCAGAAGGCTTAGGTCTTAGATATTGCTAAGTTATATCATGTAAATTTGTGATTGGTATTTGGATAATAGGATGTTAAACAATTGTTATTTTTCAATAAATGAATTTTTATACGTGGTATAAGTGGTTTCATTTTTATAATAATTGTGTCCTATATTTGCATGTTTAAATCCATGAATATTGGTTGAATATTCTAAACGTCCATTGTCGATTAATTATATGGGAATATAATTAAAGTAAAACAATTGTGAGAGATTGGTGAAAATATTTATAGGAATATTTTGAAAATAGTGGATCATACCAAACTCACATGATATTCAAAAGGTGAATATTGGACTTACCCCACAGAACGAATTATCATTTTATGGATCGGCGTCATTAAATGAAATTCGGGAAATGGTTACTTTATTTATCCTTTAACTTGAGATACAAGTGAGCTATGCATGTGTGGATTGCATTTTTAGATGTCGTTTTATACTGTCCTGAACAAGGAAGTAATAAAGGGCTATTTTCAGAAATGTTGAGAAACAACATGGCCAGACACTTGTAGTCAATACAGGATTTGTTCCTTCAATTTGCAACTGAAGTATGATACCATTTGCGCCCTCATTAATTAATTGAAGATGTTTGTGTGGCCACACCCAAATGAACTCAAGAAGTTGCCTTGACTAATTTGGTAATCTTAATTAATTGTAAAAATGAGAAACATAATCATTAAATTATGAAATGACACTGATCCATATTTATAATTAACAAGGGTATTTGAACAAAGGGATGTTAAAGACTAAATCATTTCAAACTGGCAATTTAAGAATCTATTCTTAAATATTTTCGGGAGCACTGGCGTGTTGCTAGACACTAACCAATGTTATTGCCTTTATAATAACATGCTCAAGTGGGAGCTGTTGGAGTATGATCATTTTATTTTAAATCGCATGTCCGGAAATAATTAAGCCTACGGGGTCACACGAAATGACACGGTAACTCTATATTATTAATTGATTATATTAAAGTAATATATTAATTAGTTTGATCACGAAATGATTAATTAAACATAATTAAAGGGTTAATTGTATTTAATTAATTAAAAAGGAGGATTAAAATGTGAAATTTGGAAATCGGTGTTAGGACCCTAAAATTAAGGGAGGGGGCGGGGCGGTTTTGATTAAGGCTTTGTAAGCCCTAAAATTGGTGTTGTAACCCTACTTAATAATAATATCATTATTATTATTTTTTATTGGAGCTTTGCATAAGGTACACATCTCAATTCTATTTTTTGTTAATTAATTTGATTGCATATTTGTTTGATTCTTCCGTTGCACTTACTCGTGATTATATGTATGTTTATGTGCTCATATTCTAACACATTGTCCTAATTGTCTTTTGCTGGATCATAGGGAAGTGCCGAAATGATGGCGTCTTCTCCAACAAAAATCCATCAACTCGATTTGCAAACAAAGAATTAAAAACCGTGAGCTTTTTGTATCGTTTAGATTGGACAAATTGGTGTTTTTTTTTATGTTTAGCTGCCCTGTAACAAACTTTTCTTTCTTACATTTTGTAAATCTCTCCTGAATTGCTGAATGTTCAAAAATAAAAGAAAATATAGAGATTAGATGTAAGGCGAATTTGACTTTCATGTGACCACGACAAGACTCATAGTCTGAGAAGTCAAACGGTCCATATAAAATCATTATTGGATATTGTAGATTTGGGTATAATTGATTCTTTGACACTTGCAACTTACAACTTAGAACTACCCTTTAAGTCAACCTAAGCAATAAAGGCACTCCATACGTTACATACTGCGCCGGGTAGGCAAAGGCCACTAAAACCACCTGTTTAGAAAAAGAACCCGTTATCTAAAAGTCCACTATGGTAAAACCCGTTTTGTATTAAATCCAAACTTGAGATCTTAACTCTTAAGAAGGTTATATAAAATGGTGTAAAATATTATGGAGGCCCAAAGTAACAGAACCAGCCATTAAAAATAAAAATATAGGGTAAAACGTGAAACACCCTAGCAATTTTGGGCTTCCGTTTTAATTGCACTTTGTTTTTAAGATATTTTCTTTTTCTAATTTAATTTGAACTAGATTTAAGACTTTAAGTTGAATTCTTTTTCCGCAAATATCATATGAAAACTTAAACGTAAAATTTGGCCTAAGTTAAAATCAAGTTCATGTTTATATAGATTAAAGTCAAAAATTGGTTTTGTTAACCGTCACTATAATCTCCAACCTTTCCTCTTCTTTACACGACCAACAACAGTATTTGGTACATCAGAACCAGTAAAATCTCTCTTCTTCTTCCTCTTGTCAGTAGCAAACACCTCTAAAATCTCAAGATCCAAAGCATCCGCATTTGAAGAAGAAGGATTCGCAGAACTCAAAATCTCAGGAAGATCGTTTTGAACACCAGCAGACTCAACATTTTGAGAAGGATTATCATCAACATTGCTCCTTTGACCACCAGTAGAAGGCGCCATAGTCACCTCCTTTACACCTTTTTTCACAAGCTTTCTGAAAGTCATATCTGAAAAGCAAAAAACAGAAAACATGAACACTAAAAACCCAAATACTCAAGCAAACAAACAACAATAAGCCTAACCATCAATGTCTACACCACCAGGAAGAAAACCAAACACTTTTGCTTTATACAAAATGACGTCAAGGTACAAAACCACCCTTATAGAATTAGATCGCATATATCGAAAAAAATCATCAACAGTATACTCAGGAACAGGATTCTCATATTTCTTATGAATACACAATAAGCTTCTGCCCACAACCAGATCATAACCAGGAGGAAAAAGAGAAGACACCATGAACACAAAATCACTCTTCCAACCACGAATATCTAACCCACCCCTGCGAAAGCAACCACTCTTGGAGCGATTCCCCACTGTAACCCATTCATCAGAAGGACAAGTTTGCACAAAATGCCTAAAAAGATCAAGCGATGGCTCCCCGCCATAGGCCCTACACATAACCTCAAAGGCCACTATCCCGGACAAACCTAACGGGGTAACATTCGAGATATGCACATCAAAATAATCTAAAACCTCAAGAAGAAAAGGGATATCTTACATTCCTTCAGACATTGATTTTATTTTTATGTATAAACCGACACATCCCACCGGTGGGGTCAGAATAGTCTCACCATGAACAGGAAGCCTAAAAGATGCTATTTTACCGGGAAAATATTTCTCTACAAATTTTTCTAACTTCGACCGGATTACGGTCGATTTAGTTACTTTAATGCCAGTTTTTGACATCGCAACGATTACAAGAATGGCAAAGTTAAAAAGACACAAGCAGAAAATAACGTACCTAAAAGAGTGACCGGAAGAGGATTGCGCCAGAAACCCTATGAGCGAGAGAGAGAGAAGTTTTTTCAAGACAAGAAAAAGGGAAGAAAGTCAATTTATATATATGGTGCATGCGCTTCAGAACCGTCGATTAGGTCACCTTAAGATACATTCCCATATACCACGCTTAAATATCTTTCAAATCAATTTAAATTAGGCGTCAGGGAAATTTTTACATAAAAACCCCTCAAAAAAGAAGAAGCAGACAAGGAAAGTCCAAGGCAACGATTCTTTTGCAAAAACCCGTGCCCTTGGACTAGAGGGATTGATGGTATATCCCTCCTGTTATACGCAGAACCTGCCGCCCAAAGCATCAACAGAATGCACTGCGGTACAAAGGGATATGAGACGCTACATAAGATAAAAAGGGAAGGAGTTAATCACCCATTAATAAAGGGATTTAGTTACACCTTTACAAGCAGATAATTAAGGAAATGGTTGATAAGGATCGAAAACCTAGAAAACCCTAGGGAAAAGTCCATTTGACGCCAACCATTTCCCGCTCGAATTCTCTCCTATAAATAGGAAATCAAAAGACTTCCAAGGCATAATACAACATACACATACAATTATACATATATTATACTCATCTTGTTCGATTGGTGTAAAGAGTCTAGAACCCTACTTTCGTAGAATCGCCAACGAACAACCTCAAAACACCCATCATCCCATTTTCATCCTAACTCGGTTCGGTGTACAAACACTTGACGTTCAAGAAACGCACGAATCCAAATCTTTTTCCCGATTTTGAAAATTTTTTTGGGATGTAAACATCAACTACATGACCCTACTCCTTACACCGGTTCCATAGCATCGCCTTCGTGACATAATTTGGGAAATCAGTGATGGAAAAACAAGTACTCGCGTTTGATGCTTGGTTTTTGGAAAAATTCTAGTTTCTGGAATTACCTTTGATCACGTTCGTATTGCAACCCTTCGGATTCGCTTTGAGAGACTTGTTATTAAGATTGAGAGTTAATTGGGTTTAACGTAAGTAGAAAAGATAATTATACTCGTATATGTATTCAGAGTTAATTACACTTTTGGTTCCTGGGGATTGCTAAGGGCGCGTTTAGTTGGAGAAAATGTTTTTAAGTTTTCCATTTCTAGTTTTCTAGAAAATGAAAAGGTTTTTCATTTCTAAAAGACCTTTGAAAATTTTAAAAACGCGTTCAAAATAAAAGATGGAGTTTTCATTTTTCCATTTTAAAAAACTAGAAAACATGTTCAAATTCACTTGTTTTCTAATTTTAGGTTTATAAAAGGTTTAGAAAATAGAAAAGTGAAAACAAAAACTGAAAAAAAACAGTTTTCTAATTTTAGTGCAAAAGTTGGAAAAATGAATTTTCATTTTCTAGGAAAACTTTTCTAAAAAATTACAATTTGAACGCGTTTCCTTTTTTGCATATTTTTTTGGAAAATGAAAATTGAAAACAAGGGAATTTTCTTGAACTAAACGCACCCTAAGAGTTTCAGGTTTCATCCATAGCTTTTTGAGATTACGTTTTTGATCCTTGATTTTGAAACTCTATCAACTGTTCTGGTTCACGCCGCTATGTCATAAAGTATAATGGTCATTTTTTTTGACACGGGTAACATATTGATAAACTCTATATTTATCTCATGCATCTTTCGTTAGGTAAACTTCCCTTGATGAAAGGTCGAAGTCGCCTCCTACGTTACGTGGAAGATGTGTGAAGACCCGGACTCCCAATAAGTCTGTGGAACTACTTGTCAGAGCCCGGGTGACCCAATCTGATCTATCAAAAAGATTCTTGCTTGAGGAAGATCAAATTGATAAGTGACATGATAGGCATCAGCCTTCAGATCCAATCTCAACAACTATACGTTCCTCTGTCTCAGATTTGGGGTCTGTCTGTTGGTTTTAGTCGAACAATAGTCCATAGTTCCATACAAATCACGAGTCAACTAATGTTACTACATTTACAAAAATTATTTGAAACAAGTCTACATTGTAGAGTCAACTAAAACTGTCAGCCAAAGAAGATTAAAGACAAGCAAATACAAAAGGATTACAACCTTATTCACATTATAAAGCTGAGGTCATTGTTTTTCGCTTTATAAAATACATCATATTTATAAATTACTAAGAATTTTATTTGTTTTACAAACACAATTTTTTATGGTTTTTATAGTCAGGAATTACAAAGCATGGCCAGTAATAAATTATATAATATAGGTTGACCATTAAACTAAATCCAACAATTAAGGATATTGAAAATTTTGACCTATTGAAATAAAGGATAGATATGAAAGTTTAAGTTCTGAAGTAAAGTTCTCTAAATTTATATTTCTTTTAATGAGATGAAATATGTTTCATTATTTCGCTTTAACAGAACAAATCAATGATAATATAAATGAATAGAAAAGCTAATCTAGGTCTCAAATATACAACTCCAGCAATGATTAAATTTACTATAAAGTTCTACTTCTAAATGATATTATGAACATTGTCACCGGAAATCATAGACTCAAATACGACTTATCGCTTGGTAAACATCCCTTGCGTTAATGATGAGAAGTCGTATTCGCCTCCTAACTGAGTTGGGATGCTTACTAGTCCCATGGACGGTCTAGTTGCTCCTATAGGTTTCATGTTAGGAGAAACTCGACTTGCACCATACATACTGCAATAAAAGAAACAAGAGGGTTATTCAGAACATAAAGAAGTTACTTATGGAACATATTCGAATGCGTAAGCTATAACTTCAATGAAGAGTTATATTACCTGGAGGCTGTGTAAACACCAGGACTCCCAATAGGTCGGTGGAAACCATTTACACCATTTTGATGGTTACCCACGAGCTTAGATTGTTGCTGAGTATGAAGTGCTTGCAGTTGACTTTGATGATTGAGCTTCGGTAGTTGTTGAGTATGTACTACTTGTTGATTACCCATGAACTTCGGAGGTTGTTGCATATGTACTACTGGTTGTTGATTCTGAGGATTACCCATGAGCCGAGATTGTTGTTGACTTTGATGATTGAGCTTCAGTAGTTGTTGAGTATGTACTAGTTGATTACCCATGAACTTCGGTGGTTGTTGCATATGTACTACTGGTTGTTGATTCTGAGGATTACCCATGAGCCGAGATTGTTGTTGACTTTGATGATTGAGCTTCGGTAGTTGTTGAGTATGTACTACTTGTTGATTACCCATGAACTTCGGTGGTTGTTGCATATGTACTACTGGTTGTTGATTCTGAGGATTACCCATGAGCCGAGATTGTTGTTGACTTTGATGATCACCCATGGGCTTAGATTGTTGCTGCTTATGAATTACTAGTTGATTTTGATGACTACCAATGGACTTAGATTGTTGTTGAGTTTGAGCTACTCCTTGCTGAACTGGAAGTGGTGGCACCATAGTAGACTGTTCAGAAGTTAATATCTATAAGTTAATATGTTGTAATTAAATGGGTTGAGATTAAATTGGTTTGGACAATATGTTGACAAACCTTCTCGGAAAGTTTCATGATGTCAGCTTTTACTTGTTTACATGGTTCTTGGGTTGGAGCCGAGGTGACCCAATTTAATCCATCAAAAAGATCCTCAAATTCGTATTTTGGTTGCACATTGTTACTTGATTTCTTGGCGTTGTTGTCTTCTGACACTGGTACCATTGGAGCAAATGCTGCAATATAGTTCAGAGGAATCATATATAATCAAGATAAAGCAGAAATCCGAAGTTTAGTTTCGTGGGCTGTGAAGAGTTAAAACACCCTTTAACGTAGATAATACATATCGCACAGCCTGCAAAAGAAGCTTACTTTGGCTTCTTGCTTCTGGGAGATCAAAAAGATCAGTGGCATGATAGTCATCAACCTTCCGGTCCGGTACAATATCAGCAATTTTAGGTTCCCCTTTCTCTAATTCCGAGTCGGATTGTTTTGGTCGAACAATAATCTACACACAACAGGAGTCAACTAATATAACTAAATGGAGGAGATTATAACAAAATAAGTCAACAAAGCAAAGTCAGCTAAGTTAGTTGGCTAAAAAAGATTAGACATGGTGAAACATTCATACCTGCTGCTCATGAACTGCAGGGGGGAGAGGAGTTACTCGTTTGTTCAAATTGTGAAGATGAGGGTCTTGTTTTAGCTGAGGTAAAGGGATGACAGCCATAGTTGCAGCACTGACGGTCGGTGCAGGTTTCATTACTGAAACAAGCTCTGCTCGTATTGTAGATTGAGGTTCAGCTTTCCTCTCTCGGGAAATCCATCTCTTATCTACATATCTGATCAAAATCATTTACTACTTGGTGTGAAAAAAGTGAATCGAAAAGTGAATGATTTTTTATAGTACGACGCTTTTGTAATATATTTAGATCAGTTTTGTGATACTGTGAAAAGGGTCTATATATAGTATGAAAGATAAACATACTTTGCAGGAATGAAATTCTCAATCCCTACTCTCTTGTAGTTATGAGGCAACTCAGCTTCCCAATAGCTATTTGACTTATCATTTCCCATGTCTGCAATAAGCACAAATCATTTGTTAACAAGTTTATTCACCCATCAGCAAAGAGGTTGTCATTAGAAAAGAAAACCCTTTTTAGAAACTTTGGGGATAAAATAACTTCACTTCTTCAATCTGCAATATACTTTCTATACTTAGTGAACTTAAGCCATTGAAAAACATACAAAACTATTGTTGATGCAGAAACCCCAGGGGAACACTAGGAAAATTTGAAAATCTGTAAACATTGTACATGACTTCAATTTGCAGAAAAACCATTATAGATGTAGGCCTGTAGCAACTAGGGCAAAAATGCTAACTTTTCTAGGTATCGGATTTTTAGGGTATTTTGCAGCCAAAAAGTTCATTTTGAAAGCTGAATTCAAATAGGAGTCACTCTTATACGTAATAAAAGACGAACGCACAGAATTAAGAATAAGCAACTCACTTTGTATAAATGCAATCTGATCTGGCAGCCATGTATCAAGTGTAGCAGATCGTACCTAAACCAATATCAAAATAAAAATCAATAACGATTCAAGCAAACTTTTGCATTCAAAAGTTCTTGGTAATGGAACAGGACCTTTGATATATGTACTCCAAGACTTCTATGAACCCCAGAACACTGCATACATATAAAAATTCCGAGATTCACACTCGCCCATCTTGGACCCCTGAAATCATAATGTAAATAATTCAAATAATTTGCACACTTTGAGAATTGAATTAACAGTGAAGAAAAAACTTTTTTTTGACTGTCTCGTAATACAATGCCACGTACTTGCTTTTGCAGTCAGCACATTCCCGATTTTCTGGTAATCTAAGTAACCCCTCGAGAATCTGCAGTAAACATTGCGAAAAATGAATATTACATGGGCCAACAAGAGTCTTTTATGAGTTTATCATTGTTATTATAGAACATATTTGACTACATGATGCTCAAATGTTGCAATTATCATGAGACACAAAATGTAAAATGCTATTATTATTCCCTAACACTAAACTACTAGAGGGCAAGAATTTGAAAAGGACACAAGAACAGCCATTGTCAAAAGTCAAACAACAGACTGATTCTCCTTAAAATTAAAGTATTTATTCCTAGTATGAATTATGCTATGTTTCTATATCCTTTGTCCTACAAGATATACAACTCATAAAAGTAGGCCCAAATGCAATATATCATACTGTCATTTACCAAAACATCCTTTGCCAGCTATGTTACCAACTCATACAGCAAGTGAATACAAACACAAAAGAGAAGGTCATACAATTGTTTATTGATAGTTTGATTTACTTGATGACTTTTCTACTATTTCTTTATCAAATCACACTATCATGTAGCACATTTTCTTGTATTCTAGATACTGCCGGTTTACGAAGAAGACAAATTGAAATCGATAATTATTAAGCTTTTGCCGGGCTTTTTTCATTTTTTTGTCTATTAAAAATTTCCTACTGACTTTATAAAAAAGGTATTCCAATTGTCAACATAAGGCTTGACAAAAGAGTTACTCTTCTAGTCTTCTATTTCCATATGGCATATACAGATAGTTTACAGTTGATTTTGAACAACTACCCCTGACCATTTATAAGTCTTAACAACCTATATCTAAATTTAAAAACATAGTATTATTTACATATTATAGACACAACTATTGTCAGAATATTTTGACTATATATGAATTGGGACAACACATTATTCAGTCTTTTAAATCTTCAACCACCCTAACAAGAACCCAGCTAGTATAATCAATCATTTATGCATTATGACATGTATACCAAGTATTACTAGTTGTAATTCTATTGATTGAACGTTGACTATACTACTAATCATGTATGAATTAGGCCTACTTTCCTCATTTAGAATGTTGTTTTCTCCTTGACACATACTCCAATTTCTACCTACTATTCCAACTTCCATATAACTTGTACATCATGCATCAATAATTTATAAAATTAGGAAATGCAAAGTTTATGCCTTTTGACCTTTCGAACAACTTTAATGTACCTAATTATGTCTTAATTACAGAAAAGGACTTCCACAAAAATATACTCAACTAATATTAACACTATCACTAATACTAATAGTAATACTAATATGTAAATTGTCCATAACATCATATCTGAATCTTCGGCTTTCGGGCTGACGGTCCAGGTCCGGGTTTTGACCCAATCTCAACCCTAGTAATAACTTTTGTCACACCAACATCATACTTAACTACCTTTTTCATAATTTAAATTAAACCCATTATTTAATCATTAGAATTAATATATTTAACAAAAACTAATGAAGATGCGACTTGATGAAGAGCACGGTGTCATCTACCACACCAAGACGAACTGAAATCCCGACATGGTGGAACCAGCCACAATGGGGTTTGGTTTGACACAACACTCTTAAAATGAAATAAAAAATACACCAAAACTATATTCAAAAGTCCAAAAGTAAGGCTTAAATCAAGTCTTAATATTTTAGGGACAAACAATGAATATATGTTAATTATTAAGAACCTTATAGAAACACAAAAATAACCACATATATATATATATATATATATCCATAAAAAGAAAAACTCATATCTATCCCCACATACCTACCTAATTGAATAGTAGTAATTTAACAACAGAGTGTAATACTAATAATAAATAAAATATAAATATAAGTGGAAGGTGGTAAAATAATGTAAGTCAAAGATGTAATCATCATACATAAATAAAAATTAAATTTATCCTAATATATATTATTTAAATTATCCTAACTATTGAAAAAAAGCTACATATGTAATATGTTCAACACTCAGAAAACGTTTGAATATTATTTGCTAATAATGCTACTTTATGTACAACATCTTCTTTTCATGTTAAATTCAGGGCTTGCCCCAACAAATTGTTTAAAAACGAGGTTTCAATAAGATCTTTCGACAAAATTATAGAACAAAAAAAGATGAAAATAAAAGCATAAAGGTGAAAGTGAATAATAGAAAACAAACCTGTCGATGTTTTTCATTGAGTTGTTTGGAAACGCGTGATTTCTGATTCATGTTAAATTAAAGGAATGTTTTTCACTGTATATATATGTGAAAGAAGGGTTGATGGAAGAAATTGGCAGAGGGAATGACAGGTTTCAGAAAAAAGAAGAGAAGAGAAACCTGTTTTTGTTTGATTGAGGGGATTTTGACTTTTTTTAATATATATGTGTGTAGTACTTGTATGGAAGAAAGAGAGATTCCTTTTCTCTGTTTGATAGCTTTTTGTTTTGCTTTGGGGCTTACGTACATACGCAGGCCTTTCCAAATAAGTATACATCTATTTACATCTATAGGGGGCGGAGTGGTAATAGCTAAATTTATGATACCTCCTAAATTTTACCAATAAAATCATTAAAACTCAATTTAATTTTCAATCTTCTCAATCATATTTTCCAACCCTTTTTACTGGCCGTCGAAAGATTCTCAACCATCCCAAATTGTTTTTTTCTTTTTCTTTTTTTTTTAACTTAAATAATTTAACAATAATACATAACATTTTATTTAATATTGAAAAAACATAACATTACATTAACTAGAAAAAGAAAAATACGATGCAACATTTTTTTAAAAACTAAATAAACTACATAATACTAAATCAAATCCTCGATCGGTGGTGGTTGAGCTGCTGGGTCATCGAGGTATGCCAAATGAATAACCGCGTCACAATAATACTCGAGACCTTCCCGGCTTGTTCTTTCGGCCATACATGTATAATCATCATAGTTATCCGCCGATTCACCCGTTGAAAGTTGTTTAATTGCCGACGTGCATTTTTGTATCGGCGAGAAACTCTTTCTTCCCCTCGCGTCTACTCCATCTTGAAAATACGGGAAAGTAGCTTCAATGTCGGCAACAATCTTCAAAAACAAACGTTGGCTCATACGATAGCGATGGCGAAACCAACGCTCCCCAAACTTTGGGTTTTCGCCGAAGTAGTCGCGCATGAGTTTGCTATGCGTGGCTTCTCTCTCACGATCGATATAGGTTCGGCTTTCATGAGAGCTTCCCGAGTCTTCAAGTTCTTCTATTTCGTTGATCGCGTTTTGAAAAAAATCAAACGTACTACCGGTAGATAATTGGAGAAACGGAGGGGGAATGATAAATTCATCGGAAGAACTTGAAGACATTTTTTTGGTGAAAGGGTTTTGGGTTTGAAGAGATATATGTTTGAAGGTGAAAAGGTTTTGTTTGATTTTTGGTAGATGTATATGTATATGTAGGTAAAAATATGGAAAAGAGGGTTTTTTTTGTTTTATATGCCTAACGGGTCAAAATTTCGGTTGGACCCTACTCACCCCCACTCCCCTTTCTTTCTCTTTCCATTTATCATCAACGAAAATTATACCCGTTGACTATACCGTTCGGCCATAAATTCAGTGGTGGCGGCGGTGTACCCGGCGGTATGGG
This sequence comes from Erigeron canadensis, assembly GCF_010389155.1. Taxonomy (NCBI): domain Eukaryota; kingdom Viridiplantae; phylum Streptophyta; class Magnoliopsida; order Asterales; family Asteraceae; genus Erigeron; species Erigeron canadensis. The sequence continues at coordinate 18,717,989 of NC_057764.1, forward strand.
GGCATAAATTCCCCATAAACTCTACCACTCCGTCCCCCCTTAGTCCATGTACTATACTAAGTTTACGGGTGATGCTAAGTTTATGGGTGTGTTTGTTATAGGGATGGGCATGGGACTCGTAACATACCATCCTAGTACCGACAGTACCAATCCCGAAAATTGCCAAAAGTTAATACCGATCTCGGCCCCATTTGAGATGGTACCGGTACCGTACCGAGACGGGACCGGGAAATTGGTACCACATCCCAACTAGTCCTGATTAAAATGTTGACATAGACTTTAACAATCTCTATCAGGAATTTGATGTTTGTATAGATGTAGTGAAGCGATCATATTAGCATGTAATATAAGAAGTGGCGGAATCAAGTTCATGTGAATAAAAAAAATCCATGTATATTTGCTGTTTTATATAAATGAAGCATATTTACATGCTCTGTTCTCGTCTATGATCTGGATGTATATACAAGTACCCTGTATGTATATACAAGTACGGTGCTCTAAAATCATATACAATAGATATCCTGATATTCACATAGATATATTATACACAGTAGATATAATGGTTTACATATAGTCCAAATCGATCTAGTTTTTAATATGCATACCATTCATTATATGTAAAATGCTACTTAAATTGCATGTTGAGACCAAACAGGACCGTCGGGATTTACTAGGTATTTCCTGGTCCCGGTACTGATTGGTACCTATCCCGAAAACTATCAAAACTTGGTACCGGTCTCGGTCCCACTTGGGACTCGGTACCACTTTTCGGTACCGGTATCGGGACGGGATCGGTATTTGGGATTTTATGCTCATCCCTGGTTTGTTACGAATAGATTTTCCCAAGTCCGATCTCGTCTTGATACCGTTCCAATCTTGATCTCCAAAAGTGGAATCGAATGACACTTGAGACTGAGACCGGTACCCATTTTTCTTACTTTTATGGACTTGGGACCGCGGTACCGGGATTTGGTACCAGAAAATGGTTCCAAATGAGAAATGGGACCGATACCGGTACCAAGTTTTTGAAAAATTCAGGACTCGGTACCATCGATATCGGGACGGTACGGGACTTGACTGGTCCAATGTCCATCCCTAGTTATCAAGCTCCTTTAAAGCTTCTAAAAATTTGCGTAAAAACATTTTTTTTTTTTTTACCAAATTAATCATAGTTAAAAGAACAACTTAATCCTAGCTCATAATGAATGCTAGCTAATGCTTAACATATGCAAGCTGAAAATTGAAGCTTTTGAAAACGTAATTATACATAAACCATTTTAGAGGTGATCCTTAAATTGTTAAATCATTGACAAAAATATATGCATGATAATTATGCTATATATTACTTGTATATTTTGTGTATAACTAAAATCTTCTGTGCAAGGATCACTTAACTTTTTGATTTTTATATGTAACTATGTTAAATATATTCATTTTTTAAGAAAAAAGTTATAGCTAAAACTCTAAAAGCTTAATAAAAGCTCTAATTTACAAATCAAGTAAGCTCGATAATGTTGTTAACCATAAGCAAATTATTACTGTAATAATATAGGTTTACAATCATGATAACCAAGATATGATTAGTATATACTTATTAGAATTTACAACGGTTACTCGTTGATAAATATTACCCGCAATAGAGGAGAATTAATGATTGGTAATTAAGTTTGAGAAGTCAAAGTGGATGATGAGTAGGATTGGTAGTCAACTATGAGATCTTTGTGATCAAAGTGGGTGGGTTTGCCTTATTGGCAGCCGACTTGTGCCATCTATCATTGACTATAAACGTGTCACATAATTGCCACTTACTAGTTTCTACAATAATGACCATTGCATCAATATATTCATTCAAACTAGAGTGTAACCCGAATAAATGGTGGAGGCAGGGAAGGCGGTGTGATGATGTCGGCGATTAACGATGGCGGTGGTAATCGAGGTGGCGACTAGAGATGACGGTGACGGTGACGGTGACGATGACGAATAGTGTAGGTTATATATTGATGTAAAGGTAATTAATGTAAAAATAAGTATTGTAGTTATTTTATAAGTTGAAGTATAGGTTTTATAAATTATTTTATTAATAGTATTTTTGGGATATTGTGGGTGGCGTAGTGTTAAGTTAGGGATATCTTTATCTTTATATTAAATAAAGGGAGAATTGCATATATACTCAAATATATCATCTAAACTACAAATATTCCCAACCAAAATTATAAATTGCATATATACCCCATCTTAATTTTTAGTATGGACTAGACAATTATACCCTTCAAATTCTCACAAACCCAAATACATACGTACATACATAGGCTACATAGCAGATCTCTATTTATAGAATTCAATTATTCATATTATGTTCATATCTATATCATCACCACGGATCTATGTTTATCTATACATATACATTTATATTTATATGTATATATATATGTATATCATATATCATGTACGTATATATACTTTCAAATAACAAAGACATTGGTCCATCTAAATCACATATGCGTAAATCAGCACCAATATATTGATTTATACATACATTAATCTATACATTAATATATTGTTGAGGTCAAATGAAGAGATTGATGGGTTAAGTTATATAGAAAAAAGATATATGGTTTATCAAACTCAATTAAGATGAAGATGAGATTGAAAGGAATTAAATGAATTAGAATTTGATTAGATCGATTGTTGACTTCTTGTGTTTGAAAAGTTTATACTCTTAAAAGTGATGGATTTTTTATTGTAGTTACTGAATAAATAGATTTCAAAGTTCGTTTGTTTTGATTTTTGGTAGGAAAGGGTAGAATGGTCTTGAAATTAGATTTGCTTGATCAAATAGATGTAAATGGGTAATTTTGTGTATTTAAAAGAGACGGTTGGGTATATTTGTTATTTAATTTTTTTGTTGGGGATATATGTAATTTTCATGTCATATTTGGGTATATATGTAATTATCCCTTAAATAAAATAAGATTGTGATACATAACTATTTTTAAAAAATTGCTTACATGGCATTTCCAAATTTTTTTTTCAAGAATTCATTTTTTTCATTTATTTAGTTATGATGTTATAATAACTTTTTTTCTCACAGTTTTTTTCTCCTTTTTTCAAAACTCTAAAAATTCTTACATGGTATTTTACTTTTCGTCATTTATACAATTTTATTAAAGCAAATTTTTTAAAACTATAAAGACATCGTTACTATTAAAGAAAACTTTACTTGCCATTATTAGACGTGTTTATTTTAATTTATTTTTATTTAATTAATTTTTATGATCATATTTAACTAAACTTTGTTTTTTTATTGCTACGTTAAGAAGTATCTTTCACTTTTAAATAATTTAGATGTTAATATATTCTCATGTATTTTTTTACTATCGCATTACATGACATATATAAAAAATTTAGTATATCAAATTAAAATTTTCCTTTATCTTTCCGCGTAATATGCGGGTTACTAAGCTAGTTTAAATTTATTGTATAATTGTCTTTATTAAAAAAAATGGTGGTTTACTTTGTTAAATCGTACATATATTTATAGATAATCTATTTGAGTCTTAATATGTTTTTACTAGTCCTAATACCCGAATAATGTACGGTAGCTAAATAAAAAAATTCGAATATGCCTCGTAGATGATTTGTGAGTAAGAAATAAATTGTGGCTAAAGTAAACAAATGATCGAAGTTAAGTTATAATAAACAACAATAATAAAATAATATATGTTTAGTTGAAATTTTAAATTTACCTTAAATTTTTAAAATCACATCAAATCGGAACTTATAAGCATAAAGGATGACGACAAATATCCTTGTGATTTATGATCGTAAACTCCATTTTTTGAAGTTTTCATGTTATTAACTTATTATAAGTAATAAAAGTAATAGGAGTTGAAAAATTGATATAGAAAAAGAGACAATTTTGTTAATAAGAAAATGATCAATCAAATAAGGTTATAATGTGTTTTGTATCTATAAGTTAAAAGTTATATTTTAGTTTTAAGTCTAATAAGGAAAATGATTCTATATACAATTAAAAAAAACTAATTTAATAGAATAAATAAATTAAAATGACATATGTCGATCAATGATTACGCCACGTGTCATATTAGTAACATCTCAATCTTGTTTTAGGTTATTGGTAGAGTAGTCCTAGTACTCATATGATGTGCGGTAGCTATATAGATTGTATCATAAAGAAATTCGAATATGTCCCATACATGATTCATTAGTATAAAATAAATTGTGGTTAAAGTAAATCGATAATTGAATCTAAATTATAATATATTATAATATATGATAAATATAATATATGTTAGTTAGAATTTTGGATTTACCCTAAATTTTTAGAACTACATCAAAATCGGAACTTATAAGCATAGTGGATGATGGCAAATAGCCTTCAAATTTTTAAAGTTTTCATGTGAATAACTTATTATAATAACCATAAGTAATAGGAGTTAAAAATTGAGAAAGAAAAAGAGGCAATTTATTAATGAAAAAAAAAACGATCAATAAAATAAAGTTATCATGTCTTTTGTATTAATAAGCCAAGATTTAGAGTTTAATTCTAAGTTTAATAAGAAATGTGAATTTATATATAACTTAACAAAACTAATTTAACAAAATAAATAAATTAAAAGGGCACGTGTCAATAAATGATAACGCCACGTGTCGTTTCAAGAACATGTCAATCGTGTTTTAGTTTATTATTAGATAGTGTTTGAACAGGTCAGTTATATACAACTTTGTGACTCTTTTATGTGAATTTAATAGAAACAAAATAAACTAACAACAATGTTAAGGTGACAAATTTTTTACAAAATGAAGTTTACAAATACATGTGGCATGTGAGGTATTCTAATCATCAAAAAAAGAGAGATAAAAAAAACAAGATATTAGTTTGGCATCATTTCAATTCATTGATGGAAGTTATTTTAAAAAAAGCTTATGTGTAATATATTTGTAAATCTAGTAAAATAACTCTCAATGTCGTATTTTTCGGGTTTTGGGTTCCAATTCCATTTTTGACGGTGTTTGGGGAGGTTGATATGTAGACAGTCTTACCCCTACTAAAGGTAGAGAGACTACTTCCAGATTCTACCAAAGGTAGAAAAGAACTTCCAGCCTTACTGGACATGAGGATCGAACCCATGACATCTATTTCCAGAGACAAAAACTCCAATCACTGATCTAACCCAGTTGATTTTTTTAAACTAATTCAGAATACTCATAAACTAATTCCCAAATTTACATATGTTGCGTACATCTTGATAAAATATATATTATAATTTGGTTTGTGTATATGATATTGCAGCAGGTTGGTGGTACACTGGTACATCGATATAGTCTTTGATGTCAGGAGAATCTACTTGGGTTAAATTTCATTGTCCATATTTGTCGGGTAGATTATTATGGGGTTTTTGAAAATCGTATATTCCATGCCAAAGATTGAATCTTGATCTCTATCCGCATTTTCCCATATGTTGCATACATCTCTATGCAATATTTTTTTTCTAATCTATTATGTGTATATAACGCAGGCAATGTGATTGGTGTTATAGTGATAAGGTCTTTGACATTGTGATAATCCATTTGAGTTTAATTTTAATCTTTACATTTGTATGGATAATATTATTAGGGTGTTTTAGAAAGTCTTATATATGTTCCATACCAAGAGTTAAACATTGATCTCTATTCACACTGCAACTTTGGTCACATTTGTAATCAAAAAAATGTACAGAATAACCATTTATACTTTGTTTCTATTATATATATTTATTAGCTGCAAATTTCATGAATGCCAACTAGTTTCTGATGACATGAATATGGTTGCTCTTAGGACACTTCACATGTATATCCTTTGAAAATAGAGTTACAAACGATCATGAAGTGATTGAGATCAAATTTTACATTTTTATAGTTGAACTTATTTTCTTTTATAGATTTTTTTAGATTATATTTTAAATCAAATAAACTTTAATGATTAGAAGAATGACCGAGAAGGCGAGACCTACTTAAGTGGTTGAAGATATCACGTACGTTTTTTGTGGGGTTGTTATTTCATACACGATGACTTGAATACAAGATGGGGAAAAGATAAGGAAATGACTTTCTATTACAAAACTTTTAAATTAAATTAAATACCCATCCTTGTATTTGAACTCGTGATGTCAAATATCAAGAGTTGTCTTTAGGCCAACATGGCCGAAGATCTGTAAATTGTTATATACGTATTGTTACGATAAATAGTGTTTTGACATAGCAAGTAAACACTTAATGCTGTTTTTCGTGAATTTTGGGTTTAAATACATCGACGGCGTATGGGAGTTCAAGATTTAGACAGTTTAACCTCTACTTAGGTAGAGAAACGTATCTAAATCATAAATAAAGACATACAACCTTACAACCTATTTCTTCCTTTGTCTTTACAGGGGGTATTAGGTTTAAAACTTAATGGGTAAAAGAAAAAAGAAAAAAAAAAGAAAAGAAAAAGGTTTTGAAACGAACCAAACGATTAATGGAATACTCCAACTCTCGAGCATAATAACATTCACAGAAAACACACTTAGTACGCTTATGGAGTGATGATCTAATTTAATAATAACTTTCTATATATCATTGTTTACTTGTGTATATCAGAAAATTACGAAGTCTAAATGTAACAAACATAAGTATGGAATTACGACTCACAAATCGTTTTTGTACTGTCACATAATTACATTGTCGTTACCATTGGGCTAGATTAAGCTCTGCTCAAAGCCCAATGAGGATTCCAAAGCATGCTTTATCTTACCAGCTTATCAGTGTAACACAAGCCCAACAATCAGATTATCAGAAAACCCCTTTCCTTTGATCTTCTGTTATAAGTTACGAGCATAGTACCCGCGCAATGCGGCGGCGGTATCGGACACGACGGCCTAGTATTGTCGGTGACAATATTATTTCTGGTGGTGGCGGTGTCAAATCTCAAATGGTGTAGGTTGATGTAAAGATGATAGTGGAATATTTAAAAAGATAAGGGCTTAAAGTGTTAATTATTAAATTAAATGTCAAGGACAATTTTGGTAATTCAAAGATAGAAATTAGTAAAAATAAAAAAAAATATACTTTGCTTTATAAAGGAGTAGAGATAACATAAATATACCATTTTCCTAAAGACCATGGGAGGCTTATGCAATATGCATAGGACGAAGTGGACGACCACGCAAAGTCCAATTTTTATGAGGGCCCGACTTTTAAAATTTTATATACCATACATATATGTAAATTATATATATATACTCATTGGGGACCCTTATTTTGAGAACCCATTTTTTGTAAGAACTGTAAGAACTCTTAAATTTCATATTGGATCACATTTTTTTTATTGTTCATTCACATGTGAAACGTCATAAAAACATATGTTGCAGAATAAATTATATTTTAAAACCTAATATATAGTCGTTTGTCACATGTGATCAAAAAACGTGAACAAATTCATTCACAAGTTCACAAAAGCTTAAATTTGAAGGTTTCATAAAAAAGTTTCTTCTACAACATACATTTTAATATCATTTCACATGTGAATGAACAAAAAAAACATATGAACAAATATATTTTTTAAGAGTTCTCATGGTTTTTACAAAAAAAATTGTTCTCAAAATAAGGAAATTTTATACTCATTATATTGTGTATACAAGTAATATATTATCATATGTTATATAGAGTGTCGTGACATTTAATTATTAACTATAGGCATTCTGATTGGGTAATATAGGCATTACGTACACACGTATATCGGTGTTTAGGTCGCCGGATCAAATCCGCTGATTCTAGCCTAGGGCCTTTTTCTCTTGGCCCGTCCTAGGCCCAATGTTCGTTAAGGGTCGGCCCTGCTAATTTAACCACTTTGAAGTGCTCAAGCTACCCAAGCCGTATGCGTTTACGGATATATGGAGTTGTTTTTCGCCATTGAGATACCTCTAGTCGGGTTTTATTCATTATTCCATAAAAAACAAAGTACTCCAATAAACTTGACTGCAATGGTAACTTTCATTCATTTCATAAACAAAACTTAGTGTTCATATTTGTTTCAATACAGGTATACTTTGCTCATTGCGAAAGAAATTATATGGATCAACAAAAGTCTTGATTTTAACAAGCCTATTAAAATTTCCCAAGAAATATTTTTCGCCATAAACCTTTCCCTCATCGTAACTATTTGCACCATTGTGATTGATACCGATGTCAAGGTCCCGATAGTTTAGAAATGCACCTCTAGGAGAATTCGACACATATGGTGTCATGAAATCGTACAAACTTCGTATCTGATTTAAATACTCATTTTCAGTTTCCGCTCCTCCAGCTTTCCAGTTAATGGAGTATTGCATTTTCCACAAAAACCCAGCCCGATGAGGAAATGGTGTTGCGGATGCAGGGATTTCACCCATTACTCCCCCATACGGGTTCCAAACGAACCCAACTTTCCCTAACTCTAGCATCTTTTTGAATATCAAGTCCAAACCCGATTTTGGAACAGGATTTTGAAAGTAGTCCGACTTTCTTTTACCAAAACCTACTGTATCCGAGTGTCTATTTAGAAGAATTTCGGGTGTAGTCTTGTTGGCGAAATTAGCAAGAAAAAGGACAGACTCCATCCAACTCATTTCATGTATGTTATTCTCATTTACACCCAACTCTTGAAATTCTTTATTTATAACATCTATAAGTTCTTGACCATATCCAAGAAACAATGCTATAAAGCTGGCCCGAATTGTCTTTCCATATGGTTTCCTTGTTATGGGCTGAATTAGTAGCCTAATAAAAAGACGATTATCAATATTTGGGGCAATGTATTGCCATTTATCAACCAAAACCGTTGCGTTTTCTTCTAAGACCCTTTCAACACGAAAAACTGTTACTATTTTTGGTACATCAACTAATTTAAGAGTGTATGATAATATAACCCCAAAACTAGCACCACCACCACCCCGAATGGCCCAAAAAAGGTCCTCACCCATACTTTTTCGATTCAAAACATGCCCATTCGCATCAACTAACTCAGCATCTACTACATTATCAACAGACAACCCGAATTTACGCAACATGGCACCATATCCACCTCCACTTATATGCCCACCAACACCCATGGTGGGGCATACCCCTCCTGGAAACCCAAGAGTTTTACTAGCTTTCCAAATGTTATAATAAAGCTCACCCATTTGGGCCCCGGCTTGAACATAAGCTATCCGAGATCCAACATTAACTGATATGTTTCTAAAATTGAACATATCAAGAACAATAAAATTTTGCTCTATAGAGGTGTAGGAAACACCTTCGTAGTCATGGCCACCACTCCTGATCTTTATTTGCAGATTGGTGGCCATAGCACAAACAACGACGGCTTGAACATCAGCCGTCGTACTAGGAGTAGCAATGTAGATAGGTTTAGGGATTGTACTTGTGTTGAAACGACTATTTTTGATGTATTCTTGTAAGATTGGTGTATATGATGAGGATTTAGGTATATGGAGGGTAGAAGTTAATACTCCTATTTTGGCTTGTAAGCAAGATATGAAGGGCGTTTGTTGTGGATCCGAGTGAGTAATTGAGTGTAAATTGAAAAAGAAGAGAACAAGGAGATGAAAATGACTAGATGACATTGTTGTCATTTTGTTTGATGAGTAGAATGAATGAATGCATAGTATTATTCTCATTGGATGTTATATTTATGCACTACATAATGGGTGGTGTCCAAGAAGCACTCAATAACTCATTATCTTCGGAAGACAATAATACAGCAAATATGGTTAAATGGATGGTGTTAAGTGATCACCTAATCATTATATACAATGCACGTTTTTAAAGGATGTAGGACTACTTGTAGAAACTTTAAGATGTCTAACAACATATAGTAAATCATCAAACAAGATAAAATATTTTGAATGTTCATTATGTTATACTGATATTATTAAATAGGGTTTATGGCACTTGAATGTAACCACCTATGACCAAATGGTTATGTAATGTAACCACCTACTAGTGTGGTTATGTAATGTAAGATCCTTCAATATTCGGGTTATGTTATGTAACGCGTTACCTGTAGTAAAGGTAACCGGTCACCCCACCGTTGACCCGCGTTGACTTCGACACGTAGCGCGACTGACTCTTGATATTATATTTAAAAACCTAAAAAACGTATATATTCATCATTTATATATACTAAACCTAAAAAATTCCCAACCACCACCAAAATTTGGGTTTTTACCCATGATTTCGGCCAAAGTACTATCCATTTCATCAATCTGTGATTTTTTTAGCAAACCTAAACCAACCCTACTCAAAATCGACCCTTCCCCATCATATTTTTTATTGGAATTTGGCCTAGAAGTGGACGGAATTGGACTTGGGGCGGCTGAGACAGAATTAGGGTTTATGCCCAAATTTTCGGACAAAACACCCCCAAAATCATTGGCCCTCGTTTTTTCGCATGAATCAGCATTTACCCCACTCTTAATCACCCCCTCCCCTACCTTCAATTGATCAGAGTTCGAATGAATAGTTGCCGGAATAGGTGGTGGCTGAACGGTGGTGTTGATGTTTTGCGGCGGTTGTAAAGAAAAAAAACCCTCCAAAATTGAATCCGAATTTGATGATGATGATCTCAGATTGTATTTAGATTGAAGATAAGATCGATTGTATCTTTCACCCTCCAAACCGTCGACCTCTATCTCTATATTTTTTGATTTTTTTCCAAATTTTTTGGGAGGTTTAGGATATATTACATGGATTTGAAGATAAATTAACAAAGAATAAGATGGGAATCGAAATGGATCGAAATCCGGTCAAAAATCCGGCCAAAATTGGCCTAGAAGTGGCTGTGTGTAAATCTCCCCTTTTTTGGTTTGTCACATGACTTAACCTATATATATTTAAGATACACATGGCATGCACATGACCTAACCAGTCAATTCAACTGGTGTTATCCGGTACGTTACATAACATAACACTAATACTTAAGGATCTTACATTACATAACCACACTAGTAGATTGTTACATTACATAATCATTTGGTCGTAGGTGGTTATACTCAGATGCCATAATCGTATTAAATATACAAAATTTTGTAGTATTATATATAGTTGTACTTTAATCCCACAATTGTAATATAATTGTAATAGTTTAATATAGTGTAATTGATTTTATGTGATTACATTTTCATATCTTAATCTCAAAATCTGTAAACTTTAAAGTATTAGTCAAGACAAGAATATTCCTTTTTTATATACAATTTGTTAGTTTGTATCCTCAATCCATTTCTCCAAACACTTTATACTAAACTTAGATTAATTTTGATGAAGCGATCCAAAAATCCTGATAGAAATATTAGTTCGAAGCCTCTAGATAAAGACCATGGGATGGCCACAAATGTTAAAAGATGTAAAACAAAAAAAAGAATAAATAAAATAATCCTTAAACAGATTCGTTCACAAGCATGCGAATCAATAAAGATATCCTTTTCAAATTAACGAATCACTTCATATTATGGATCGAGATTTTCTTTAGTTTCAATATTATTAGTATTTTTTTTGTAGGAAAAATACATATACATACATATATATGAAAAGTTATTTTAAATCTAAAAATTATAGGAACTTTTAGAATTTTTAAATCAAGTTTAATCATTAATTAATCTTTACAAGATGATTGTTTTTTTTAATTGTATTTGAGTTATTTAAGTATAAATTTGGATTTTACAATCATGTAGAGACATGGATTATCATTCTTTATACAATTTTTACAGACATGAATTCTATGATCAAATGTGCATGAATAGTGCTATGAGCACATGTATGCAGATCGATCATATTTATCCAAGTTTTTTGTAAATTAATGTTTTTATGAGATTAGTGATGATCAAATGTATATAGATAGTTATATAAACATCTTTAAGCAATTATATAGTCATATTAATATGTGTAGTTAATTATATAACAAATAATTTTAACTTAAAAAAAATTCCTAAAAGTTCCTGCAATTTTTGGGTTTCTTAATATAACCTTTCCCTATATATATAATAAAATTATAGAAAAATGATAAATATAGCCGCAGTACGCATTGTTACATGCATAAATGATTTATACATTACATATAACCACCTCTTATTAATGTGGATTGATATGTCATATACAACTTCTTAAGTATGTAATAATATTTTCAAGGTAGCTTTGGAGGCTATGATTTTTCTAACATGAAACATCTACAAGATATGTCGAGATATAGACCTATGTACTAACTCGTCAAAATAAAGAGGTTCCTATATGTATTTCATATATTTACAAGACAAGAAAAAAGAAAAAGAAAGAAATTGAAAGAAGATGAAATATAATAGAGGCAATTAATTACATCCCCAACGACGTACGAAGCCTTCCTCGGCCATGGTTTCATCGGTACCTACTTTGTGGCAATTGTATTCTTGACAAATGGCTTTAAACTTCGATCAACCACAAAATACATGCCACACTACGGAGGCCACTCAAGCTATTAAAGGGTCAAAAGTAAATTTTCAAATCGAGAACTTTTCTTTACAATTAAAAATCAATAATATTCATAAAAATATCTTTTAGTGATTTGATTATAACTATAAACTATCTTTAAGTGATTTGATTATAACTATATACTATTTTCATATGCATGTGTTAAGATTAATCATTTAGTTAACTTTTAAACTTTATAGTTTAAAATCAGTTAGTGTATATATCATAGAATACTAGCATTGTATCCGTGCAATGCGGGGACGGTGATGGAGACAACGGTTTAGTGGTGTTAGTGACGGATGGTGATGACATCAACAATTTGTGTCGACTGGTGTAACCGTGTAAATTGATGTAATGGTGATAATGGAAATATTTTAGAAGATAAGAACTTAAAGTATAAATTAACAAGATAAGGGTTTAAAGTGTAAATTAATTCATTGGGCAAATTTGGTAATCTCTAATAACCATTTCCATAAGAGGTGTTTATTAAGGGTAATTTAGTATTTTTGCATCCAACTGTTGTCTAATACTTTTCAAAAATAAGGAGTTGATAATTATTATAAGAGTATAGAAGATATAGATATAGAAATATAAATATATTAATTCTTTAATCATGTTCATATTACCTTATTTAATATAGTAATTTGATGTGAACAGTGAAATATAAGTTCATAAGCATAATGTACAACCAAAACATCAGAAGATTATATATTTAATAAACAAATCATATAACAAGATTTTATTTAGACGGATTGGTTTGGGCGCTGAACTTTAAAGCAGGGGTCGTAGATTCAAGGCTAATTCTGCTCATTCTTTTTTCTTTCACAATTTTAATTGAAAGGTTTTTAACATTTCTATTTTGCTTTTAATTGTTTGTTTTCAATATACTTGGTTTAAGGATTGTTTCACATTTTCATGTATGGAGACATTGACTTTCTGCTCCAAATTTCACACCACCAAGTTCTTAAAAGTTAGTAGCCTAAAATCAACCTTTTTAGTTTTATAATTAGAGAATGTGTTTGGTATATTACCACCATACTACTAAACTCATTGTGTTCTTCTTATATGCTTAGTATACTATGCGAATTTTTTGTTGGACCTTCACAATCATTAAGTTATCAACTCCTAAAACAACACCTTTAGATAATAACATAAGCAAAGGAAAGGAAAGGAACCGGAGAGTGTTGTCTTTCACGGATTTTGGGTCCCAATACTTTTCAGTGTCGTCTTCCATGGATTTTGGGTCCAATATCTTTAAAAGATAACATAGTACACCTATTTTAGACATTTATTATGATATTATCTAGCCAAAATATGTACCATCACAATTTATTTTTATGGAAACTTCAACTTTTGTAAATCAAATATTGATTCCAGCATACGTTTTATCAAACCGACACCGCCCATCGAGCGGTAGAGAACCTACTAGTATCACATATACCAAACCATAAAATCCGGAATCTCGATAGGTGCTACTTTTACAAAATGAAGGTACCCTAACAGGTTGACTGAAGCCATCTTTAATTGGGCTTAGTATTTGGGCTAGGCTTGGAGATGGGCCTATTTTTAGTTTCTTTCACAAATTGATTCATATGAATTTTCTATCTTCAGTTTCTTAATTTCTTTCACAAACTTTCTACCCTATGTTTGTTAGCTAACGAAGCAGGGTTTGTGGTTTCTTTTGAAACTGACAGATATCCAGGATTCCACGTATGTACCTGTTTTGTTTTTGTGTGAATTCACTATTATTATTATTGTTGTTTATTTTTCACTAATTCTCTTAAATTATTGTGTTTATATAATTTAATTTAATTTTAGTGCCAAATGAAATTAAAAAGAAAAAAAACAAAACACAACTCTGAGTTGGTAAATTCTATGGAAAATCAAATTTACATTATCTATGTTTGTGGATGTGTGTATAAATTAATTAATTTTTTTTTTTTTTATAAAAAAAGTGATGAAGGAAGTGTGATAAGTGATGAGGCCATTGGGAGTGCTCTAACATTCTCACCAAAAGTAGTATTGTTTTGAAGTTAGGCAAGTAATCAATGAAGTTTCGTTGTTTTTGACTTTCGGATAATTATCTGTGAAAATATATAATCACCTTCCTTGCCAAGTAGTTACATATACAAAGGAAAGAATCATATTGTGGTGTTATTGTTCATGCTTTAAGTACCACTTTGTTTGTGGCCTTTACTTCACAAACATAGAGTGTCGATGCTAAATTCATCTTAACGCCTAAAAACGTAAGCGTGATGGTTACTGAAACAATAAGCACTGTAGTTGTTGAGTGAAGTAGAATTGTAATATATGAATTTTGTTACGTCATTAAACAAGTGTTCTATCTATTCACTCAAGTCTAATGCCACTAGTTAATTTCTTGACTTTAGTTTTAACTTTCTGTAAGACTTGAATTACCAAGGTGGATTTGTGCTATATCTTATGGCATAATTTTCTGCATTTAATTATTGAAGAATTTGTTCAAATATGGTTTATCGTCAGTATAATCTCCTAAGAGAAGATACATATTGTATATACTAGGGGATTAGTTTCTTAAATCATCATCAATAGCGTTTTGCAGGGAAAAATCCGTCGTCTTTAACAGGAAACTGAATCGGCATTAGTTGTTATAATATGATAAAACTATTTGATGCTCACTGTCACCTACAAGACCCTAGAATCTTTAGCAAGGCACCAAAGCTTATTAACACGGCTCTAGAGAGTGGCATACTTCATTTTGCTGTCAATGGGGTCTCTGAGAAAGACTGGCACTTGGTTAAGGAGATGAGTGACAACTATCCTTCTGTAATTCCTTCGTTCGGGCTCCACCCGTGGTTCATCATGGACAGGACTCCCAACTGGTTGACTTCCTTAAGAGAATTTTTTGATGCAAATCCTTCAGCTGCGGTAGGAGAGATTGGTTTGGACAAAGGGTCACATGGAAAAACGATTGATTTCAATGATCAGGTTGAAACTTTTCGTCTGCAGCTTCAACTTGCTAAAGAGCTGAAAAGGCCGGCTTCAGTACATTGTGTACGTGCCTTTGGGGATCTTCTTGACATAATGAAATCCGTTGGTCCGTTTCCTGAAGGTGTAATCTTGCACTCTTATTTAGGTTCTGCTGAAATGGTCCCAGAGTTTGCCAAACTCGGTGCTTATTTCTCCTTTTCTGGGTTTCTTATGGCGATGAAAGAAAACAAGGCAAAGAAGATGCTGAAAGCAGTACCTTCTGATAGGATTTTGCTGGAGACTGATGCACCAGATGCAGTACCCAAATTTATGAATTCAGACTCCCTTTTCTCAGTTGAAGATCAGGATTCGGTTCCAGAAGGGGTTCAGGCAAGTGATGGACACCCGAAAGAGATGCTTAATCATCCAGCCAATATCCATTTTGTGCTTTCTTACGTTGCATCCTTGCTTGAATTATCTAAAGAAGAGCTTGCAGAGGTATCCTACAGAAACGCATTGCACTTGTTTTCTTATGCAGGCTCTAAAGTGGCAAAAAGTTAATTACGCTTTCGACAGTCCTGTATAAAGTTTACATAAATCTTGTCATAGATAGCATGTGTTTTTACTCATGACACTTTGCCATAGAATCCATATCATATCTGACTAATGGTAAAGCCTTTGTAGATTTGTAGCTATGATATTGATTTCACTCGTTATATTTCTGCTAGTCTGATGTAGTCCAAAAGAGACATAAACACCAATTGAATATGTTCATATACACGAATGCCAGAACAGTTCTTTAACGTATCATTGATATAATGAATACTGATTTATCCGTGTAAAATTTCATTCAAACACATTTTGTGATTTGAGTGAAAAAAAATAAAATATATACATCACTGTGGCATCTTAACAAATAAAAATTTTATACATCACTAGAATTATTCTCAATCAAATTTCATTGAAATATTAGAATCAAATTTCATTGAATGGTTATAGACTTATAGGCCTTCAGAAACAAAAGGTTGCTATAGTGCACTTGGGCCTTCAGATGGTCAAATGGTGGGTACATTAGTACATAGATATATAAACGGATACAAAGCTATATACAAAACCAGATATAAAGTTAAAAACAAGCTTCAATAAAATAAAGACATATATATAGCGGATATACAAGAATAATGCTCCATTCAATAACGTAATAAGTGAATTGACGTAGAGTGTTGTGGGAGGCTTGTGTACGTATGCAGGAAACATTTTGATTGCTTTTACAACTGGACATGATTAAATAGATTTATAAGTAATAAACTTGTTCAGATGCAAGTCGTACAAGGAAAAAGCACTTTTTATATGTCATAACTTCTTATATTTTGAGAGAAGCCGAGGTTCGATTCGTGACATCGGTGGATTTGAGTACTTAATGAGTAGGACTAGAAATATAACGCAAGACTTCCAAGTTCCAACTACTATATTTAACGGTAGACCATAAATCTTAGATAATACAAAAGGGAAACCTTGACATATAATTTGGAACGGAAAGAATAATATCAATAATTGATAACATCTACACAATATAATTTATATAATAATAATAGAAAAGTAAAATCTCTATAAACACTTTAATATCTTGATAAAATTAATAATTTGTTCAGACTCATAAAATAAAAAGTCAGACTAATCTTAAAAAACGTATTGTAAATTAAGACTAGATGAATTTATAACTTGTTAAATTAATAAAATATCTTGGTTACAAACATTATAAAGCATTTAGCTATATTTTTTAATGTCAAATTACTTGATTTTTCAAGATTTTAAATGGCTATACCTCGTTTAAGTTATAGACAAGTCAAGTCATAACTTAAAAGTTATCTTTCATGATTAGAATTGATTTTAATAAATATATAGAATTACATAGGCATTTTATAAAGGGATAATGACATACGAATGTAACCACCTATGACCAAATGGTTATATAATGTAGTAACCTATTCAGATGACTATGTAATGTATGCACCTATGTTTTCTTGGTTATACTATGTAAGGTTCTTTTTATTTGGGTCAATCAATGTAAGAACCTATGTATTTTTTTTTTTGCTATACTATGTAAAGTCCGTACATATTTTACATAGTATAGCCAAGAAAACATAAGTGCATACATTACATAGCCACATGACTAGGTCACTACATTACATAACCATTTAGTCATAGGTGGCTACTTTTGTATGCCATCAAACAATCTTAAATCAGTTTCTCTCTCTATGGAAGTTATCTATCTGTAACTTGTAATATGATATATCATAGCTTGTACCACTTTATATCATTTGGGATCTATATATATATCCTTGTATCTGGGTTGACCTTCACGGGTCTGTTCTGTTTGTTGAAGCAGTAGATACATTTGGGGTACATATTTGCACATATACACTTTTGTCTTTTATATTGTTAATCTTTTACGGTATATGTTATCTATTTAGTATTATTTTCATTGATCTTTGTTAATATTAGTAGTTTTCATTAATTCTATGTTCAAAGCACTAATTTGTCATAACATACTAACAGGTTAAAATCCATCAAAGTAACAATAAGAAAGTGCATAAACATTAGAGATCTTTTAAGCTATGACAAAACTCTTTGATGCTCACTGTCACCTACAAGACCCTCGAATCTTCGACAAGGCCCCGGAGCTTATCAAGACGGCTCTAGAGAAGGGCATACTTCATTTTGCAGTCAATGGCATATCCGAGAAAGACTGGCATGTCGTCAAAGAGATGAGTGATGACTACCCTTCTGTAGTTCCATCATTTGGGCTCCATCCGTGGTTTATCGGGGACAGGACCTCCACTTGGTTCAGTACGTTAAAGGCAATGTTAAAGGCTAATCCTGAAGCTGCAGTTGGAGAGATTGGTCTGGACAAAGGGCCACTTGCATCGGGAATTGATTTTAATGATCAAGTTGAAGTTTTCCGCCCGCAACTCCAACTTGCTAAAGACCTGAAAAGGCCAGTTTCTGTGCACTGTGTTGATGCATTTGAGGAGCTTCTTGATATAATGAAATCTATCGGGCCATTTCCAGAAGGTGTAATCTTGCATTCGTATATTGGTTCTGCTGAGATGGTTCCTGAGTTTGCTAAGCTTGGATGTTATTTTTCCTTTTCCGGGCATCTTATGCCAATGGAAGAAACCAAGGCCAAGAAAATGCTGAAAGCAGTTCCTTCTGACCGGATCTTACTAGAGACGGATTCACCAGATGCACTACCTATATATAAAGATTCAGACTGCCTTTTCTTGGTTAAGAAGCAGGATTCCCTTTCAGATGGAGAGCCAGAAGAGACGCTTAATCAACCTGCCAATATCGTATATGTGCTTTCCTATGTTGCATCTTTACTTGATCTGCCTAAACAAGAGCTAGCACATGTGAGCTACAGAAATTCAAT
This sequence comes from Erigeron canadensis, assembly GCF_010389155.1. Lineage (NCBI taxonomy): Eukaryota > Viridiplantae > Streptophyta > Magnoliopsida > Asterales > Asteraceae > Erigeron > Erigeron canadensis. The sequence goes on from NC_057764.1 coordinate 18,736,887, forward strand.
GCACGTGTTCTCTTTTAAAGGTTCCAAAATACAAGGTTAGTTCAAGACTATATCATATTGTTCTTATGTTTTAGCTCTCACAATGATATCATCAGATTTAGACAATTCTTTCATTCAATTGAAGTCTTAAAACCCTAATTGCCGAGCTCTTTTGGAGTAGTCAAAACAACTATTTGAGCCCGAGAGTGATAAATTCATAAACCCACTGATTACTTTACACAGATGCTTAGAGCAGATGAGCATGCTAATTATTGATATGTATATAAGTTGATCAAACGTTTGTTTTAACTAATTATTGTTTCGTTGTGTTTTAGATTCGGTAAATGAACATGAAACTCACTAGGCATGTCTATTGATCTGTCTAGGATGTATCCAGGGAAAACAGAAGTAGCAGCATAACTTGCTAGGACATGGACTGCTGGTGGAATACCTGCTAGCAGTATCGATTACATTATTATTGTATTTAAGATGTTCTGTGAATAATAAAAAGTACAAAGCTTTGTCTAAGAAGAGATATTTAAGCTTGTACTATTGTTATGTATATTTCTTAATTATGTGTACATCTATTGTTGAATTGATGGTATAATGTATGTCGCGGATGGTTTGTTTGCTTCAGCTTTGTGTGTTGTTTGTTTTTACACTATACTGTAAGTAATCCATCCACCCATCCGTAACATTGTTTATTTTTTGAATTGTATATGGATTTTTACTTATCTGCGTGTTCATACAAAACTCCCCTTCATAGCTTTTTTTTTTTGGAGACTAACATTGTAAAACCCGCAGAATGTTTGAATTTGTAAAACAAGTATACTCGGGTCTGGCAAACCCGGGCCATGTCGATACAAAGGACCGGATAAGCAAAGATCATCTCTGGATCAACTGATTATATGTTGGTCATAAGACCCGTCGTTGGTGAGACCTATAATGGATTAGTTTTCCATTAGACCAAATTTTTAAATATTTGAAGAAGGATAACCGTTTCGCATATGTACAAATTAAGTTCCATAACAATTGATACAGTCCAAACAAGAAGAATTTTATACAAGGAATATATTTTCAAAATACTTCTTTTCTATAAGTTCTTGGCACATAACAACAGAAAAGCACACACATAACTGTCGTATAGAATCAAATTTTTAGGGATCATCGTTTTGCATGTATTCTCAACAGCTATAATACAAAACTAAATTCCATTTGAAACATGTTTTTATTCCTTGATTTTGGATATCTACAAATGTTACAAACGAATCACATAGAAACAAACGTTGAGTATAATCTTTCTATTTATATACCCTTATTAGTCTCTAATAATGTATACGTATGTTTGAACTGTGAATACATGGAGAAACATACAATTTTAAGGTTGTGTTTGTTGGCAACTATTTATGGAGCTTGGTTTTGTGAGTTAGTGGTTTCGGTGAGTGTAACTTATGACAGTAAAGCTTTGGTTATTGATGGGAGAAAGCGGATTTTACAGTCTGGATCCATTCATTATCCTCGAGCCACTCCTGAAGTGAGTTCGGTTCTTTAAAAGAAAATTTTATAAGAGTTATGGCTAATGTTTGTGGTGATTACATGAAGAGAATGTTATTGATGTTTTATGTTTGAAATTGTAGATGTGGCCGGGTATTATTGAGAAGGCGAAGGAAGGAGGATTGGACGTGATTGAGACGTATGTATTTTGGAATTACCATGAGCCTGTCAAGGGACAGGTATAGTATTGTACTATTGTTTGTACATTTCATGATAATAGAAACTATGGTGGTATGGTTTATGTCAAATACTAGTGAAAAATCAATGTTTATGTAAGGATTATGGTTGGATACTTAGGAATGTGTTGCTGACTTACTTTCTTAATGTTATAGTACTATTTTGAAGGGCGGTTCGATTTGGTTAAGTTTGTGAAGACAGTGCAAGATGCTGGATTGTTTGTACATCTTCGTATTGGCCCATATGCGTGTGCTGAATGGAATTACGGGTCTGTTATTTGTTATCTTAACCTTTGAGTTTAAACTTACAAGTACACTTTAGGCCTTTAGCCCATATACATGAAACAAATTTTATCCTCCATTATCATTGCACTTTTGTGTATTTGATATGCAGAGGATTCCCTCTTTGGTTACATTTCATTCCTGGAATTCAATTCCGTACGACAAATGGTCCTTTTCAGGTACTTCATTACCATATACAACTTTCTTTCCAGTTCGTGTTTTGATTCTGCTGTTATGGGTTGACTTACCATAAACTAGCGATAGTAAACTTCAATAACGAATTATTGTGCAGGCAGAAATGGAACTTTTTCTTGCTAAAATCGTCGACTTAATGAAGGAGGAAAATCTTTTTGCAACACAAGGAGGCCCGATCATTCTGGCTCAGGTACTACTTCATTTTACATGTTCCTCATATGAGCCAAATCATCATATTCCAAAGTAGAGAAATATGCATATGATCAGTGTAATTTGATATGCATAACAGGTTGAGAACGAGTATGGTAATGTCGAGTGGGCTTATGGTGTTGGTGGAGAGCTATATGTAAAATGGGCAGCACAAACCGCTCTAAATTTTAATATTTCTGTTCCATGGGTGATGTGCTCACAAGAAGATGCACCCGATCCAATTGTAAGTAAATTTATCTCACAATTGATAGTGATACCGGATTAGAAAATATATTTTCGTTTCCAACATAATGATGCTTCAAAATGCAGATAAATACATGTAATGGGTTCTATTGTGATACTTTCGTACCAAATTCTCCTTCAAAACCGAAGATGTGGACGGAGGACTACACTGGATGGTATAATTTTACTTTAGCCTGCTATTCCATAAAAGCATTCAGTAATTATATACGATCATACAAAATCCGTACACCTTTTTCTTTGACTTTGCAGGTTTCTTTCATTCGGGTATCCTGTTCCTTACCGACCAGTTGAAGACCTGGCTTTTGCTGTTGCACGTTTTTTCCAGAAAGGAGGCACTTTTCATAACTATTATATGGTATGTTCAAAAAAATTTAGTTTTTGATGTCAATACATTGGCACGTTCCATAACGTGTAAGTGGATACTGAAAGATGGTGTTGTGCAGTATTTTGGTGGAACAAACTTTGGACGAACAGCTGGAGGTCCTCTAGTTGCTACCAGTTACGATTATGATGCTCCTATAGATGAATATGGTAACTTTGTAAGCATATTTTGTAAAGTTAATTTTCGATTTTATTAGAATTACTGCTACCTATTAGAATTCTCAGCAGATTTATGAAGATCACTTATGCAGGATTTATTAGGCAGCCGAAATGGGGTCACCTTCGAGACCTACATATGGCAATAAAACAATGTGAAGAATATTTGGTAAATGGAGATCAAACTCATCAATCTCTTGGTATAAACTTAGAGGTACACCAACATATCTGCGTGTGTATTTATAGATGAAGACTATACCTTTTTTGATGAACGAACAGCACTGTCGCTACTCTCAGTGACACAATACATTTGCCTGCAGGCAGATATATACCATAGAACAGCCAACAATTGTGCAGCTTTTCTTGCAAATTATGGTAGCAGTTTAGATGCAAATGTTACATTTAATGGTAAAGTATATTTTCTCCCAGCATGGTCCGTAAGCATCCTTCCAGATTGTAAGACTGTTAGTTTTAACACAGCAAAGGTAAGCTTATATGACGCCATTCAGATATTTCATATACGTCTGTCTTTTCTTGATCGTTGACTGAATGACATTTGAAATATAATGTATTAATCTATGTTTGTTATTTGGAGTGATTAAGGTTGCCGGTAAGAAAAGTGTCGGTGATTCTACAATCTCTCCCAGTGCCAGTGTGAGTGAACTTTCGCTCTCAAATTCACCTTGGAGTTGGTATTTAGAAAAAGTGGGTATTTGGAGTAACGATTCGCTCACGGCGAACAATTTGCTAGAGCAAATAAATACTACAAAAGACACAAGTGATTTTCTATGGTACACTACAAGGTAATGTATAGTTGTCTTCAGAGAGAATATGTTAATGTATCAAATGTTGATATTTACCTTGTAACTTTGTAAGTTATTGAAAGATTATCATGTCGATTTAATGCCAGTACTTATGTGATAGCTTTATGTCACCTCTGTAGCATAGAAGCAGATGAAAAGAAAGATGCATTTTTGCTCATTGAGAGTTTGGGTCATGCAGCTCTGGTTTTCTTAAACAAAAAAGTTTTAGGTAACTTCTGGTAATAGTTGTCTATCATGGAATAGTACTGTAGTTATAACGTATATTTCAACTATTAAATGTAGCATTTGGCTATGGTTATCATGATGACGCAAGCTTTAACATAAGTGAAAAGATTAGCCTTGAGCAAGGAAACAACACACTGGATATAATTAGTATGATCATCGGTGTACAGGTGACTATCACTTTTCTTTCTGGCACCGGCTTTAGACTTCAGATATAACAAGAAGTGCAATTCAACCTTTTAAAAGTTATTTGTATTATCTTAATCAATACAGGCAACATATGAGAAAGCGAGAACACTGATTAACCATATAAGAACATAACTGGTCTAGAGCATTATTTTAATTATAGTTAGATAAACGAGCAAGGTTTTCTTAATTTTTTTCTACATTTTTGATTCAGAACTATGGTCCATGGTTTGATATCATGGGAGCAGGCCTATATACAGTCATCCTTGCTGATCTGAAGAATGTTAAAAAGGACTATTCGTCTAATGAGTGGACTTACCAGGTTTGTAGTCGAATTTGAATACTGGTCTTGGCATGTTACTTTCTCAAACGTCAAACGTTATGTAACAATATTGATTTGCAATCAGGTGGGAACTGAAGGCGAAAGCCTTGGACTTGATAGAACAGATCTTGCTAATAGTTCCCTATGGACGCAGGGTAGCTCGATCCCTATTAATCAAAGTCTAATTTGGTACAAGGTAAGTAACACGCACTTATTGTTGTCATTTTGTGTGTGTGTGTAATTATTGGTTTCAGCAGGTCAACTGAGCATTGGGTTCAAACACCAAATTTCTTATCTTATATACAGTCCACATTTGTTGCCCCTGATGGGAAAGGTCCACTATCACTGAACCTTGCTAGTATGGGGAAAGGTCAAGCATGGGTCAACGGTCAAAGTATAGGACGATATTGGTCTACTTACCTTTCACCAAAAACAGGTTGTACTGATAAGTGTGACTATAGGGGAAGTTATGATGCACAAAAATGTCAAAAGAAATGTGGCCAACCTGCTCAGATATTGTAAGTAACATAAACTGTTAAATTACCACATGAACCGAGTATTCTGAACAAATGAAACAAAAATTTTCAACAATACTTTATAAATGTAGCAACTTTGAACATTTACATATGAATGGGTCGACTTTGTTATCGTATGTTCAACAGTTCAAATTGTCAAATCAAATATTAAGAAAAAGGTCAGACCAAAAGTCTGCCAAAGTGTTTTTTAGAGCAGTTGACCTATAAACTTCCATCTAAAAGGTTAGCTTATTATCATTCTGGTTATTTATAAAGAGATAAAAATGTTGGATACCATTTTTTTGTCGATTAAACCCAACCCAAACCTACCAGCTTAGTCTAATTCTTTACTACAGTTTGCCTTTTCATATAAGTTTTTAAAATAGGGTAAATAATATGAAGAATATACGTACAGATATCATGTACCGCGAACATGGGTCCATTCTGGTGAGAACTTGCTTGTTCTTCATGAAGAGCTTGGTGGTGACCCTTCAAAAATATCTGTGATGACAAGGACCGAGCAGGTGGTATGTAGCCATGTCTCAGAGTATGATTCCATTCCAGTTGACCTCTGGAAACCAAACTCTGATTCCAGTTCTCAAACCCCTGAAGTTCAATTAACGTGTGACCAAGGCTGGAAAATTGCATCAGTTCATTTTGCCAGCTTTGGAAATCCAAAAGGAGATTGTGGCATGTTTGCTCAAGGCAGTTGTCATGCAGATGTATCGTCTGCTGTTGAACAGGTAGTAGAATTATCAATTCTCTCGTTTACTATTATAGTTATTAATGACTTAAATCAGCAGGATAGACTAAGCTCAATCTTATGTATAGTATATACATGGTTTCAATGAATTCATGATAGAGTAGGTAGTACAAACTATTAACGCACATTTGATGAAAATTGCAGGCTTGTATCGGGAAGCAAAAGTGTTCAGTTCCTGTTTCAGCGGCAAAGTTTGGCAACCCGTGTCCGGGTGTAGTTAAAAGCTTGGCAGTTGAAGCTCTATGCAGTGCCTGAAACACACACTTTGTGATTCATAGTACTATTTATAGCTTTTTATTTTTGTGATGTTGTAACTACTGTAGTTAAAAGCTTGGCAATTGAAGTTATTTCCATCTTCATGTTACAGTGAATTGAGGATTTTTTAAAAATCAGAATATGCTCATCATAACAAGTTTTTTATTAACAGATGCACTACTATGACGGTTCCTATTACATCACAACTTTTTGGGTAAGCATTAGTAATGATCTAAACAGATGTAAAGACCCATTAAACACCGTGATGTCGTGATGACCTACTTAACGAAACCTTTATCAGGCCATGGTGATGCTCTGCTAATGGACTTGAAACATTATGTACAAAAACATTTGATTATTTGAACATGTGACACTAAACTAAACAATAGACAACACTAAAGGCTGCAAATTAACAAGATCGTCATGATCAATGAAATCGAAACTAGAACGTAATACTATAAAATTCCAAAAGTAATCTCACCTCCTGAAAGTAGTACTACACTTCAGTAAACTAATCCCGCTATCTCAGCACAGATCCAATTAGCCAATTGTTCATCACAGTAGAAACCCTTACGTGATTAATGATGAACTTAACATAAATGAGAGCTACACTGACTATAGATAGACCCTACCATAGAAACCACAGTCCCTACATTTCTGGAAACAAAAACCAAGGGTTCTCAAGAGGAAACTACTTGGCTACTGATACTTTTGTGTTGTGCAAGCCTTTGGTAATTTACCATGCTCGATATATATTTTAGATTTTGGGGCAGGTCACATAAGAAAATGGTTCTGGGAATATATAGAACCTGTTTTTTATTTAATCAAGCTAGCAAATATATTTACAGCTTGAGTTACCTACTATGAAAATCTTCGGTCCAACCAGACATAAACTGACCACCAGTCAGGGTCCAAAGTCCTCCAGGCCACCACCCTGTGTTACAATGACAATCTAGATTTTACATAAGAACGGGCCTTTCACAGATCAATGCTTTCTAAACCAGCAATTCTTTATAGGAAATATAGTCGGGATCCAATTTCATTTTGCAGTTTAGGATCATTTATTATAATAGGTTACAAAGCCCAATACAAAGGAGAAATGAAAGAAGCCCAAACTCCCAAGTAGACTATTCACAAAAGCTTTATGCAAGTAGGAGTATCTTCCCGATATGCGCACTGGTTTCCATAAGCTTGTGACCCTCCCCTGCTTCTGATAAAGGGAAGTATTTGTATACTACAGGTTTCACCTTCCCTTCAGCAATCGCTGGCCAAACGTTCTTTTCGACTTCACTCACTATTTCTGCTTTCTTTTCCACACTTCTAGTTCGCAGACCAGCACCTGCAACCAAATTCATTAATGAACATCAAACATCTGTTTATGTCGTACAATGGAAGTCTAAAACGATTACTTAGTTCAGTCATGCATTTGTTCTGTCAAATTAAAGGACCCCCTTTGCCAACCTGAAAACAGTTCGGTTTGGTTAGTTAAAGAATTTGAACCATTTTTTTGGGTTAGGCTATTTTCTTTTCCTGCCTGAAACCGAACCTTACTAGGCAATTACCCGAAAAAATCGGTTAATTCGGTTCAGTTTAAGGTTAAGCATTTATAATGTCATGCTAATATAAAAGTTCCAGTTGTCGATTATCTATACTTACTCCCAATTAAAAATTACATCCCCCCGTTGAATATTACTCTTTTGGGACATGCAGATTGTCCAAATTGCACTTAGTAAATAAACTACACCACCAGTCCCTTATTTTCTAAAAAATCTTCATTACCTCCTTTAAATCAAATACCTACACCACTCAACGCCAAGACCACACCAACAGTCGCCACCACCGCCACACCGCATTCCTTGGGTACCGTGCTAGTATTCATTTAATACATGTATATGTCTATATAAATATATGTAGCACATAACAAATTAGGTTCAGTTAACCACGGGTATCGGCAATTAAAAACCGTACCCTAACCGTTCTACACCGGTTTTTAGGTTTTCGTTTTTTTTGGGTACTGTTTATATTTGGTTTCGATTTTTTGGGTTTTGAATCAAGAGATTCAGTCCGGTGATTCGGTTTTACAGTTCTTTATTTACAGCCCTAGCTACGTGTGACTAAAGACATAATCGGAGGAATGTATAACAATTTGTCAGATAGCTAAACCATCCTTCAATAACAACAAAAGAAAAGAATCATCTATGCCGAAATCAGCTGCAAGAATTTTTGTAAAGCTAAAAATACACATTAAAATAATAGGCAACATAACTTCCCAAAATTGAAAATGCTGCAATTTTTATAAACGTGCTATATATTTGTGATTTCAAGTAATTTTGTGTCAAAATAGTCTAACTCATTAGTATGAACTAAAAGCTACTTTTAGAATGACATGCAACCCAAGATGTCATGATGAAAGAAGATCCTACAAAGACTTCGTCAGTCATGTTGGAATGATATATAAAAATTATAATGTGCAGCATAAATACATGAAACAAGAAAGGATCTTTGGTATGCGTACCTTGCACAGTAAGCCGCTTTGCCAATATCAGTGCTATATTGGCTTCTGCTTTTACTCCACCCATGAGACCAATGATGAAAAGTCTCCCATCAATACTTAAGCTTTCTAGGTTTTTCTGGAAGTAGGGTCCACCAATATTATCCAGTATAACATCAACACCTATAGTTCAATTCTTTGAAAGTTAGAGGTTAACGATGAAAAAGGAGAATTCGACACTCTCAAACCAGTGTGTGTAGTTTTTCATTGTACACTAACTTAATTCTAGTTCTAGTACAATATGTCAGCAGGAAACCCCAGATTTTGCACAAAAATAGCCGTCATACTTGGCACTTCGGATCTGAACAGCTGTTTCTTGGAAAAGGTACTTTTTCACATGCTCAAACTAGAGGTGAAAATTTTGACCCATATACTTGTGAAGGGGTTGCTTTGGGTTATGTTTTATCTATCATGGGTAAATTGTGTAAAATTAAGAAATGGTTACTTAAAGGACATAATTCCCGTTAGTCAAAGGGGAGAACTAATTGAATATACATTTTTAAGCATAAAACCTCCTAAATCATATAACTCAGGAAAAAAAAATAAACAAAGGAATCATTTAAACAAGGTGAACCGAACCTCTTAAGATCCGTTTAGATTTTGTGGTAGATAATAAGATGTCTTGAGCTTTAGCCCATTATTCAATGCATCTGAACCACCCACTTTTCGACCTCTAGTTTTCTTAAATGATAGTCAAATTTAGAAGATACACCAAGTCTAACAGGTTTAGAAATCCAATAACTCCAAAGAAGGCCACAAAAGAATAAAGTTGAAGCTATATCACCTTTACCCCCTGTTTCCTCCTTCACTCGTGCAACAAAATCTTCTGTCTTGTAGTTGATGCAAATGTCAGCTCCAAACTCCTTGCATGCCTTTAGCTTTTCATCACTCCCTAAATAATATAAGTCGAAGCTTGTTAATTGATTGTAGATTTGCATTTAATCACTAAACTGAACCAACGGTGGGAGAAAAGAGTTTACCTGCAGTGACAAACACTTTAATCCCAAGGTATTTAGCCATTTGAATTGCGAACGTACCAATGCCGCTAGAGCCACCATGTATCTGAATATCTTACAAGCTCTAGGTCAATATGTTTTAAAATGTATTATAAGGATAATTTTCTAGGCAATGCACTAGTAAGAAATACAATTTTATGATCACCTCTACATCCTTACCATTATTTTATTAATTTGGCCACTTGACCTAAAATCCTAAACTATTGGGGGAATTTCATGCTACCTGCTATCACATTATCATCGATATGAATGAACGAACAGTATTAATTTGGCCATAAGATTTTCTAAGCTGGTTTTTTATTGAACACATTGCATATCTGTTTGACAATAGTCGATTGTTTGGTCAATAAACACTTGCTATTTTTATAAACGCCTAAACGGCTAAGCAGATGAGGATTTCTGATGGACCCACATGTGATGGACCAGAAGGGATCAGCAGCCCAAGCAGCCCACATCAAACTGGGTCAGCCTAGTTCAAGAACAGCAGCCCACTTGAAGAACCATTTTACTTTATTCATTTTAGTTGTTTGTTTAAGTTATTTCCAGTTTGACCAGTCATGTAAGCAGTTGTCATTTCCTACTTTCTTGCACCACGTGGACACCATGAACCCAGTTCTTTATGTATTCACTTTTGGGAATGCAAAGGCAGTTCTTTTGGCAAAATACTATTGGTTATATCTTCTTTTTAAGAGGGTAAAATTAATCCAGCTATTCTAAAAATTAGCACTTTTAGAAGGTGAACTTTGGGGTCTTGATTTGGATTGTTGTGGTGAGTCTATATTAATAATTTAGGTCAGATTTGCTCTTCGAATTGTGGGTGGTGAATCGTAACTCACAGGTTCGTTGTATTTTCTTTGCCCTAATAACAAGCTCCGGGTTTTTAATACGTAATTTCTAAGACCAGTATGACATCAATTTCCCTATTCAGGTTACCCGGGGAAGGCGAGTCCTTTTAACTCGGATGTATGCGGCCTAACGGGGGATTTGAACGTGAGACCTCTTGTAAAGAGGTTCAGGATAATTAACCACTAGGCCATCTTTAAGGGGTTAAACTGTCACTGTTTTTGTCATACTTTCAAACTTCTTTTGTGCGCATCATTGACTCACACTCTATGCCCATTTTAAGGTTCATTAGTCACAATTTTGATAGTCAAACCACTATAGAAAAATTAACTGTCGTCACATTGCACCCTTTAAGCAAAATTAATATTTTACTTACCAGAAACGTTTCCCCTGAAGATAGCTTGCTTGTCATGAAGACAGTTGACCAAACGGTGCATGCCACCTCGGGGAAGCTAGCAGCATCTTTCAAAGAAATACCGGATGGAATAGGAAGGACCTGGCCGGCAGGTACAACTACTTTTTCAGCATATCCTCCTCCACTTAGAAGAGCACATACCTACAGTTCAAGTTTCCCTTATCATTTTGAAATTAGGAACAACAAATTTGACAGGAAGGCTATTCAAAAGGATACTCAGATATACGATATATGCAGATTTTCTAATGACATATTAGCATTTACACAATCGTTTCAAGCGGGGAAATTCTTAAAATATTTTTTTACAATAAACAAAAGACGGAGAATTCATTCAAGGAACTAGCAAGAAGCTAAAAATGACAAAGCACCAAAAGCAACTTCCCACTATATACACACAACAACTTCATAAAAACTAGAAATTTAAGTACCAAATCTAACGAGGATCCCTAAGCACAAATTCCGAAAAACAAACCGGTGCTAGCAACAAGGCAGGACGCAACCCTAGAAACCAACTAGAGAAACATCATTAACCCTAAACCCAAAATACAGAACACCTAACCTTCACGAGAAAAATTTCCTAATCTAATTCTGATTTGTTTACAAGTTATCAAATTTATTTAATTAAATTCACACTCTCTTAACTCCACGACACCTAGAGCTACAATCACCAAATGTAAAAACCTTCAAAGTTATGTAGTAAAGGTTAATCATTTACTTTACTCACTATAACATATCACATACCCATATGAACCAAATCTTTTTTGCGTCAAGTGATAAGCTAATTTCATCACTCTAAAATTAACAATAGCAACTAAAATCCTACATAACAAATCAGACAGACAGACAGACATATAGACATGGTCCAAGGGAGAGGCTTTTTTTAGGTCTCAGCTTCAAACCCACACATTGGCGTTGACTATTATCAACTAACATTTGTCGTTATAATAACAATAATAATAATAATAATAATCGATAAAAAAAAAAAAACTAACCTGATCACCAACTTTCCAACGGGAAACATTTTTACCAACGGATTCGATGACACCGGAACATTCGAGACCTAGGTATTCACTCTCTCCCTTTGGTGGAGGATACATGCCTTGTCTTTGAAGGGTATCTGCTCTGTTAAGAGCTGTGGCTGCAACTCTGATCAAAACGGCGTCGTCGTTGAGTTGTGGGTCATCTACTTGTTGGAGTTTGAGTACTTCTGGTCCTCCTGGTGTCGTGATTACTACGGCCTTCATGCTTATCGATCGGAGGAGGAGGAGGAGAGGAGGAGGAGAAACTGGTTTTGCTGATTGATGTTAATTGATAAAGTGTAGTTGACTAGTTGGGATTTGGGAGCTGCTGTTTATTTAAGTTAATTTTTAAATTTTATCTAATACGTAGGAAATTATATATCTATCTTATCTATTCTATAACTCTTATAAAAAAAATAGTTAACCAAGCTTTTTAAATCTCTCTCGCAATTAAAAATTATATTGAAAAAATGCCACATAGTATTTTATTTTATGTGTCAACTTCATATTTTTTCAAAAATAAACTATATATTTAAAAAAAAAATGAATTTATATATATTAATTATTTAATAAATAAATATATTGTAGAAATCTAAGATCTTTTCATTAGATAAAATGATATCTTCTTTTTAACCCTTAAACCAAATTCTACATCCTAATTTTCTTTTTCTTTCTTTTTTGGAACGGCACATTCTACCTCTTTTGGATTAGTCAATTAGATTAAACAAAAATTAAAACCACCATGGTGTTGATAATCCATTTCTAAAAATCGCAGCAACACCTTCAAATGAATATAACTATTTTACTTTTTGGATGTTAAGAAGAACATTCAACACACAAGGCATAGTCAAATTATCCTCTTTGAATTATATATCCAGCCAATTGTAATTTTTCATGTGACTTTTAACTTTTTTGGAGAGAAATGTAGTGGAATTGTCACTCTACATTAATGATCAAATTGTATGTTTTTGAGTTCTGTTGTAACAAGACGACTACATGATACATATTCTAGATGTAGATCATTTAGTGGCAACAAAAGGCAAATTACTAGAACTACTATAAAAAAACATATTACTAAATTCTTAATGATAATTTAAAGTATAGCTTAATAGCTTAAGTCATTCTATCTCTTTAAGTTTATATTTTGTCAAGCTTTTGGTTGAATCTATTTCTATTCAACCATATGTTTATATGTTACTAAACTATTTATATAGTTCACATCATGTAATTCTAATGAAATATGTTTGCTATCGTTTCTTCATATATAAAGTGTATTATATAGTTTTTTATACAGCTCGCGCATCGCGCGGGTCAAAAACCTAGTTTATATATATACTAAAAACCAACTGGTTTTTACAAGTTTCTATGCACATGGTACAACTACACATGCATGCAACTTTGAACTCTTTACCTCTTAAACCCTTAAAGATTTTCCCTTTTACATTTAAGCCCATCACCTTTTACTACTTTACATTTTAGTTCCCTAAAGTTTTCTCTTACTTTTTAACCCCCAAAGTTTTTTCCTTTTACAGTTTAGCCCATCAACTTTTACGTCTTTACCTTTTAACCCTCTAAAGTTTTTATCTTTTACATTTTAGCCTATCAATAAAATAAAATGCTTTATTGTTACAATGTCAAATAAATGTTTGTTGGTGACTTTATCAAATTTGTACCAAAACATTGTCATCTGAAAAGATAATCTACTTGAGTCTCGCCGCAAGTTGTGTAATATAATCTGCGGCAACGTGTTTAAGCTTAATGAATCATTGTCCACGACGTTACTATAAAAGCTCCGCGGCAACATGCGGGTGTTTATTTCTAGTAAATACTAAAAAGCAACTTTCTTATGTGAGGAGGGAGTACTGTAGCTAAAAGTACTCCCTTTAATGCATAAGGTATAAGTTGCTAATGCACAACCAAAATAATTAAAAGACTTAACGATCGTTAACTGTTGTTGGTCTAACTAACGGTAGTTACAAAAGGATATTTAACGGAGTTATCTTTTTTAACTTTTGACACCAAAGTTTTGCTTTACTTTCTTTTCACCACATAACTTTTGGTTTCTAAGCTTTTTACATCAAAAGTTTATTTCTTTCTTATTTTTACTACATAACTTTTGTTTTTTAAACTTTCGACACAAAACCTATTATTTTACATTTTTCCTTTTACTTTTGTCACATAAATTTTTTTAAAAGAAAATTTCGACATACAAACTTTGTTTTCAAGTATAAGTTTCTTAACTTTATACTTTTTTTCCACATAACTTTGTTTTCTTTAGTCTCGCTCCAAAATTTTTCTTTTATTTGCTTTTACGACATAACTTTTGTTTATTAAACTAATAAACTTTGTTACCAAAGTTTTATTTTCTTTACTTTTGACTACAACTTTTATTATAACTTTCGTCACGCAAATTTTGTTTTTCGGCTTAATGTTTTTGTAACTTTTATCACTAGAGTTATATTTTTCTCCCGGGGCAACGCCCGGGTAGAAATACTAGTGACATACTAATTCAGATGTGGAATTGGGTATGTACCAGTAGCAACCAATCAAATGCAACCATGTGTAAAGAAAAGCAATGTGAGAACTCCCCGAATCAAAAAGATTAAGATTTTGTCCTTGAGCATTAGCTCAATGGTTGAAAGATCATCCTCATATATGAGATCTTATGTTCAAGCTTGGAGGACATAATGAAGTCCCATTATGAGGGCTTGGCTTGAGTTTACCCAAGTTCAAGTCTGAAAGGGCAGGGTTTACTCCTATTAATCGTCGTGCCTTCGGGCTGATTAGTAGGGGGTTTTCCCCCATCAGGTATTTGAAATAGGCATTTCTACTTCGAGAGAGCTCTTTATCGCGGATCCGGTTAAGACAAGACCTCTCGTTATCGAATTGCGACACGAAATTTTCAGCGAAATTCACCTTAAAAAAAAAAGATTAAGATTTTCTAAAACAACTTTATTGATAAAGTCGGAAGTATCTCAACTTTTGATTAAAATCAAAATTAACAATTCAAACTTATTAGAATTTTGACCCTTTATTTCAATTTATAGGTTAAGGATTATCCAAATTGTCCTATGAAGTTAATTTTAACTTTAGATGATCCATATCCATCAAAAGGTGTGGTTATCGATTTAAAGTCTCTTGGAACTATGATTTACGACCAAAAGGCTACCGTTTTCTTTTCTTTTAGTATACCTAAGCCCAGATCATTCGATTCCCTTTTCAAACTGCTCATCATAGTCTCCTTTTTTTATACAGATTTCAGCCAAAGGGGTTTTAAATTTCTCCGGATAGCACAAATAGGTTGAAGACGTTTGATATATCTGCATGCGACATCGATAATGGCCACACATAACCAAGAAAATCACAAATAGGTTGCCTCAACGAAACACAACCCCCCTCCCCTTTTTAAAAATTCCGATAACGAACAAGAGGGATACAAATAAAATAATAATAATAATAATAATAATAATAATAATAAAACCGTTTACAAGCACGCTCCCAAGGTAATAAACAATGTCAATTGCTGATGTATATTGTTTTGTGGGAGGCGGCGTTGTTGTGTGCTAGTCTGTGCCAAAGCCCAATGTCGATGTATATGTGTTGACCACCCCTTTCACTCTAATAAAATGTTTGACTTGGTTTCCTTTTAGTGGTATGTTTGGATTAAAGTTGGAAACCATTTGGTCTTTTTCTTATTTCTTTTTTTTTGGAAGGTGTGGAGATTTGTTCGCAACAGGGGATCTAGCTTACGTTGTCTTAATTGCCTTCGTGCTAGAGAGCCCTCTTACCCTCAATACCTAGTAAGAAGAGAAACCCCCAACTAAACCGCCCGAAGGCACGACATTTAATTGGCAGAAAACCTTGCCTCCTCTGCAGGACTCAAATCTGCTTCACTGGAGGACTTTATTATTTGTGAAATACCTTGGAATTTCCTTCCCATGTCTTTAACTCGAGACCTCCCGCATAAAAAGTTGGTCTTTCTCTAAAAATCGTGTGAGATTGATGTCATCTTTTTATTACTATCATAGTCTAAATTGCCTCCCAATCGAACCAATCAAGTTTTAAATTAGACCCGCATATATCTAATTAAATATACAAGTACCCCTCTTTTTCAAGAGGATTCGCACCATGTCAAGTCCTGATAAATTTTTTGCTTTTCATTGAATTAAACCAATATATTTAGTCAAAAGAAATATTTGTAATATCACAAAAAAAGATTTACATTGATTAAAAGATAATGAGTTAGTTTTGAAAACTTATATTGTTGTTATTTTTTTTCAAACATTCAGTTGGTATACGACATCGGAAAAACCTCACCATATAATGGTGAAGTCTTGCACGTACCGTAAACAACGAGATGTTGACCATGTGCCGTTACAAGTATTCAGAAGGAAAAAACCCCAAGGTTTTGCTATCCTTAAGGATCAAACTCAAGACCTTAAGTAAAACCGGGAATGTCTCTGACCAGTTGGACTAACCTTCATCATTTTGTTGTGCCATGAAGACTTGTTATTATTTACGAGTATATAAAGTTGTAATGAAATTAAGTAAATTGGCAGTGTATTTATAATGTTTAGTCTCATTTTGTTAGTCATTATAAAAAAAATTGTTTATTAGGGGATCAGCCGTTGAGAGAGGATCAACTGTTGAGAGAGGAATATCATCATGTTTATAATCTGGAGGCAAACAAACAGGTTACGGTTACAAGGAAGGTAGGACCCAACAGATTTTGTGATTCATTCCGACGTATGCCTAGGGGAGGTGCTGAAATTGAGCAGTTTAATGAATTGACTTCGAAGTTAGGGTGTGTAGTACTACCTCAAGTTCAAGACAGGTGGGTATGGGCATTGGAAGGGTCCGGGGAATTTTCTGTGGCATCCGTTAGAAAGGTGTTAGATGACTTTAGACTCCCAGAGGTCTCATCCCAAACCTGATGGAATTCTTTGGTTCCAGGTAAAGTCAATATTATAGCTTGGAAGGTAAAGTTAGATAAGTTGCCTACAAGGTTAAAGCTGTCATTGAGAGGATTGGGTATTGAATCCATCCTATGTGCTAATTGCGGTTCATATGTTGAGTCTACTAGCCACTTAATGTTCACTTGTTCACTGGTAAAAAGTTTGGTTAAAAAGATACTAATATGGTGGGACTTGGGTGTGATAGATGTTGGGTCCTATGAGAAGTGGATGTCATGGTATTTGGGCCTCAAGACTCGATGTAAGCATAAAAAAATCATTGAAGGGGTATTCTATGTATTATGGTGGTATGTGTGGAGAGTGCGTAACCAAGTTATTTTCGGCAGGAAAGCTCCTTTAAAGGCAATTATGTTTGACGAGATTGTGTCTTTGGCATACAATTGGTGTAATGCTAGAAGTAAAATGAATTGTAGTTGGATAGATTGGTTACGAAGTCCTAAGCTTAGTACATTGTAATTATGTTGTTAGCGTCTTGCTAGATTAATTTTAATAAAATTGCTGTTAAAAAAAAAATTTGTTTATTAAGGTGGGTTTCATGACCCACTTTTATCTCTTTTAAAACTTTGGGTGATGCATGCTCTATTTATTTGGATACAAATATTGAACCTTTACTATTTGCCTGAGTAATGCATTATTCCATTAAGATCCCTGTTCTGATAGGATTAGTTAACAGTTATGGATCAGAAGCGCAAATTGTTAAGAATAGATCATTCATCATTGGGATTGACAAACCTTGTCCCAGTTAGTAGCTCTAACTTGATGGTAAAGTCAAACGGGCACATAATTATCTGATCATAGTGCTTAGGAATAAAATCACTACACAAGGGGCAACAACAGAAGCGTTTAGCCTCGATGTCGGGAGCTCAAAGCAATGATAACACTTTTAAAACTGTTTTATGATATTGTGGTAGAACAATAGTCATCTGAAATTCTGAATCTTGTGATATATGAAACTGTTTAAGTGTTATTAAAAATGTGAGCTCGCTAGCTTTATTTGACCGTTTTAATATCTTATTATCAGATCCATAAGTAGTTTCCATGGGGTGCATCTATTTTAAGTCTCAAATGTGCATCCGCGTTTCAAGTTTCAACGTTTCTTGCATACCATTGCTACTTTGAATACATACTTAGATCTCGTGTGATGCACAACTACTTTTGGAAAACTTGTTGGTTGTAGTTGAAATGTTTCACAAAAGATTTATTTTTGTAACCTGTACAGCT
This sequence comes from Erigeron canadensis, assembly GCF_010389155.1. NCBI lineage: Eukaryota > Viridiplantae > Streptophyta > Magnoliopsida > Asterales > Asteraceae > Erigeron > Erigeron canadensis. The sequence continues at coordinate 18,755,188 of NC_057764.1, forward strand.
GTACAAGAGCTTTTAACGTGCAAAAGTCACAAAATCAGGTGATTTGTGAAGCGTATCAAGTGTTTGGCTAAATGTCCTAAGGTTAAATCAAAGACCCGAAAGACAAAGTGTGCTTTCTTGATTGTTACTCACCCAAATGTGAGGCAGGATGTAATTTTAAGTAAAAAGCGTATGTTGCAATTAATTAATTTTCCTTATTTATGTTTGGCTAAAGATGACAACTAATGCAAGGAAACTCATACAAACCTTTTATGTCCATGTGATGATAGCTCGTAAACCAATATGCAATGGACCTGGGGCAGCATGCTATGGTCCACGACTTATAGGTGTAGATGGTGTCGTATTCTACTTTCATGGGAGGAGCAACGAGCATTTTAGCTTGATATCTGATTATGATCTCCTAATCAACACACGCATTATTGGGCTTAGACCTGAAGGTAGAACATGCGACTATACATCCAAGACTCGGGTCTCAAGTTTCATCAACATAATTTTACCCTTTTAGCCTACATCACGGGGACGAACATGGGAGAATTAGACAGATGGGACCGTCCTAGTAATCAATTCTTGTTAGGGATTACAAGTTGAGAATTGATAAACCGCAAATACAATCCGGGTTTAGTTTCTTTGGAAGTGAGAAGTATTTAGGATGTTTTGACCTGTTTAACCTGATCAGCCTATGTAACTGTCTGGGTATTCCACCCATTATCATCTAACAGTAACATAATACTGGTACAACCTTTTTCAATTTTGGCATTGATGAGTAGTTAAGGGTTTCTTCAGTTGAAGATGTTTTAGCACTTGAAGATAGTGCAGGTTTTCTTGAAGACACGAGATGGCATGTTCTTCCTGCTCTATTTCATGTTTGTTTAATATTGCATTTGACATGTTATATTTCAGAAAGTCAAAATGCGCTTTCTACTAGTAAAGCATGCATAATGTCAAAAACAGGTTCAATAAAAAGATTGTCAAGCAAAGATGCAGGAAAGGCGTGTTCTGCAAAAGATGTTATAGGAGATCCTTCTGTATACAACCATCTAGGAAGCATGGTGTCGGGTGCTATAAAGCCCTGGTTGACCTTACACAGTCAAAAGTAATACCATTCTACATAATCCTAGTTGTGAATAAGGCACGCTGGGTAATGAGTCTGAACAGGTTCAAATTGAAATTATATTTTTTGTAGTACTGGCTAGGTCGTGTTTGGTTGGTCGATGAACAACTTTTGCTCCATTTTTTATATAAATAATTAGCTTGTTACTTTGTTAGTTACGATTACAAATGTAATTTTTATTTTTACTAAATAAGTTTAGTCTTTTGAACAACAATGTAGGTCATAGTTATTTAAAATAAACCTGATGTGACTTTTAACCAGTTTGACAGTTCCCATCAGCCAAACTTTTTATTTGACCTGTTTGGATGAAAAGACAACCTAAATGGCCCCATCCATAAGTAAATTGGTTGAAATCACAACCACAATTCACATCGTCATGGAGGTTTCTTGATTAGACCATGATATTGTATTGGTCTTAACTTGAGAAATATAAAGTAGAATCTGGAATAACACCAAACTCATATTTTTGATCTTCTATAACAATGGTTATCTTATTTACGTCAGGCTGGTAAGGGAGTCTCGAAGGCAGGGTTCGTGAGCTGGCTGATTTTGCACTCTGCTTATTTACACGTCTTGTTAGCTAGAGGAACAAGTTTGATCAACTGGACACCAACCCTAGTCGTTGGACAATATCATTTAAGACTCCATAGCAGTTAATCAAAGAAAACTCTATTAAAAGCATACGACAATCCAAGATTTCTTAGCGCTACTATAAAGCATTTTACCAACGTTAGACTTTGTTCAGGATTACAAACATAACATCATAAACCTAAAAAGAACAGATATCAACTAGTACAGCCAACAAATACCAAATAACTGCAAAACTGACCTGCATAATAAGAAGCACGTACTTTTGAAGACCTTCTGCCACGATAACCTTCACTTTATAACGGAACCTAATTATCATCTTCATGAAGTCCTTCCTCATTCTTCTCTAAAGGCAAGATGCTTTCAACATAACTCCTAACTTCACCAAACTCCATTGTATTAGAGCGTAAAAACTCCTGACTGAGAGTGAATCGTACAAGCTGAACACCTTTAGTTTTCATGTCATATATGGGTACAATCACCTCATCCAAAGATATCCTACGTATTGAAAACAGCACCTTGTCCATACCAACAACAGAATCTACTGGGTACATATTACTTAAATTACTCCAAGACTCAGTGAATGTAACAGATTCTTCAACCCAAACACGACTTTCATAGTCTTGTAATATCCAAAGATACATTTTGTTTCTTTCCACTACACGATCATGACAAACAAGGCCTAGACAACCATTGATATCCATGAGATAAGGTTCATTCGCTTTAACATTTCTCATGCCCCTACTATCAAACCATGTAGTCAAAATTTCTCGGGGAATAGCATCCCAAGGAATGTCAATTGTGGAAAACTTGTCTGTCATCAAATCAAAGGCCAAAATTTTGTTGGGAATTTCAAGCATCATATGTATAACACTATTGACACAAACACTAGGTATGGAGCCAAGGTACCAGTCCTTGCCAAAAATATCAATAGGAAGGTCCTCCTCCTTAACATCAACCTTTCTCCAAGAATAAGTCGACAAAGAGTAAATCATAAACTCGATAGCAGTCGGCGTAATGTCACGCATGTCCACACATTCCATAAAACTAAGCTTGCGGATTTTGGGGTAAGGCCTCCTAATGGATAATACACAATGTTCATTTTTAGACTGGTGGAACCCAAAGAAATAACTACATGGAACAAACTCGGTATCTTCAGTAGGGTCAGGGACTTTGAAAACCTTACGAGTAGCGGGATTTATAACGAAAGCAAACTTGCAATCTAAAGCATTAGAAGTAAACAAGACTAACCCATTGAGATGTTGAGCCTCTGTTGTAGGTTCCTTATCACAAGGAGGAGCATTGTCAAGTGCAATGAGGTGAGTGACTGACCCACCATCAACAGGTGCTGACAGAAAGTGTCGTTTTTCGGTCCTGTAATCGTAAGCGGTGACGAGAAGAGCAGCGCGGTTGGTGGCGAGAGAGCGAGAGAAATGGAGTTTGGGGAAAGAAGGGTCGTGAGAAATGAGAGAGAGCCATTGTTTGGATACTGATTTGAATTGGAGTAAGGGTTTGATTGGGAGCCTGGAAAGGATGTCTTGAATGATTTCATTTGGGAATAAAATGCTGGTAGCAGTTGTTTGGTTAACATCTTCTTTTTCATTGAGGGTTAGGGCTTTCAATTTTTCCATGGTAGAATTCTACAGAGAAATGGTTTGAGAATGGACAAAAAATGTTGACCAATCGGATGGATCCCTAAATTAGTACCACAATTTTTTATTCATGTACCGCATGCATTATCAACTTGTACAGTGTTGTAATATTAGTACTGTGTGGTAGAATAATAAAAAACAATGATACTAATATCATTTCTCATTCTTTTTAGTTATTTTAGAATAGAGAGGGGAAGAAAGGAAATGAATAATCTTACATTTTTACTTTTTGCATTTTTAAGTTTTCTAATTAGAGGAAAAGAATAGAAAAGGAAGAAGAATTTAAAGTTTTTTGGTGTCAAAGTTTCTACCAGATTTGGATGGAAAATAAATTAAGACATTCTATAATTGCTACTTTAGCCTTCAAATAACTAAACACAACAAAGCCAAAAAGTTGGGTTTCCAGAGAACTCGAACTGAAACCCTGCCCAAAAAGTTGGGTTTCCAGCCTTCGAGTCAAGTATACTTTTTTTATTATCCTTAATGAACATTAATGATTCGATATGATTATAAAGGTGGCACAATCAGCAAAGTTTCAGGTGTGGTTTTTCATTTCAGGGTACCGAAGGGCGAAGGATAACAAGCCATTTTTGACTCAAAAGGGATCATTGACCAATTAGATGTCTCCTATCCACTAACCGTCAACATTATAAAAATGTAAATCGTATAACATTATAGCTGAAAAAACATGAAATGTATACCTCGTACTAATATAATTAAGGGATGATATATTCTCTTAACAATTATCTTAATAATCCTTATAATATCATAACTATCGGACAAGTGTATATCACTATTTTTTTTTTCCTAATTTCATTATTTAGTTTTATCAAACACTACAAATTTGTTCTTAAAAAAAATTTTAGGAAGTTTTATTATAAGTATCAATTATTCCGGGCTATTTGGTTCAAAGATTTTAAAAAAGTTTGATGGAATATAATTAGAAATTCTTCCTTAAGCTACATGACAAGAATAAACAAAACATCAAATTCACTTTTAAAAATTTATAACAAACAGAACTAACTAGAGCAATACCCGTGCGTAGCTCGGGTTATACATAATCATGAAGTACAGTTTTAGTTTACTTGCATACTATAATTGTGTCTTATCATCAATGATTATATTAAGATTCAAATTGATACAATTAAAGGCGAATAATCATTTTGTCAAACTTATCAAAGTGAAAAAAATGAGAAGGATGAAATGTGGAAAAAAAAATTAACGCAGTTAGAGGTGGTAACCAAAAGTGAAAAAAGTGTCAAGTTCAAGAATTTTTTTTTTTAATTTTTCACTCTAAAAACGAAAAGTGCAAATCTTGACAAGTTCAGGACTGAGTAGTGTTATTTTTCCTTTTGAGAATTCAATATAGCTTTATCTAATGCATAAGGATGGCAAAAATACTCACACCAGATGGAGAATTCGATATCTGCACCCGATTTGGCCGGGGAATCCCCGAGTTGACCAGGGATGAGGACAGGTATTGAGACGTAAATCTATTCCCCGATAGGGATGGGGACAGGGATGGAAAACCGTAAATCCCCAATTCTCATACCCGAACCCAAAAACACTATATACATTTATTAAGATCTCTTTAAGTTTTCTTTCTATACATTTATTAAGATCTCTTTAAGTTCTTTCTATATATTAAGATCTCTTTTGTCTAATACTTTTTATGTATTACACTTTGACAATCATTTATCTAACATATATATTAGTTTTGGGGAAATAATAGGTATTGTGGACAATACCCATTATACGTACTGCAAAGGATGATTTAGTAATTTACACGGTCATTTCTAATCTATTTCTTCAAGATCACATAAGGGAGCTACTAAAATTGTACATTCTTCTTCCAATAAATTAGGCGGCAAATGCTTCGCCTCCCCAAGGCGCCAAAATTTTTATCCCCCACCAATATTTTATCACAATTATATATTGATTAATTTCATTATGTTTTATTTTAGTTTAGTTATAAAAAAAACTTCCTAGGGAAATGAATTACGAAGCAGAGACTTCTATCAATAAAGATGGATATCATGTGCATAGTGAAGAAGAAATTAACATACAACCAGGTTTAGCTAAAACTTTTTTTTTTCAAAAGTCGCTAGCTATCTGATCACTTTTATCCATTTCTTTTTTATTAATTTGGTACATATTAATTGAATATCATTTTTTTTACAATTAATCAGATGAAACATTGATAGATGATATCGACAAAAACGGTCATCTTATCCATGATGAAGAAGAAATCGAGGTCCGACCAAGTTTGAAAATACACTTTATTAGTTCAGATACAAATTAAATTGATTATCTATGGTATATTCGTAGTTAGTGAAATTGTTTAGTTAGTGCCTTAATTAGATAAAATATATGATATCGATAATGATGGTTATTTCCTACAGATGAAAATGAAATTGAGACAACCGATTTTTTCACCCAATATTTTGGATGCTTCATAATTGAAAAAAGTTTTAATAGCTCAGATGATGCTTATGCTTTTTACAATGAATATGGTCTATTCAAAGGTTTTGGTATTCGAAGGCATTACAATAACAAACATGCAGTCACAAATGAAATATATCGGCAAGTATATGTATGTAACAAGCAAGGTTACAAAAATGTTAAGCGAATGAAAGATGATGCCAAGCCACGTTGTATTAAGCGGATAGGGTGTAATGCGATGCTACAAGTAAACTTTGTCTGAGGCAGGAACTTGGGTTGTCGACAAATTCCTTGATTGTGATCATCCTTTAGATGACCCATCAAGAGCCCCACAACAATGGTCTCACAAGGTATTTCACCGTTCCAAAGAATGTCGAAATCTCATAACTTTGTTGTCAAAAGCAGGTCTCAAACCTAGTGACATCACTAAAATAGTGAATGTGTATAATGGTGACCAAGAGGACAAGCTCACACGAGTTCAATGTTCTTCAATTATTAGTGGTGAAAGGAAAATTAACTTGGGCAAAGAATGTCACGGAATTATCATGCATTTTCAGAAAAAAGCCGTGATTGATAAAGATTGTTACTTTGCAATGGACCTGAATAGTGATGGGACATTTAGAAGTGTGCTTTGGGCTGATGGTAGGTCGCGATCGTCTTTTAATCATTTTGGAGATGTTGTTGTTTTTGACGTGACTTACAAAACAAATAAATTTAGCTTACCATTTGCTCCATTTGTTGGCGTTAACCACCATAACCAATCTATACTGTTTGGAGGCGCCCTGTTGGAAAATGAGACCGAACTTTTACATGGTTATTTGAACATTTTCTGAAATGCATGCATGATTCCCCACCCGTTTCAATAATCACAGACCAAGATTTGGCTATGGGTAAAGCAATTACAAATGTATTTCCCAAAATAAGGCATCGCTATTGTGCTTGGCATATTCGAAAGCATGTTTTGGAACATCTTCAACCCTTACGTACTCAATATGATGACTTTCAAGATACTTATAATACGTGGGTTAAAATCTAAAATATTGAAGATTTTGAAAAAGGATGGGAAGAGTTAAAGGAGAAATATCACATTGATGAAAAGAGTTGGTTGGGAAACATGTATAAGTTGCGTCACTTCTGGGTAAAGGCTTACTTGAAAGACACATTTTTTGTTGGCATGACAACTAGTGGAAGAAGTGATAAATTTATATTTATCCAAAAAAGGTAACCCCGATACCCGCCGGGGATCCTTGATACCCGATGGGACGGATATGGGGATGCATTTTAATTCCCCGATGGGGATGGGGATGGGATTACAAATAGAAATCGGGTACAGGGATGAAGATTGAGATTTCCGACAATACCCGCCCCATTAATTACTACCCTACTACTCTTAATAGAGTACAATTAATATTCCCTAATCTTACAGCCTTGTACCCTTTTTCAGTTTAACAATGCATCCATCCATCCACATCTTCCCCTTTCCAATATATACATTATTTACACTATGATTTATGAAATAACAATACGATTAGAATGATAACACATTATGTTTCCATCGAGTGATAGTTTTTATTGTTGCTTCATTTACTTTATCTAACACCTTCATTGTTAAAATTAACATCCATTTCTTATTTGCTCCTCCATCATATATATATATATATGTATATTGTTTTTATGTGCATGTCAAGTTTTATTTGTAACGTCATTTTCTTCATGTCCGATTGATACAAACCCGTCTGTTAGAACTGATAAGAAATGCGAAGATTGAGATATGACCACCACTGATGAACATATAACACCTTCATCAATCATCATATATAATAATTGGGTCGATAACCAACTTGCTTGTCTAGCCCGTACGAAAAAATCTTGATATACATTATGATGATGTGTTTCAACTATTTTATTATTTTATGGCATATCGTTCTAAGCCTAACAACGTCTAAAACCTTATATTTCAGCGGAAGTACTTTTTCTTATAATAATAGTTCTTTTTGTAGATTTCTATTTTAATATCATTTTAGGCTTATAAAATGTTCAAAGTCTTAACTTAAGGTATATCACAAGCTAAGATCATCAATTCAATATAATAACTTAAGGTAAATGGTCTACTCAAATTGGGGTGGTCGATCGGGTCGACCCACGTCGGATTGGCAGGTAGAACACTTTCAATCTTAACCCAACCCGTTAAAAGTTTCAAATAAGAAATTTCGACACAGTTTAGATTGGGTTCAACCTGATTAATACATAGATCATAAGCTAGTATGTTTTATAAATCTATGTTACGCTAATGGTTGTAAGGATCGGTTCACAACATTTAATTAGGACTAATATGAATATCATTCTATAATTGTAATACTATGATTTAACACTCCTCGTATAACAACAGTAATGCTCCACTGTTTCTCTATATTTCCACGTACCTTTAAAAGCTTTATTCCTGCACTCTAAGGTCTCTCCTTATAGGAGTCACTTTTTCCCCACTTCTTCCTGCTTTCTCTCTCCTAAAACACCCCACGAACACCCTCCTCCTTATACTACCCACTTCTTTACTAATTCTTCTACAATTCATCCATTATTTTATTTTTCTTTTTTAAAAAATTGAACAAATACATAACATTACTTAAAAATAAAACATTACATATTATTTTTCTTATACAAAATTAAACTAACTTAAAAACAAATTAATTAACAAATATTTTATAATTACTAAAAATCTATATATAAGTTTGGGGGTTAGAAGTAAACTTTTAAAATTGTAACAGTTAGTTTGCAAAATATAATAAAGTCGGGTTAAAATGAAAATAAGTATTAATTTAGTATTATATGTACATCATCTTCTTCAATGTGTATATCCATATGTATATATCGATCTCCTATTCTCCTACACACATCTTCAATGGTTTGTTTATGTTTTTTTTTAACCGTTCATCGTCGACTCGGGCCCACAAACCAACCAAAATGCGCGTTCAAAGTTAGAACAAACGACAAGGACGCAGGGGTCGACACGGGCCGTGCTAATACCGTCACGACGTCGATATGCGTCGGACGCCCCAAAACGCGCCTATAAGGAGAGGCCTAAAGTTGTAATTAAATAAACTTACATAAATCCATGCACTACAACAAAAATTGAAATGAAATGATGAATGTTTTTTCAAACTCGATCTTTTCCTCTCTTTCTTCTTTGGTGTGTTTCCCACTGGCCAACAAAAGTAAGACAAAGAACCTCAAAACTTCTCTTTTCTCTCGACAGCAGCAAGCATAACCGCAGTCACACCCTTCCCTAAAAATATAAACAACCGAAGTTTAATTAGAATTTGGTCGAAATGACCCAACTAATTAATAATGGAGGTAAGTGTCGCTTGATAGTAACATAGAAGACTTACATCAGACAATAAAATGAATCAACTATAAGCAGTCTTGCATTGAAATGTTTTGCAAGAGCTTTTATTAATAATGTTTCTTGGTATATTTTCTGATCAAACCTGTATTTACAAAATCATGTTATAAAAAAATCAAAAACAAAGATTCAAAGCTGAGACATATATCAAAAGTTCGTTACGTTTCAGATGTATCTATAGTGAAGCAATAAGCACGTCCTTTGTGGTTTCATCGTAGAAAGGTTTCAATATTAGGAAAGTAACTCAAAAACCGGATGCAATAAGTCAATAAACCAAAAGAAAGCATCTAAGATGCAAACTAAATGATAAGATATGTACATGGTTATATAATATGAATTAACTAACTTCCAGATAAAAAGTCCCAACTAAAAGGGATAGTCGTTTGATATGAAAGACTTTCTAGTTGATTATTTACTTCAAAGACTTTCTAGTTGATTATTATAGAGGTACATTTTCTCTAAGATGGACAAAATCTGTTACCAAAATTATAGTCAAAATTGTATTATTGAGGTCTGCAACTAACTAAAATCTGTTACCTTTTCTCCAAAACGAACAAAGTAGTGTTGAAGTATAGATAAATCCAATGACAACTTAACATGCTAGCTCACTCTAATAATTGTGCTATCATCGATCACTCGGATCCATCATGTATGGCTATTGGCTATCACACTGACTACAATGCGGATCACGGTAGTGATTGTGATTGTGGTCTGCCGCGGTTTCGATGAAGCATGGTAGTGATTTATTTTGCTACAATAGGAATTAGTGCGCAAGATAACACACAAATGTTGAGTGACTTATGTGGTTTAATAGAACTTTGATGGGTTTAACTCCATTTACAAGTTGAAACTTAAGTTGGTTTTACATTATGTTTTCTTATTCAAAAATTTGACCCTTCAATCTTCATATTGTTGTAATTGTACAGATGCCAATATAAGAGTATTCTCTTAAAGGAATGTTGATTATCATTTTTTTTTTTCAAATGCAACAAGATTGGTTAACTTTCACAAATACAAAAATTCAACAAAATTGAAACGATTAAGCAAGATTTCGAACGCAATAACATAGGGTGTTCATGTAACCTACCATTAATTTCCATTTTTAACATTACAAAAGGGATCTCAACAGTTCCTAAACATGTCAGTCACCCAACAAGAAACCAGCTTAAAGGTATGTCAATACATAGTTTGACAATATGCCACACAACGTTGTACAGAATGTGTTTGTTCTTGGTTATATAAAACCCAGAATTTTGATTTGAAAATCATTGTAGAAAATAAGAAAATTAAAGGTATGTTATGACACAGACTGAGCAGGTGGTGTGTGGCCATGTTTCAGAGTATATTCCATTCCAGTTGACGTCTAGAAACCAAACTCTGGTTCCAGTTCTGAACCCCCTGAAGTTTGATTAACATTTGACTAAGTCTGTGCATCAGTTCATTTTGTTAGCTTTGTAAATCCAAAAGGAGATTGCGACATGTTTGCTCAAGGCCTTTGTCATGCAGATGTATATTCGGTTGCTGAAAGGTAGCAGAATTATCAATTTGCTTGTTTATCATTATAGTTATCAATGACTTAATCCAACAGGATAGACTAAGCTCAACCTTATGTATATCATTTAGTATTATATACAAGGTTTCAATGAAATTAGGATCAAGGTAGTAAAACCTATTAATGCCCATTTGATGAAAAGTGCAGGATTGTATCGGAAAGCAAAAGTGTCCAGTTCCTGTTTCAACAGCTAAATTTGGCAACCCATGTCCTAATGTCGTTAAAAGCTTGGCAATTGAAGCTCTATGTAGTGCCTGAAACACCACCTTTGTAATTCAGGAGTTATATTTATAGTTTTGTACTTTTGTGATGCTATAACTAATGTTATGCCCCAAATGACATGAAGTTTCAGAAGTACGACTTATTTTCATCATGTTACAATGAATCGAACGGAATATGCTCTACCACGACAAGTTTTTTATTAAGAGATTGCACACTATGATAGCTTCTGTTAAATCACAACTTTTTCGGTAAGCATGAGTAGTGAACTAAAAAGATGTAAAGACTTGTCTCAAACATTATCAACGACCTACTTATCGAAACTGTAGTTAAAAAAGTTACTTTTAGCAGGCCATGGTGTCTGTGTAGTTCATGATGAAACTACTTTTTGAATTGGACTTGAAACTTCCAAACATATACAAAAACAATTAAACATGTGACACTAAACTAAATAGTAAGCTACACTAAAAGGCTACAAAACAAGATCATCATGATCCATGAAACCAAAACTTGAATCCTGCCCAATTCAAAAAGTAGTTTCATCATGAACTACACAATTCTGTAACCTAATCCCACAACACATCCAATTAGCAACTGCTCATCACAATTTGATAGAAGCCTAACGTGATTAATGTTGACCTTACATTATGCAAATGAGAGCTACACTTGCTGTCAATAGACCCTACTGTAGACAGTCCATCATTTTTTAAATACAAATGCCCAGGGTTTTCAAGAGTCAAGAAGAATCTACTTGGGTACTGATACTTTAAGTCTTTGGTGATTCTCTACACTCGATATATATTTTAGATTTTTGAAAACGTTACATAAGAAAACAGTTTGAATTTTTGAAATCATTTAATCGGTCAAATGATGCAAAAAAACACTCAGATGTAACTTGTTTTCCAATTTATGTTCTGGTTCAACGAAAATATGAAACCTACTATGAATATCTACAGTCCAACCAACCAAGAAAAGAACAGGCATTTCGTTGGGTGCTTTCTAAACCAGTAATGCTTACTAACCAAGTTACACAATACCGGACACAGGCGAAACGAAGCTAGCCCAAACTCCCATATGTGCACTGGTTTCCATAAGCTTTGTGACCCTCCCTGCTCCCGACAAAGGAAAGTATCCGTTTATTACAGGTTTCACTTTCCCTTCAGCAATCCAACATAATGTATCAATCTACACAAATATCTCCATGGACACCATCATTTGAGACTTTATAACTTTTAATCAAACAAAAGACAATTAAAAGCATACGACAATCCTAGATTTCTTAGAGCTACTATAAAGCATTTTACCAACACTCGAATTGTTCAGGACTACAATTACATGCTTCAATAGGGGCTATAACAACACTACATAACATCATTATAAACCTAAAAAGAACAGATATCAACTAGTAGTAGTACTGCCAACAACATACCAAATAATTGCAAAGCTACTTGCATAATAAAAAGCATGTACCTTCAAAAACCTTCTACAATAGTAACCTTCACTTTATAAAGGAACCTATCAATCATCTTCATGAAGCCCTTTCTCATTCTTCTCTAAATGCAAGATGCTTTCAACATAGCTGCTAAATGCACTAAACTGCATTTTAGCGCGTAAAACTTGCTTATCGAGACTGAATTCTACAAGCTTAAAACTTTTAGTCTTCAAGTCAAATATCGGTAAGAAAAACACTACCTTGTCCATACCAACACCAGAATCTACCGGGTACATACCATTTAAATCGCCACAAGAATCTGAGAATGTAACAGCTTCTTTAACCCAAACACGGCTATCTTAGTCTTGTAATATCCAAAGATACAATTTGTTCCTTTCCACTACACGATCATGACAAAAAAGTCCTAAACAACCATTGATATCCATGAGGTAAGGATTTTTCGGTTTGACACTCCCCGCACTCCTATTAGCAAATCAGACAGTCTTCATTTCATGTGGTCCTAGTCCTAGACTATCATTGATATCCAGAGGAATGTCTATCATGGAAAACTTCTCTGTTGTTAAATCAAAGGCCAAAATTTTGTTGTGAGGTTCAAGTACAACGGCTTATTAATAGTAAGGTCCTCTTCCTTAACACCAACTTTTCTCCAAGAATTAGTCCACAAAGTGTAAATCATAAACTCGACATCATTTACAATAACGTCACCATCGTCTCTAAATTTCCAAGGCATCCTGCTGTATAGCACATAATGTTCATTTCTAGACTGGTGGAACCCAAAGAAATAAGTACAAGAAGCTGACTGGGTATCTTTACTAGGATCAGGGAGCTTGAAAACCTTACGAGTGGCGGGATTTATAACGAAAGAAAAATTGATTGAGTAAGCATCAGAAGTAAATAATACTAACCCACCATCAAGAGGTGCTGACAGAAAGTGTTGTTTTTCGGTCTGTAATCGTAAGCGGTTATGAGCAGTGCGGAGCGGTTGGTGGCGAGAGAGCGAGAGAAATGGAGTTTGGGGAAAGAAGGGTCGTGAGAAATGAGAGAGAGCCATTGTTTGGATACTGATTTGAAATGCAGTATTTAATTTGTTGGTGTATGCTGAGCCCATAGTCTCAATATGCTGAGCCCATAGTGTTATAGGTTCTAACGAAGATTATAGGTGCTATTAATCCAAAATCAAATTCTCTTGTGAAGTATTCATTGATACTCTGTAATCCGTATTATACGATCAAATTGGGTTTGTAATGCCTTGGAAATTTTAGAGTTTTTGCAGATACATGTTAGCTACACTAAATGACTGCTTGCATTTAGCAAGAAGTCATTACTAGATTTTCGTTTACGTTTGGTTTCATTGGTGAAGTTCTCTTACCGTTGATACATATATATTGAATAATAATAATAATAATTCCTTTTGTTAAGATAAATGATCTACCATTTGTCTACTTTTTAATATCTCGTTATCAACATACTTGATAGTTGATCGATATTCCACTAAAAAGTATTAAGTATAAAGCCTCAATATTCAAATTTAACTTTGAGTAAATTTGGTGATATAACACTAAAGACTTCAAGGAAATCCCGAAAGACCCAACTTTAATTGGCCAAACACAATTTGCAACCATGCCAGCCTTTAATATTTCAAAGTTAGTTGCAAACTCACTTCCGTAGATTTGCAATATATAGAGCTTGTGTATATATAGACCATTTTTATCATTATCATTTTCATCTCAAGTTTCATAACTTGATCAAAATAGTTAACTTATAGAACTTAAAATGAAGATGTTTGGAGTTAAAAGCTTAGTAATAATTTTATTCTTACATGTAATGTTGGCTTCGATGGCAACTGAAGCTGCATCCGGTAATAAGGTTAAGCGTATTAAGCCTCCTAAACCCGTGAAACCAGTACAAGAGCTTTTAACGTGCAAGAGTCGCAAAAGCAGGTGTTTCATGAAGCGTATCAAGTGTCCAGCTGAATGTCCTAAGGTTAAACCAAAGAACCCGAAAGACAAAGCATGCTTCCTTGATTGTTACTCTCCCAAATGTGAGGCCGTATGTAAATGTAAGTATAAAACCTTACTATGCAATATGCAATTATCATTTGCAACTAATTAAGTAGTTATCTTTAATATTGGATCAAACCCAGTTTTGCTCATTTTCGTTTGACATAAATCAAGATGACAACTAATGTATGGAAATTTATATAAACCTTTTCTTTTGTGTCCATGTGATCATAGCTCGTAAGCCAAATTGCAATGGACCTGGAGCAGCCTGCTACGACCCGCGTTTCATAGGTGGGGATGGTATTGTGTTCTATTTTCATGGGAAAAGCAACGAGCATTTTAGTTTAATCTCTGATTCTGATCTCCAAATCAACGCACGTTTTATTGGACTTAGGCCTGAAGGCAGAACTCGTGACTATACATGGATCCAAGCATTGGGTCTCAAATTTGGTCAACATAATTTCACCCTTGAAGCAACCAAGGCCGAAAAATGGAATGATAATGTTGATCACCTTAAGTTATCATTCGATGGAAAGGAATTGATCATTCCAGAAGGCCATTCTTCTGAATGGAATTCAACAGAAGGAGAAATACAAGTGGAAAGGACTTCACCAGCCAATAGTTTAACTATTAATATACCGGATCTTGCTGAAATATCAGTTAATGTGATTCCAGTATCAGAAGAGGATAGTAAGATACATAATTATCAGATTCCTGAAAATGATAGTTTTGCTCATTTGGAAGTACAATTCCGATTCTTTGGTTTATCGTCTCAAGTTGAAGGGATTGTTGGCAGAACTTATCGTCTGGATTTTGAGAATCCAGCAAAACCAGGAGTGGCAATGCCAGTTGTTGGTGGCGATGACAAGTACAAGACTAGTTCACTTCTTGCAAGTGATTGTGCTCTTTGTGTGTTCTCTCCTGATAATAATATTAAGAGTACTGAAGATGAGTCCCTAAAGATGGATTATGGAATGCTTGACTGCAAAGGTGGAGGGAATGGAATTACATGCAAGAAATAATTAGTATCTTCTTACATTTATATTGCTTTATTAATCTCTCTCTTAATGGTTGTTATTGTCTGGTATTGATTGATTAATTTGTGTTTAATTCATATGTATTGTGTTCTTTTTAGTTACTTTTGCATTTTTGTATTACATATCTCTGGAATCTAATACATACATTTTAATATTTGTCTTTTCTTGGCTATCTAATAACTAGATTTCACCAATATCATTGTAAAATTGTTGGCTCAAATGAGACAATATGTGTCTTAAATAGTTAAATTGGACGAAAATAAATGTGGATTGAACTAAATGGAAAAACTTGGAGAGCATATACTTGGTCCAATTGGCCACAAAGCTGAAGTACACTTACTAAAAATCTAAAATGGGACAGATTTTTTAATAGTTCATATCAGGGTTGAATTATAGGTTACCCCATTACATAGTGCTATAGAGGGTTCTCTTGATACATAAAAGTTTTTTAAACGAATTACAAATATAACTATACTGACCCCAACTAAGCTTCACGACAATTTAGATGAATCGAAACTAAAGTGACTCACTTTTTTGGGATGTTGGGCAATTGTTGTAGTTTTAGTAAGTTTTCGGCTCTGTTTTGGTACTTCCAGATGTTCAGCCCATCTCTGGTTTGAAACATAAAATTAATTAAGACGTAAAGAAATCACCATATATATATGTTGTTATCTAGTTAGGCATATACTCCCAATTAATATAGGTATTTGTTTGTGGGACTCTCAATATATATATAGTACTGTACGTTTAATTATCGATGATGGTGCTTAAAAGCAATAACAATTTTGGAGTAAGTTTGAACTTGCACTCAACGAATTGCTTTTAGTGTGTCATCTATACATCTATCTATATATATAAAACAAATTACTTGGCTCACCAGCCAATGTCAACATTTGATAAAACCATCATATCTTTTGGAAAATAGACAATATGGAGAGATTTGGCTTTTTAAGATTATGTTTTATTTCCTTTATAGGATTTGTTTGGATTCATGGAATTGTTGGTGTTCAAGCATGGAGCAAAGAGGGACACATCATGACATGCCAAATAGCACAAGTACGTATATATTTTGAGTGTTATTTTGGTTCATTAATCATTGTTATACGCATTATAATATGTTTTCGATCCTTTTTGTACCAATGAATATATCTTTCCATTAGTAATTAATTTGGTGGATATGTATGATAGGATTTACTTGTACCAGAAGCCGCACACGCTGTACAGATGTTGTTGCCGGATTATGTGAACGGTAACCTATCGGCTTTGTGTGTGTGGCCGGACCAAATCAGGCATTGGTACCGCTACCGGTGGACTAGTCCTCTTCACTTCATCGATACCCCTGATAATGCATGCTCCTTTGATTATTCTAGTACCATATTCTATATCCCTCTTATTTCCTTTTGTTATTTTGAATTAATTATTTTGCAACTATATATATGTTCCCTTGGGACTATTCTTTATCTATGAAATCATGCTTCATAGTAATTGAGTTGTATGGTGAACGTATAACTAGCTTATTTATTAATGTAATGTAAAATACAGAATATAAAAGAGTTGTCGACGTTATATGTTATAATAGGGGATTGTCACGATACAAATGGAGGCAAAGATATGTGTGTTGCCGGAGCTATCAAAAACTTCACCTCTCAGCTATCACATTATCACCACGGGACTTCAGATCGAAGATGTAAGTTTCATAAATATCATATCTTTCGAATTCGACTAAGTTCAACCCAATTAATAACTAATTAGTGCATAAGGCTCTCTCCAATGCTAAGGACGCCCTTAGACGTCTTTGAATTGTCACATCATATCTTTACACATACTTATACATCCTTATAAATTCTTCAAATCCTATAATTTTATCTTTAACCATACAAACATTCTTAAATATCCTTACATATCCTTTTACCTCCAACTAAAAACAAAAATATATTAGGTAAGTACAAGTAAGAGCATGTCCTTAGGTAAGGGCATCCTTCAATAAATCCTTAGTTTTAGACAAGTTTTAACGGTAAAGATATCCAAGAACACCCATTGGAGATAGTAGTTATAATATATTTTATTGTCAGAAAATTTAAAGTGCTGGTAGCCAAATTGTTTTATACGGTATCTTAGAGTCACATCGTATCATGTGAGGTTAGGCCAAAGTGCTTATTTTGGACTTTTACAAATTTAGGATGTTTTGCACTAAAAAGTAAAAATTACGATTATTGTCTTCCAAAAGACGTTCAATAGAAGTTTTTTTGGACGGAGATAGTACACTTTATAAGTTAGGTAGCCCATTTATATCTATTTTAATAATCACAAGTTTTAAAGGCATCCTTTTATCTATAACTTTTTTATAAGGAGATAATATTAGTAATATCCATTCATAAATTAAAATTTGTTATTAAAAAAAATATAATTGATAGAAACCCTACTCCCTTGCTACACAATGTAACAAACTTATCAAAATTTATTATACATTTATGATTTATAATTTCCGTTTTTATACTGCACCATAATGAATCGGGAAATGCTCTTATTATACATAACATTTTTTAATTGTACATAACACTGTATACATTATACAGTTTTACAGTACAATCATATAATGTATATATTGTTGTGTACAAGACAAAGTACCCGTGCGTTGCGGTGGTAAGATGGTGAGGGTGATAGGTCATAGAGTATTGTTGATAGGTCATAGGAGGTGATATGTCACAGAGTGTGATAGTCAAATGCTTTAGCCGTACAGGCTCCGCCCTCAGATTTAAAAATTCGTCGAAAGTATAGCGAATGACATCTCTAATGAAAGAGCATAAAATTTTAAGAACATCCATATAGTTTTTATAATTTATTGATGTACGGTTTTTGAGATAAAAAAATTTGAATGAATTAGAGAAATAAAATGATTTATGAATGAGAGAGCAAAATGAGTGGTTGAGATTTAAGCAGAGAGAAAAATGAGTTGTTAAGTTGTATATAGATGTATTGTACATTATGCATTAGTAGGTGTACATTGTTAAAAAGTTAAAAAAATTTGGAGGAAATAAATGTTTTATAATGTAGTAGAGATAATAAAATTTAAGGTCAATTTTTTTAATTTAATTGATAGATTTCAAATTTTTGTAAATGTAGATAACATGACGGAGGCTTTGCTATTTTTGTCACACTTTATGGGAGATATTCATCAGGTAATATTCCATTTTGTTTATACGTCGTTACTTTAATTCCTTGAATCAATTATTTCATAAATTTAATTAGTTGTGATCAATATGTGTATGGAGTAGTATTTTAAAATTAGTTTTAAATGCATAATTTGATCAGCCAATGCATGTTGGATTCACTAGCGATGAAGGAGGAAACACCATTGATTTAAGATGGTTCAGGCATAAATCTAACCTCCACCATGTAAGTAACATATGTAGCCTTATTTTCTTATTACATACATATATAAATGGAAAATGCTAAATACAGCCTTAGGGCTGTATTTAACGTGCATAAAAAAATTTGTACTTTCCATATTAAAAATCTGCCCCTGATTTTTATGGTAAATATACAAACAATTTATGCACTTTAAACACAGCCCTAAAGGCTGTATTTAGCAAACCCCTATATAAATTATCATAAAATTAATCAATTAAACATTCAAATAAATAAAACAATAGGTATGGGACAGAGAGATAATTCTTACAGCTGCAGCAGATTTCTATGGAAAAGATATGCAGTCTTTACGAAAATCCATACAAACCAATTTCACACATGTAAGAATTCCCTCATCATATTCAAGTTTAGAGAAAAAGTTATAATAAAATATATGTTCACTCTATTGAAAATCATATTTCATTATATGATATATCATTTGAACCGCAGCAACTACTTTGTTAGGCAAACTTTTATTTTTTTATAATTAACGGCTGCTTTATTAATTTAATTTAACGGTTGAAAGTATTCTATCGGGTTAAAAAAAAAATAGAGTTTCATCATAAAATGTGGATTTTTACTCCACTTTCCCCAAGTCATACTAAACTCTTACATCTCAAAGAATATCAAAAAATAGAAAGGTTTACAACTGAATAGAAACAGCTCGTTCATTTGTTAATTGTTGTCAAATGCTACCTCATTTTTAATCACGGGGAGCTTAGGCATAGGACGAAGTGGACAACCGGCCGAAGTCCGATTTTTTAGAGGGTCCGACATTTTTTTTCTTTTATGTATATATATAAAAATATATGTTGTTAACCAAGACCGTTACAAATTTTAACAATTATCCAAAAATTAAAAATTAATACTTAACAAAAAAAAAAAAGCTCAAGTAACAATTTGATATAACATTTACTATCGCTTTTATATCTTAGTTTATATAATTATAATTGTTGCATCTATCATTTGGGCCTTTTTTTTTTCTCAGCCGAGGTTCATAAATCCTCAGAGACGGCACTGTTTTTAATCCATTCTACTCATAACATTTTTCTCTGTAATTATTTTATTTTGGATGTGAAATATTAGGGACTATGGTCTGATGATGTCACATCTTGGAAGGAATGTAACGATCTCTCTACTTGCGTAAACAAGTGAGTTGGTTCTTTCATATATATTTTAGATAGATTGCTTAGATCAATTATATTTTGTTTTTATTTATTTTCGAAGTATGGATAGTCTTCTTTAACTAACATAGTCGTTAGTCGATGGCAAAAAGATACAAAAGAAAATGTTTGGATCACTAATGTGAAATACCGTAGGCTCACTAATAGTCATGGCCAAAAATCGGTTTCTCCAAAGACTCGGTTCCAGACCGAAACCAAAACCGGTTTTAGTCAATACAATCAAAAAACGGTTTTGACCAAACTGGTTTTTTTTATTTGGTTGTAAACCACCCGGTTTAGTCACAACCAGTTGGTTTTGGTCAAAAGATTGATTGGTTCTTTTTTATTTTTTATTATTTTTTTTCCTAGTTTCTCTCAAAAACCTGAAACTGAATTGTTATGAAACCGGTAAAAGACCGATTCTAGAAACCGAAAACCGAAACCGGTTTAGAACCAACAGTTTTTCTATAAACGGAACCGGCTTGGGAGAAACGGGGTTTTTTCGGTTCATTTTCAGTTTTTCAAAACCGATTCTCTCGAAATCGAATTTTTTTTGGCATGTCTAGGTCATAACTAGTGTAACTAACTGTCCGTTTGCCTCATATATTGGCACAAAACAAAACGAAGAGTATACGATAATGAGTGACGGGCTCAAGAATTGTAGGTTGACATGCCTGTATTTTAAAAGCTTCAGAATCTAATAAATTTGCCTATATTAATGTCAAAAAAGATCGACTTTTCTAAAATTGAAAATGATTTTTTTAACAACAATTATTAGGGAAAAACCTAGGCTTATTATGGTGTTTAATTTACAATGATCAATTCCTTACCTTTTGGCCGGGTGAAACCCAGATGACTCTAACCCGGCAACCAAATGACGTGTTTAGTGTTATATATTAGCAAATTTATTTATTAGACGTGGGTCTATGATGTATTCACGTTTTATCAATAACTTATTGAAGGTATGCAATGGAAAGTATAAAAATGGCATGCAAATGGGGTTACAAAGATGTCGAGGCCGGTGAAACTCTATCAGGTAAAAATACAAATAATCTATACCTACATATAAAAAGAATAACCCCTTTTATTTTCGAAAGGTTGAAATTACTCTATGCAATATGACTAAAATGTCCCTACTCTTTTTCTACATCATCTTCTTTATTCACAAATTTAATTATCTCCATTAATATACTTAAAATACCCTTAATGAAATAAATTACACTGGCCACCACTTCCCCAAGTCTAAAAATAACTACACTAACCACTATATTAATTACATTTACACCATAAGTCGTCGCCACCACCCGTCACCACCGTATTGTCGCCACCGCCGCCGCATTGCGCGAGCACCATGCTAGTATTTTATAACTTTTTTATAACTTACCTTCATAACTCGTCTTTGACAAAATAACGAACAATTCAATTAGTTTTAGCCATTGATTTTAATCATGTATTAGTTTTAGGTTCGGACCGGTTCCGGGTCAAACGCGGGTCAACGGTTTTTTTGCTTATCCCTAGTTGCTATTACAATTGACATGTATTGATGTACAGATGATTATTTCAACTCGAGGATGCCAATCGTAATGAAACGAATTGCTCAAGGCGGAGTTCGACTGTCAATGATTTTGAATCACGTTTTCGGGGTTTCAAATTCATTCGAAGATGGATTAGTCGCCACATGAGTAATCAAGTTTGATGGCTCATATACATAGCCATTAACCAACATATTTAGGTTGTGAGATGTAACTAACAAGGATACTAAATAATATTAGCGATAAATTAGTCTTTAGACTCACACATATAGTGTAAAATATCTATATATGTTTATCTATGATGTTTGATTTTATATGATTATTAGAAGTATTAATTAAAAAGTGAAGTTAGTATTTCTCTAAATCGTTGTTTATGCTCTAATGATAATTTAACTAGTTAATAAACTCGGGTTTAACCCAGGTATTTTAACTAAAACTTTTAAAAGCAAAAAAATTATAAAAAAAATATATGTAATTTTTGTTATTGACATATTATAACTTGGTTTGGAGATATTAAATTGACTAACATAATTTATATATACGAGAGTTGCGACGGTTAAACGGTGATAATAATACAAAACAGTGGGGGAATCAATATGCGTATGTGTAAATAGGAAGGAGAGAAAGAATTGACTGTGTGTTAGATCTTGGTAAGGTGTTTGTCTGATTGTGTTTAGAGATATAGACTTAGAAGTAACGTATGAATTATGGTCAATATGAGGATATTGAATAGATTGTTGTTCTAAAATAAGGAGTCCAATATATTTTATAAGGGATTATAGATATATGAGTACCTATTGCATTAACAAAAGATAAAAAAAATTTAAATAAAAATAGAAATTTAAAATAAGTTTATAATGAACAATTTATCTTTAAAAATATTCAATATTAAATATGACATCATAAATAAAATAAAATTTTTGGAAAAAAAATATAAACATACCACATAATGTTGTTTTCTAAAAATAGTTTTGTAAGACAATTTTCTTTTATTATATATAAAGAAAGATTATTTTTATGAGTTTATCTGGTGCAGTTGTAACGGAAGATTGTTATTTCATGCATTTTAGATGTCGTGGTGAAACTTTTGAGTATGATTTTTATGTATATGGCTTAGGGCTCTCAGTTTGTACGGAATATGTCAATACAGTTGTTTTTTATTTATTAAGTCAAATAAACACTTTTGATAACTTAATGTATTATTTTTTGTTAGGACACCATCTTTTAATTAAAAAAGTAACTAAACTACCTTAGTTACTTCAAAAGTGGTACCAAATTAAAAGAGGGGAAAAGTGATTTTTATTTTTATTTTACCTTTGTTTATTTCATTTCATTTTATTTTATTTTTTATTATTGTATGTAACAAAAATCCATTCCAAGAATTGTAAAAAATAAAAGAGTTAAAATAAATAAAACCAACTCGTTATTTGTAACAAGTCTAAATTGTGTACCTTATATACATATGTAAATTACTTTTTTTAATTTTTTGGAATGAGTTTTTATTAAAAAATAAAACTATTAAAAAAGTTCAAAAATGAAAAAAAGGTAAAAAAAAAAAAAATAAATAAAAAAAAATAAAAAACTACTAATTTACTTTTTTTTTTTATTTTTTAACTTATAAGCAAACTTGCTCGATTATCAAAATGCGAAAATGAGCGTGGGTAACAAGTTAGAAGTAAGAAGTTAACAAACAATTACCTTTTTGTCCCAAAAGTCAGGAATGCGTTAACATGGACATTCATACAATGTACAATTTTTTAGCTTTCATCTTTCACACATACACATACACACATTCGTTACACATTCTCTGATCATATCATCATATGTGTTCTTAATTGGTAATAATTTTCTTTCCTTTTTTATTTATTAACATTTCTTTTTCAATGTATTATATAAAATGTTAGGATCCAATAAAATGGAAATTTGATTTGTTTGCCTTAATTATAGCTTCTCTTCATAATATATACGAGTAATTTTTATCTCTGATTTTGTATTGCCTAAATGAGATGATTAATATATATGCAAAGCTTATATAAATTGTTTTTGTGTGTGTGTTTGTAAAGGGCAATGTGATTTGTCATTTTTGATCTTACTGAAGTTTTTTTCTTTTTTTGTCTCTAAGAAGATCAGGTGATGTGAACATTTGCATGAGACTTATAAAATGATCTAAAGTTCTTTAACTATTTCATTTATTATTATTCAATTTTTTTGCATTCGACTAGAATTTGTCAGATTTGATGAACAAATCTATGTTACGTTTTGTTTCACTTTTGTATGCTGAATATGAGTATGTTTTTTGGGCTAATGTGTTGCTGGTGCAAAATCTGGTTTTTCTTTAGAACGTTAACCTTTTTCTGGTATGAAATGTATGTTATGTTAGCCAATGTACTATCGTTCTATACATAATTGTATATATTAATACCATTGCATTCTTCAGAAATTCAGATTTAGCATCTCGTGCTTTGAAAGGTGGTTCATTTGTAATTGTAATGGCATTTGTAAGGCTTTCAAGAAATTGGAAACGATCATCAGGAACAGGAGCCATCAACCGCCGCATACCAAATAAAGATGCTCCTCCTTATGATAAGAAGGAACCAGTTGCCACAACAGGGTACCTACAAAGCTTAACAAAAGTAAATTATATGAATTTTGAGGGTAAGGGAACATGTGCAGTTCAAGGATATAGATTTGCACATACAGAGAGAGCACGTGAGAATCATACTAGTTCAAAAACTGTGAATCCTCCTTATGGTAGTCTTGAAGCAACTAAACCAGGAGATAAGCCTAGAATTGTTGTTCTTGGTTCTGGTTGGGGAGCATGTAGATTCCTTAAAGGGATTGATACCAAAATATACGATATTGTTTGTATTTCACCTAGGAATCACATGGTTTTTACACCCTTACTCGCATCGACTTGTGTTGGAACTCTTGAATTCCGTTCTGTAGCTGAGCCTGTTGGACGTGTTCAGTCAGCTTTGTCCAAGGGTCCAAACTCCTACTTTTATCTTGCTTCCTGCACCAGCATCGATACAGATAAACATGAAGTAAGTATATCTTTAATCACATAGACACACATGAATTTTGGTTAAACATAACCCAAACATTAATGGCCCATTTTCGTAAGCAAATTTACCTATTCTACTTCATTTTTACCCTTTAGAGACAAAAACATATGTCAAAATGTCATCCATAGGTAAACTGATTGAGAATGACATATTAGTTTTTACCTTAACGGCTGTGTAACTTAGGTATTGCTTTGGTTGAACAGGTGTATTGTGAGACTATTAGCGATAATGGGCTCCCTTATGAACCCTACCGGTTTAAAGTTGCTTATGACAAGCTTGTAATAGCTTCTGGATCCGATCCACTGACCTTTGGTATAAAAGGTGTGAAGGAGCATGCCATTTTTCTTCGTGAAGTTAGTCATGCTCAAGAAATAAGGAAAAAATTGCTGTTGAACCTGATGCTCTCTGAAACTCCTGGTAATAAATGTGCACTGTTTTGGTTAATTAAGTGATTTATTTCATAACCTTTTCAACACATGTTTACTTATAGAGGAGACCATTCATGTTATGAACTATCTTTCAAGGAAAAAACAGTTAGTTCATACTGAAACGGATTGAAAGTCATCCCAAAGGGTTAATTTTCTGCATAAAATCTATGGTGACCTTTTGTCTATAAACGTCCGATTATTTTTGGATTGAAAATCATATTTAACACACTTAATTTTCAGAGAGGTATCATAATATTCTCACAGAAAATGTTTTTGCTACAAAAGTACCTGTTTTTACCCCTTTTCCTATTTTGGTACGCCTAATGCGTGTCAAGGATTTGAATAAACTCGTGGCTTTTCCAGGCATATCTGAAGAAGAAAAGGAGCAAATGTTGCACTGTGTTGTCGTTGGAGGAGGCCCGACTGGAGTGGAGTTTAGTGGTGAATTGAGTGATTTCATAGTGAGGGATGTTTATCAACGTCATGCCCATGTTAAAAACTATGTCCGTGTCACCCTCATTGAGGTAATTACTTTTACTCATTCGAAATTAATTCCAAGTATAGTGTTAGACTACATTAGTTATGTCTCTTGTTTTTGCAACAGGCAAATGAAATTTTGTCATCTTTTGATGTTCGTCTTCGACAATATGCATTGAAACACTTAACAAAGGTAAATTTATTCAGCATCACTTTTTCTCCACGGGTTTGGCACTTTGGCCCATGAAATGGATACATTTTGAAAAGTGTCATTATAGTTGAAATATCTAATATGACATCTATCAGTATGGTGTACGTCTTGTTCGAGGAGTTGTCAAAGAGGTGCACCCCAAAAAGCTGATTCTTAGTGACGGGAGTGTTGTCCCGTATGGACTTCTGGTGTGGTCGACTGGAGTTGGCCCCTCTGAATTCACAAAATCACTGAAGTTTCCAGCATCTCCTGGCGGAAGGTATATTTCCTGCTTGTATCTGCAGAGAATTCTACTGATACAGAGTTAGGTATTGCAAGAAATTGCTAGTTGAGCTTACTTGATTAATCCAGACTTTGGAGGTCCTGAGTGTAAAACTGTGGCTTGGATTTTTCTTAGCAGATGGTTAATTTCTCATCTTGTTAGACCTGATATCTGGGGTTTTTCCAAAACAATATACTGGTGGCAAAATAGGTGGGCTGGGTAATGGCTCAAAAAGGATATATTGATGAACATGTCAACTCATAATGGGCAGACATGCCAAGACTTTTTTGTCCAATCAAGTATTATATGTATCGTCCCTAACAAGAATTGATAACAAGGACCGTCAATGTGGTTGACAATTTTCCAAAGCTCGCCTTTGAGTCTACACCACGGGGATGAACATGGGAGAATCAAACACATGGATTGTCCTTGTAATAAATTCTCGTTAGGGACGACAAGTTGAAAATTGATAAACCACAAGTCCGGGTCATGTACTTTTATATTTATAGTAGTTTCTTTCGAAGCGAGAAGTATTTAGGATGTTGTAGGCTTCTAGCCCTTTAAATACACACTAAATGAGTTTTGACTTTTGACCAGTTTAACCTGCTCAACTTTTTTCTATGTTCGCGTGTTTAGAATCGGCATTGATGAATGGTTAAGAGTTCCTTCAGTGGAAGATGTTTTTGCACTTGGAGATTGTGCTGGTTTTCTTGAAGACACGGGAAGGCAGGTTCTTCCTGCTCTAGCTCAGGTTTGTTTAGTCTTCCATTTGACATGTTTTATTTCAAAAAGTCAAAATGCGCTTTTTATGAGTGAAGCCTGCATAATGTGAAAAACAGGTTGCCGAAAGACAGGGGAAGTATCTTGCACATTTGTTCAATAAACAGATTGGCAAGCAAAATGCAGGAAAGGCTTATTCTGCAAAAGATGTTGCTCTTGGAGATCCTTTTGTATACAACCATCTAGGAAGCATGGCGTCTGTGGGGCGTTATAAGGCCCTGGTTGATCTTACCCAGGCAAAGGTAATAAATTCTACATAATTCTATTTATGAATAAGGCACACTGGGTAATGGGTCTGAACAGGCTCAGATTGAAATATGTCGTTTTTGTAGTACTGGCTGGGCTGGTTTTTGTCTTTTGTCTGTTGACAAACAATTTTTTTTTCCATTTCTTCTATAATAATTAGCTTGTTAGTTACCATTACAAAATTAATATTCCTACTAAATAAATTTATTTTCTTGAACAACAATGTAATTATGCAGGTCATAGTTATTTAAAATAGAGATGATGTGACTTTTAACTAGTTTTGAGTTTTGACCATTATATTGTATTGGTCTTAATTTAGCACCACACTTATGTTTTTGATCTTCTATAATAATAGTTCTCTTATTTATATCAGGCTGGTAAGGGCGTCTCGATGGCAGGGTTCGTGAGTTGGCTGATTTGGCGCTCTGCTTATTTGACACGTGTTGTTAGCTGGAGGAACAGGTTTTATGTCATGATCAACTGGGCAACGACGCTAGTCTTTGGGAGAGATAATACAAGAATTGGATGAACCATTTTTTGCGAGGATTAGTCTACATTATATTTGGAACTATCAATTTTGTCACTTTACCGTAGTATGATCATATCTCTGCTATCCATTTTTTATAGTCACGTTTTGAATTATCATAGAATTGTAAAAACAAACCCTTCTAAATAAGATCGAATTGTTTCCTCATTTAAATTAATGTCGCATTTTGATAGCAATACCCGCTTTGAATTGAACCCTGTTCAAAAGTTTCACATGGAGGACCAAAAAAATGGTGGTGATTCAGTTGATCGATTGGTAAGTCAAACATGCATGCATCATTAAATTAATAAACGAAGCGCGTAACACGACCAGGTCAAACAGGGTACCTCACCACCCACTATTAGCGGCGACGTCGCCGCAAATAGTGGGTCCCAACTGACAGACTGCAGAGATTCAACGCAACCGTTTCACGTGCCATGGACCCCACTATTTGCAGCGACGTCGCCGCTAATAGTGGACCCCACTGACTGACTACATAGATTTAAACGCGCAGATCTTTCTTTCCTTTCATCTATCTCTTCTTCTTCACACCACTCGACTTGCGGAAAAAAAAATCCGGCTATCCAAAAAAAACCTCCGGGCCATCTATCCCCTCACCTTCTATATCAACAATCCGGCCACCCCCGGCTTTCGGGCTCCTTCTCCGGCTATTTTTGAGGCAATATATCCTTTTTATTTGCATAATCCGGCTATCTATCCCCTCATCCTCCTTATCAACAATCCTATTTGTTTGTCCCACGTTTTCCGGCGTCCCGGCCTCCATTTTCAGACACGGTATTAGCGGCGACTGTTTTCTGGCGAACCAGTTTTCCGGCGAACGAATTTTCCGGTGACTCAGTTTTTCCAGTTTTCCGACTACTAATTTTTCCGGTGAACCAGTTTTCAGACGGGGTAACACTCATTTACCTTTTAAATTGTTTTTATTTTAATTTATAAAAATGTTATAAAATATATAATTGTTATAGAAATTATTAGTTATAGAAAATAAATGTTAGAAAATATATGTTTGTTAGAAAATATATGTTGAAAATAAATGTTAGAAAATATATGTTAGAAAATATTAATTATAGAAATGTTATAGTATAATGTTATAAAATATATGTTTCTTATAGAAAATATATGTTAGAAAATAAGTGTTAGAAAATATATGTTAGAAAATATTAGTTATAGAAATGTTATAGTATTATAGTTAGGAAATATATGTTTGTTAGTTTGATTGTAAGAACTTTGTAGAATATGATTGTTAGAAAGGTTATGTTATTATAGTTAGAAATGATATGATTCTTAGAAATTAAATGAATTTTAGGAATTATTGGTAGTTAGAATTATTGTTTAAAATGTTATATTATTATAGTTAAAAATTATATGATTGTTAGAAATTTTATGGTTATTGTTAACATAATTGTTAGTATTATGTTAGAAAACACTTGTTAGTATTATTGTAATTGTTAATATAGTTGTTATTAGGTTAATATTAATGTTAGAAAAAAAGGTTTGAAAAATAAGTTGCAAAAATGTGGTCATTTTAGATATAATAAGTTTGAAAAACAATTGTGTCCAAAATATGTTAATTTAATTTGCGTCTTTTTTTTGACATTTATGATTGTTTTTATTATTTTATAAGTTGTGTATAACTTATGTAGGTTAAAATGGTTGCCCTTTACGGCAGAGATGGTGGCAATGACCCTCCAAATTAGGGGTGGAATAGAATGGGGTTGTAGGCGTACGGATGGTAAGTATATATTGATGTATTAAGCATATAAATATATACTATATATATATATATATATATATATTTGTTATTTTATTTTGTTTTGCAGGTATTAGCACAGGGAGAGCTGCCGCTGTAACACCCCGAGCTAGGCTCGAAATGCACCGAAAACCATGACACAAGATGGAATTATCGTAGAACGAGACTATATGAAAATAAAAGGATTCCGTGAACCCAACATTTAGTTTACAAGTTACAAAAGCACAAGGAGCATACAACCATCAAGAGTTTTACAAGAATGATATCAAAAGATGGCTCATGATCCTAAGCGAGTCCCATCAATGGGAAATGAATCACGGATCCATGGTCATAGTCCAACTTCTAGCAATGCAATCAAGCTCTTGGGTTATCTTGGTTACCTGAAAAGTGTACTAAACAATGTCAACACTAGGTTGGTGAATTCGTAGGAAAGAAGGAACAAGAACATGTACCAATGCCATCCATCACATACGCAAACATAAAGAACAAGAGTTTAGACATCAATTAAGTATCTAACATGACCAATGATCTCACACTTGTACACAATGTCCCTCAATTGTTTTCATGTCATCCATAATTGTCATCAAGTACGTATCGTACCCGTATAATGTCATCAAGCACTAAAAGTGCCCGTTTGTATTGTTATCATGACCCTCATTTGCATTCATTGCACATAAATTGATCATCCATGACCATCATTGTCCACACATAACCAAATGCCGTGTGTATATACTTTGTATGATACTACTTCTTGAAAGGCCTTTGATGTTTATATATAGGGTCACCCGCAGCCTTCCCACCCCATCTCCAACCTTTCAAGGCATTATCATCCTCCATATATACCCAACTATCCTAAACAAACTCATCATACATAAACAAGTAACCATACAACGAAAACACATAATTGCACATCATCAAAACCTTCACACAACATGTAATTTACAAATTTTCATCATGCACGAAGTACACTTTTCAGCCTGACTCTTAAAAGAGTAAGGGAAGCTACGAAAACTCACTTTTGCCTTGCAAATGTTAAGGGTAGAATGAGCTACAACGTCAATTGATCACCAAACGTTCCCGACCTATCAATGTATAACATAATGCCATCAATGTCATCCCTAATCCCTAGGACAAGTTAGTCTAGTGGTTCAAGTCAAGTCGCTAACCCACAGACACTATAATAATCTTCCCGAGTAAGAACAAGACACTTTGGCTCGACATTTTTAAAAATGAAGGAAGATTCGACCCAAATGATTGTTACCACAAGAAACTAGACTCTCATACGATTTTAACAATAGGTCATATGGCTCGATTGGACTTACGGATCAAAAGTTATAAACCTTTCAAAATGTTATAAAAACCAGTCCTTAACGGGAGTTACCAAAAGTAACGGCCATCACGCCCTTCAGATACTAATGGCCATTACCAAGACTAACGGCCATTACACGCCCTTCAGATACTAACGGCCGTTACAGGGGCAGCTGTTACGGGGGGGGGGGGGGGGCAAATGACTAACGGCCATTAAGATCCCTAAGGGGCGTTATGGCCTGCAGATTTTCCAAGATCGATCCAAAACCCATTTCAACTCAAAATCTTGACACAAGGCTCTAATTAGCAGTTCATAAACTAAATTTTTGACATACATAACATGTTTTAACTTTAACCAACACAATCCATTTCAAAACTTGATCCATTAACACAAATCTTTGCTTAAATTCGGCCATAAACAACCCAAGAACACCCACATTTCGATTTTTGACCTCTTGTTGATTAAGGATACTTTTAAATCGATTTTTGAACATAAATAGACAAAACCCACATCAAAAAACACACTTATTAACACCCATCTTTGCTCAAAATAGTTCTTGACCATCACAAACCCTAATGAAACCCTAGCTTTGAACCCAAATGGATTTTGACCTGAATTCGACCAAGGACACTTAGATTTAATTAAGAGACATGCTTAACAACTTGAAATAAGGAATTCGAGCTAGAAATCACTTACCAAAACTTCCACAAGCAACCAAACCCGAATTTGACCTAAATGGAGCTTTTTCTTGCATTTGAAACCTTGAATTTTTTTTGATATGATGCTAGAATGATGATGAGGATGATGATTTTGTTATGATTCTACTTGAACCCCATTAAATTTGTGAATTAAATTAGAGAGAGATTGAGAGATTGAGTGTGTGTGTGTGTGTGTGTGTGTGTGTTTGTAAGTAAATAAGAAAGAGAAAGAGATGGAGAAATGGGTGGGGGAGAAAGGGATAGGGTTGGGTTAACTTGGGTGGTTCATGGTTTGGTCACAACCCATGGGTAGGATCCATTTACATTTTACTAGTTAGCTTGAATGTCATTTAAGTAAAAAAAAATCGATTAGCACCTATTAATTATCTTGACTAGCACATAATTCTTAACTTGAACAATAAATTGACCCATATGAACACATTGAACCCAACTGAACCTTAAATTGCACTAGAACATTTATTGATTACTAATGCTTAGTCAAAATGTACACATAGTCAAATAGTCAAAAGTCACGATTGTTACATCATTCCCCCGTTAAGGGAATTTCGTCCCGAAATTTGATAGAACCCTAATCACTAAACAAATGCGGGTATTTTGACTTCATAAAGTCTTCCCGCTCCCAAGTGAACTCGGCTCCACGCCTAGCTTGCCATCGGACTTTGACTATCGTATAACGTTTGTTCTTCAATTTCTTGACCTCTCGTTCCAAAATTTCTACTGGTTCTTCTACAAAATTGAGCTTCTTGTCCACTTGAATTTCGTCCATGGGCACATGATGCGTAGGATCCGCCAAACACTTTCTTAAGTTACAAATATGGAACACGTTATGCACACCACTAAGTTCTTGAGGTAACTTTAATCGGTATGCCACTTTACCCACTCGTTGAATGATTTCCAATGGTCCTATATATCTTGGCCCGAGTTTGCCTCTCTTCACAAAACGAACAACACCTTTCCATGGAGAAACTTTCAAAAGTACGTTGTAACACTCCGAGCTAGGCTCAGAATATTACCGAAAAGATATAGCGTAAGCATGGAATTATCGTAGAACATGAACTATATGAATAAAAAGGATTCGGTGAATCCAACATCAACAAACAAGTACATAATGCATAATACAAAAATAAGGGGCAAATGAATCTTGGATCCATGTAAGTCCAACCCAAGTTCTAGCACATGCATCAATCAACCATCACATCTTGGATTCACTTGATTACCTGAAAAGTGTACTAAACAAAGTCAACACTAGGTTGGTGAGTTCGTAGTAATGGTTCACAAGGAACCATTGACAATAGTCACAATGTAAAATCACAACAAGGATACATGGCATAAAATAGTCACGTGTAAAAGATGAGCACAAGTGGTGAAAATATCCAAGTCATGTATTGTGTGTATGCATATGCCGGGACGGATATCCAATGTAGAACAACCATGTCACAATGTCATATCAAAATAAGATCATATATGTAGTTGCGTGTAAAGCGCGAAAATATGTATAGTTGCGTGTAAAGCGCGACAATATGTATAAGTTGCGTGTAAAGCGCGAAAATATGTATAGTTGCGTGTAAAGTGCGACAATATGTATAAGTTGCGTGTAAAGCGCGAAAATATGTATAGTTGTGTGTAAAGCGCGACAATATGTATAAGTTGCGTGTAAAGCGCGAAAATATGTATAGTTGCGTATAAAGCGCGACAATATGCATAAGTTACGTGTAAAGCACGAAAATATGTATCGCGTGTAAAGCGCGACAATATGTATAAGTTGCGTGTACAACGCGAAAATATGTATAGTTGCGTGTAAAGCGCGACAATATGTATAAGTTGCGTGTAAAGCGTGAAAATATGTATAGTTGTGTGTAAAGCGCGACAATATGTATAAGTTGCTTGTAAAGCGCGTAAAGTCTCTCATCCCACAAATCATCCAAACCACAATGCACATACATTTCATACGACTTTACATTTAAGGAATCATTGATGCTTATATATAGGGTCACCCGCAGCCTTCCCACCACATCTCAAATTCATTAAATGTATCATCGTCTTCCATATATGTACAACTATCCTAACCACATCTCATAATCATAAACGAATGTATAATCAACCAACTGACATATGAGTATATGATGCATAATAATACGTGTAATGAATGGCCACAAGTAGTGCCAATATCGAATCATGCATAGTATGTATGTCCATGTCATGATGCATATCAAACGTATGTCAACCATGTCACTAAAGTACCAAATAGGGTGTGCTTGCGTGTAAACCGCTCCAATCGTGTATAACAATGCGTATATGTTCATAACATTACAATTAAGCCAAACCAATCCAAACAATCAACAAATCCATCAAACCGACAAACCGACAATTCAAGCAATCAAACAAGTAGTAAGACAATCGTAACTCAGGCCAATCAAGCAATCAATCAAACAATCAAGCATGTATGTATACACTTTTCAACCCGAATCTCAATTGAGTAGGGAGCTACGGAACTCACCTTAGCCTCAGATGTCGTTAGAATGAGCTTAAACGGGTGAGTGAGGAACACAACGATCACAAACCTATTACATCAACATCTTATCATCACATTATATCTTAAAGTATGCGTAGTACATTTGGTTAAAGATATAAAGGTTTTGGTTGAACACGAGTTGAGGTTTGACACTAAATTTTTGACGGAGGAATCCAAGTGTTACACGCGCCTTGTTATGGATCATTAAGATGTAAGAATGAATTTGGGTTAAGCAACTAAGGATTAGACACTTTAGAATACAAATATATACATAATTAGCAAATACGTGGCAAGTAGGAAATGCATGTGGCACGTATCTAGCTTTTCAGATTTTTGGGCAAATATGTGGCACATGCATACATGCATGTAGCGCATATTTGGCTCTGTTCGGGCTTTACATAAAAACTGTGGCACATGCATACATGCATGTGGCACACCTGGGCATGTTCTTGCTTAAAACGGGTTTTCACATCAAAATCGACCAACGTAGGAGCCAAATCGAGTTTCCAAACTTTAACATAACCAAATTCAAGTATAACCACACCATAAAAACATACCAATTAACAAACCCACTTCCAAAATCTCAAGATCCTCTTTTAAACCCGTTTTTAAGCAAAAATAACCATTTTACACTCGAATCGACCACAAATCGTTTAGGTCTATAACAAGGAGGTATTCTATTAGTTAAGGGGAACATTTTGAGCTATAGAACACTTACCAATTTGACCCGAAGCTAAAAATCCGGTTTTGGAGCTCTTGGAGAAGATGAACACTCATATAACCCAAAAATCTTAGAAGTTTTGCAAGAGGTTATTATTATACAATGTTTAATTAACAATTTGATGCTACAAAACCCTAAATTTTTGGATCCAAGAAGAAGGAGGAAGAAAATGGTGTTTGTGTGTGAGTGTTCTTGTGTTTTAGAGAGAAAAGAGAGAGTGTGTGTTTTGTGTGTGAAGAGATAAGGGAGAAATGAGAGGTGGGGAGGGGTTTTGTTCCCCTCTTGCACTGTCGCAACTAGTTCCGGTTTCTCCTGAGAAATGATTTGTTTCGTTAAGACTTCTAACACGAGACTCGTTCAAATTATTCGTCGACAAAACCAAACATATTTTGGAATTACGTTTCTAACGACTATTCACATGCTTACCTTTTCATTACAAAAGTTTATTTACTTGAATTTGACTAATTTTTGTTTTACGAGTTCGCTAGCGTTGACCGGTCAAATTGGCGGGTGTTACATACGTGGTCACCAACATTGAACTCCAATGGTCTACGCCTCACATCGGCGTATTTCTTTTGCCTCTCACGACCCACTTGCAATCTCTCTTTAATTTGTGAAATCACCTTTGTTGTCTCTATCACTTTTTCCGTCCCAATGAGTTGGCTTTCACCAATTTCCGCCCAAGCGAGTGGCGAACGACACTTCCTACCATAAAGTGCCTCAAAAGGTGCCATTTTAATAGTCGCATGGTAACTATTATTGTACGAAAACTCAACCAACGGTAAATGATCTTCCCAACTCCCACCAAAATCGATAGCACAAGCCCTCAAGATGTCTTCGAGCGTTTGGATGGTCCTCTCAGTTTGTCCATCCGTTTGGGGGTGAAACGTCGTACTCATGTCAATTTGAGTATCCATTGGTTGTTGAAAGGCTTCCCAAAAGTTTGATTTAAACTGACTATCCCTATCGGAGATGAAAGAAACCGGAACCCCATGTTTAGACACCACCTCTTTAATGTACAAACGAGCTAGGGTGTCAAACTTATCGGTCTCACGAATAGCTAAGAAGTAAGCCGACTTTGTCAACCGATCCACAATCACCCATATGGTATCACGTCCACTTCTTGTCTACGGTAACTTCGTGATGAAGTCCATTGCAATACGTTCCCACTTCCATTCCGGTATCACCGGTTGCACCAATAAACCCGGTGGCTTCTTATTTGGGGACCTATGTCGCTACCATCCCACATTTTTACAAAACTATCCATCTGAAACAATTCAAGTAAACATCTAGTTCATTAACTATTCATAATATACACATATGTATAATATCTATATTTATATTCATAATATATATATATATATACATATACGTCAATATACCCGTGCTAAATATAAATGGAATATGGCTTTGAAAACGAAATTTGTGAATGAAAACGACTGAAAATGAAAGTTATGCGTATGAAAACTAAAAGATATGCGAATGAAAACGACCGCTACGAAATATACAGTTTATACTGTGTAACACCCCGACTAAGGCGGAAAACTCAGGATGTAAGATAAAGCACACGCACACATGGATGTTACATAGGAATACTAAATGAGTGTATAGAATAGGCATAAATAGTCGTTTACATAGTCAAACAAGCATAAGTGAAGTCATCCCACACATGTTCAATCGAGCATTCAAATAAAGATAAGGTAAGTTCCCACGCAGGGGAAAAGGATAGGCATATTGCCAACAATCATAAACAAAAGCATGCAAACTCCAAAACCTAGCCTGCAGTCTGCTAAGAGTCCCATGCTACCTGACCTAGCCACGATTAGCTTGAATACCTGAAAGGAATACTTAAACGTGTCAACACAAAGGTTGGTGAGTTTGTAGGTTTGAGTTCATAAACAAGATGTATAAAAACGTTTTATGCAGTCAATAGAATTCGAGAGTAAAGTAGTATAGTGTGGTTAGAGACCAACTTGCACATAAGTAAGCAAGCACACAAAATCCTCATAAGGACCGGCTAAAATGTATAAAGCGAGCACACACAATCCTCAACAGGACCGACTAATATGTATAAGCGAGCACACGCAATCCTCAACAGGACCGGCTAGTATGTATAAGTGAGCACACACAATCCTCAACAGGACTGGCTAGTATGTCACAAGTAGTCAGTTAGCCATAGAGTAATAAAAGCAGTTACGGCATATATAAAAGCATATGTAGTATTCCTTTCACCCCAAAACATAAGTAAAGAAAAAGGGGCTACGAAGACTCACAGTGATCCGGTACAAGCGTAGTTTATAAGCACAGAGAACAAGCACAGATATAAATGGGTTATATCTATTTGTATCCAAATATGTCCTGATGTCAACCTAATCACAAGTCATTGATCATAAATAAACATATGTATTAGTTCTTGTGATTAATTATTCACTGAGTTGTCCTTGATGAACTGATGATTTGGTCCTTTGAAGATCTTTGAATGTTTTGACTCGAAAAGTGTTTAAATGGACTTTAAGTACTCGAACTGGTCTTGATATGAACGTCTTAGAACTCACACACAAGTGATTACCATGATACAGAGTTGAACGTGTCTTTAGATAATGAACTTTAACTTTAAGAACTCGATTTAGTTGTTTCATAGGACTCGTACTTTAATGATGCAAGATAGAACATGTTCTCGTATATTCAATTTAGGGTTTGCATTATACTCGTTGCACTAGATCGATTCATTATTTAGCTTGATGTTAATAAGTAGCCTTTAAGGTGTTTAATCGTATGATAATGATGTTATGAACTTGGTTTGGTGTCAAATGATCATGTATGGTATGTTATCGATCATGTATGTGTTGTTTTATGATTGCTCGAAGTCATTTTAAGGTTTAGGTTACAAGATCGTCCCACTAGACAAGTAGCAAGATCGTCCTAGTGTTTCAGCCAGCCAAGATCGTCCCATTTTCATTTCAAGATCGTCCTAGCTGCTGCTCCAAGATCGTTTTAGGTTAAGCTTAGTTCAAGATCGTTCCAAGAGAAAGGGAGTCAGGATCGTCCTAGGTGATAGCTTGTCAAGATCGTCCTTCATGCTAGCCTCAAGATCGTCTTACTACTAGCCTCCAGATCGTCCTAGTGTCATTAAGTTGAATCAAGTGCACAAGATCGTTTCATGATCAAGTGTTTGAGCTAAACCATGTTAGAGATTAAAAAATAGTGCTTTGTTGTATTATTACTTTATGAACTTTAATGTAACTTTAATAAGGTTGAGGGGGAGCTTTTGTAAGTTTTCCATGTAATATATAAACCCCTCAATCCTTATTACTTGTAACTTTGGAGAAACACTCAACAATTTTTTTTTCCCTGATTGAATCAAATCACCTTCTCTCACACACATATCTTTCTCTCTCAAGAACACACACTTACACACACTAACCATCATTGTTGAACACCTAACTTCCGCATCTAAACACGAATATTTCAGTAATTATCATTTGGTATCAGAGCAAAACAACAATCTGTTGGTTATCCAGATCAAATTCTACACAGATCAGTGTTGATTTTGTTCCAAAATTCAAATTTCGTGTTAAAAACTTACCGTCTCTGTTCTTCATCTTTTCTATATCAATTTACACTCAATTTTTCTGTTTTTGATCGCAAATCAATTCTAAATCACCTTAGGATACATCGTGTTCAATTTCATAATCCAATTCACCATATACATCAAACTCCGAAATTGTGGAAAAACCGCCAAAATTTTGGGTTTGAATTTGAGTTGATTTGAGCTACAGTTTTGTTTCTAAGGTTGTGCGCGATCTCATTCTGAACATTTTCGCTTTTGAATCACGTTCTAACTCTCAAAAACGAGTGAGAAAAGAGCTGATTAGTGATTCTGCACGACTATTTTGTCGTTTTCTGTGTTCTTGAAGAAAATACCTTAAAACGATCTTCCTTAGACCGTTTTGCTTAATTGTGTCTAAGACGATCTTCCTCAAGATCGTCCTAGTGATATTTTGACTTGAGGTGTTAAAACGATCTTGCCAAGATCGTTCTAGCATCTGTTGGTTCTGTGTGAACTGTGTGTTGTGATTTGTTCATTAGAAGTTGTTGTGATTGGGAATCACACACTTCCTGGGTAACTGATCTCTTTGAGATTGGTTTTGCTCAACCTTCCTGCAATCAAAATCCAAATTCTGTCCAAATTTTCCAAAGTTTTTCATACTTAGAATATTTTTCATACTTAGAATATTTTTCACTCAAAATTCTAAGACGATCTCCTCAAGACCGTCTTATTTTTCTTATCTAAGACGATCTCCTCAAGACCGTCTTACTTTCCTTAGTTCCGTACTTAAATTTTTTTTTTCAAGTCTTGTTCTAAAACGATCTTATCAAGATCGTCCTAGTTTCCTTTCTTCAAAACGATCTCATCTAGACCTTTTTCTCTTCCAAAATTCAAAACCATAAAAAAAAAAAACAAAATTCCAAATCTTTGTTCAGTCATTTCAATGACAACAATCAATATTGATCCAATGATGTCAACCATCCGACCTCCAATTGTTCACAAAAATTCTTTTGTCCAATGGCAAAATAAATTCGTGGATTTTCTTGAAACAAAACCAAATGGAGTTTTTATCAAACAATCAATTCTTGAAGGTCCAGTTCAATTCAAACATTCTATTGGAATGCTTCTTACCAATGATCACCTCAATGATGAACAAAAAGCAAGAAGTCAAGCTGACAAGCAAGCCAAATCCTATCTCTATCAATCTCTTTCTGATGAAATTTTTTCTTTTATCGATCATGATCATAATGCCAAAGAGATATGGGATGAATTACTTAAGTTTGCTGCTTCTGAAGATGTCAACTGCTTGATGACTTCAACATCCAGTTCTTCACAAACTTCCTCACAAGCAAAACCAAGTGTGGTAGATTTCATTTCTAAAGATGATTTCTTGTCTGTCCAAACAACTGCTGATACTTTGACAAAGCAAAACCTTACTTTGAAAAATAATTTGAAAATGGCTAAACAAGAGTTTGATAAAATCAATGAAAATTTTTTTGAACTCTCAATAGCTCATGAAGCTCTCAAAGTGAATTATGATTCTTTGAAAGAAATGCATTTGTCAAGTGCCAGCTCTCAAGTTATTTCCCCCAATGCTCACTTAACTAATACATGTCAAGACCTTGAAGAGACTGTCCATTCACTCAAGCAAACCATTGAAACTTTAAAACTTGAGAAAACCAATGAGTGGATAAGAGCAAATGCAAGACAAGCTGATGTTGAGTTTCTCACAAATAAAATGAAAGATTTTAGACCCAGCTGTGAAAAACATGAAAGACAGATCTCTAATCTAAACAGTACTTGTTTTCTCAAAGGAGTAGAAATTGATACTCTTAAAAAGGAAATTGAGGATTTGAAAGCAAATGTCTTGTTTTATCAAGAGAAAATCTATAAGATTGAACAAAATCCTCTGCTGAATTTCACTGCCTTTTACAACAAGTCAAAGATCGATAAATCAGAACTTCTTCTTGGGTTGGGATATGAGAATCCAACACACTTAGCAAAAGCTCAAAAAGAAGACCTTGGTCCTTTATATGATGAAAACCTTCTGAGACTTGGCATGATTCAAACTTTTCTTAAACCATCTGAGAATGATTTTGAGTCAGATGATTATGTTGCAATAAATGATACATATAAGAAAACTCATAAAAGATCCATCTATGAGTTAGAAGAAATTGACAGCATTTCAATTCCTGAAATTGATTCTCAAAAAGATTGTTTAAAACCAGTTTCACAAAGAATTTACATTCCAACTACCATATTGGAAAAGGAAATTGAAGGATTAAAACAAAAGATTGAGTCTCAACAAAAGGTCATTGAACATCTGAAAACTCAAGATCATACTCCAAAGGTAAGTGAGACCACCCCTGTTAATCTGTTGCATGTTTTTAATTCTCCTGATTACTCCACTCAGTCCAAAGAGTGTGAGATTTCTAACAAAGATGTGCAGGTTGAGAGAACCTCTCCTTAAGAGATTCAAGATATGCCTTCTTCAATGTTCTCATCATTTCTCCAAATTGAAGAAAGAATTCAAGCTTTGAAAGCCAAGAATCATTCATTTGTGAAAAAGATACTTTCTTTTGATTCTCCTG
Source organism: Erigeron canadensis (assembly GCF_010389155.1). Taxonomy (NCBI): domain Eukaryota; kingdom Viridiplantae; phylum Streptophyta; class Magnoliopsida; order Asterales; family Asteraceae; genus Erigeron; species Erigeron canadensis. The sequence goes on from NC_057764.1 coordinate 18,795,913, forward strand.
TGATCACCCCAACTGACCAAAATAAAGTGAATCTAGAGCACAAGGTTGAGATTCCTAAAGATCTTAAGGCTAAAGCAAAAGCATTAATTGAAAAGATAACAAACAAAACTGTTTCCAAACCCAAAGTTCAACAAAAAGTTTCGCCATTTTCTTTTCTAGATTTTTCTGTTAAAGAACTTGATAAGTTTTTGGAAACTGAACATGTTTTTGCACCTGAAGTAGAGAAAGAACTTGAAAAACTTTCACCAAAAAGGCCTAAAATTGAAACAAAGAAAGAATCTAAGTCTAAGATTGCTCCAATTTCATTTTATTCACCCAAAGGTCAACATGCACCAGCTGTCAAAAATAAGAAGCCCATTTCAAATACCTCAAAGAACAAGGTTGATTCTTCATCTGTATCTAGAACCACTGCTCCTAAAGTTGACTCACAATTTAGTTCTTTACCTAAGATGTCAAAGTCTAGCAAAGATTTTCTAATCACAGATACATCTAATGGTAAAACCAGATATAGAGATCAGTATGGTTGGTTCACTGTTGGAAACCCAAAGAAACAGAACATCAAATCTTCCGAGAAAACCAACAATCAAAATGCTAAAACACAAGTGTCTGTTAAATCACCAGTTAGAAGAAGTTGGACAGCTAAACCATGGTCTGTAATAAATTCTAAATCTTCTACTGTGATTTCCAAACCATTGATTGTTGATTTTAAGGGGATTGTGTTGAATTTTAAGAATAAACCTCTTGTTCGAAAACCCCATTTGTATACCTTGAATGTTTCCTCTAACCCAAAAGGACCCATTCAAAAGTGGGTACCTAAAAAGACCTAATTCTGTTTTGTAGATAATAAAGGTCTGTGTTTAGCATTCCCATCCTGGATGTTGTTCAACACATGATCCTGGAATGAGTTTCTTTTCAAAGAAACAATCTCGAATAAAGTGCTCATTACCAATGCACTTATTTTCCTCTGAATGTTCTGTACAAATCCTTCATCTCCTTCCTCTTCATTCATTATCTGTCAAACATTGATGCTATGTTTATATGCAATGTGCTTAAATATCATGCAATGTTTGAGGGGAAAAAAAAGGATAATTCATGAATATCTAGGGTGAATTTGTGTATTTGCACTATTTGAAGAGAAACTTATTGTTTATTTCTTTTAGAAAAACATATAAAAATATTAAAAATGAAAAATCCATAAAAATTTATTTTAGTTGTTTCATTATTTGTTTTGCTATAATTTTTGTTTAGTTGTTTATCATTTGTCTTGATAAATTCTGTAAGCCCAAATTTTTTTTCTAAAAACATCAAGCCCAGTTCTTCAAAAGGCCCAATCTGATCCTCTCAAGCCCAAACCATGTGAAAACGGGTCAATACCCAGTCAACTTGACCCGATTCGAGTCTTCCAATACAAGTTGGAGGGAATGATCATTTCTTTTTATCTCCTTTTTCCATTTTCCCGTAAACACTCACTCGATCACTCTCTCTCAATCAAAAAATTTCTCAAAAATCATCTCGGTTTATTTGAAAGATCAAAACAAGGGTTGTGTTTAGTTTTTCAAGCTGATCATTTTATCTCATATCATCAACCTCTAAAAAATTCATCTTCAAGTAAGATTTCGAACTCATTTATAGATCTCATCTTTCCAAATTTATTCGAAATTCTTGCTTCTGTTAGTAAATCTATGTTGATTATATGATTTAGAAGCATGTTTAGGGTATATGTGTATGCTTTTCACATGATGAAATGCTTGAAATTGAGTTTTTGGAAATTCAAATAAAAACCCCCCATGTTCCATTGTAGAAGACGACCTAAAACGATCTTGTTTAGGTCTAAGTTGTTTTCGTCAATTTCTTGAGTTTTGTGGTTATGAGATACCTTTGTAATATGTTTGGTGCTAATTAAAATCATTTTTGTGGAATGTTTGTTTGTGTTTTAAACTGTTTGGAATTAGAATGATCTAGGCAAAGTTTTCTTATTTTCCAGTAAGGGTTGGTTCTAAGAAGATCTTGACAAGATCGTCTTGGTTCCAAAACGACTTGGAAATGAGACGATCATGCCAAGACCGTCTTACTTCCACTTACTTGTTTTTACTTGTAAAACCCCTAAGACCAAGACGATTGTCTTAGGGTCTGAACGCTGTGTGGTGTTTGAAGGTTGTTTCAAGTCAAATTGAATGGGTAACTGATTTCGAAAGAAATTGGTTTTGCTCAAAATCTAATTCTTTCAGATATAAGGGGAAACTATGCTCAATTTTTTTGAAAATTGACATAATTTCAACTTATATTTCTAAGTGTTAGAAACTTTTCTGAAAAAGAAGTGAAGTACTTTGACACTTGTTTTCAAAACGATCTCACCAAGATCGTCTTATCTTCCTTCACCTCAAAAGGATTTTTTTTACTAAAGTTTTTTAAGACGATCTTATCAAGATCGTCCCATTTTCTTTTTCCTTAACCATTTTTCCAATACATAAAAATGAGACAATCTCCTCAAGATCGTTCCATTTCTTCTTTCAATACTTAAACTTTTTCTTCTCTTAAACTTTGAGACGATCTTATCTTGATCATTTCTCTAAACTCTCCATTCTTAACATTCTTTTCAAAATGTTAAGACGATCTTATTTAAAGATCGTCCCATCTATCTGTGTCTATACTTAAACATTTCTGAAAAGAGTCAAACGACCTTTCCAAAATTGTTTGTTTTCCAAAATCTGTGTTGAACCTCAAAACGATCTCACCAAGATCGTTCCATTTCCTATTTCCTATACTTAGAAAATTTTTTAGTTCTAACAATTTTTTCAGAAACCCTAATTTTTCATTAAAACCTAATTTTTCTTGTGTGGTGTGACAAAATGCTTTGCATATTCATATAATTGCAAAATATTTGAAATACGAGGAATTGAACACCTAACTTCCGCATCTAAACACGAATATTTCAGTAATTATCATTTGGCTTATATATTGTATATTCAATAGAGGAATTGAACGCCTTTGTGTACTTCCTTGCTATTTTCATATATATTGTACTTATATGATTATATCTTATTTTCAAAAGTTATATATATATTTCTATGTATGAAAGTATAAGGAATTGAACGCTTTTGTGTACTTCCTTACTATGATTATATATGGATATATATATCTAACTATTATGTGTTTATTTTCTCATATCAAATTATTTATATAAAGCACACTGAGTTGATCGCCTTTGTGAACCTCTTTGAATTTTATATAAATAATTTGAATGAAACTTGTTATTTGCTATTCAAACATTGATTTCTGTGTGAGTTAACATTTTATTCTATAAATCAGAAAATCAAAAATAAATGGATCACCAAGAAGAAATTCATCAAGGTGAAGAGATTTCTCTGAATGAAACTATTGAAGAAATCCTAGTTTTCGGCAACTCATCAAATATGAGAAACAACAGAGCTCTCTCAGATCCATTTACAGCTCCGGGATTCCCAATTGTCCCAAGAATTCTTCACAACCATCCTCTATCATATGCACTTGGTGTTGAAAGAGATCTAACAGAAGTATATTTGTTTCAAATGTGGAGAACCATAAGATTTGTTCAACCACAAGATCCATTAAGTTCAAGAACCAAACCAAAGCATAAATCTCCAGAACTTCGCCGACAAGGTTACTTTCAGTACCAACTTACCTCTGGAGATAGAGTTTACAACTTTGAGTTCAACCTTGAAGATTTCAAAAGTCGTCTGAGATTTCCTGAAGCTGATTCTAATGGTCATCATAACTTTGATGAGTTTGAGTCAAATGATGTCATGTTTGCTGCCTTGATATCACTTGGGTATGAAGGTCCTTTGACCAAGACTAGAGACTTCCAATTGAAGAATCTACCCAAGATTTGGTACTATGTCTACTCCATTCTCAGCAACTGCTTTACCCCATACAACCGAGGGATGGATAACTTGACTCAACACATGCTGTACATCTTTTATGGAGTCATCTTTGATCGACATTATGATGTTGCTCAACTTCTGTGGGACCAGCTTATAATAATGGTTAATGGAAAGGTCTCTGCTCCCAAGAAGTACATTCCTTTCATAAGGTTTTTGACAGTTATTGTTCAAGGAGCAGTCAGAAAAGAGAAAAGCATCCCAAGACTTCTCAATACAACAAAAGTACAGCTTGAACAATATAAGTATGTTAGAGATTCCGGCCTGGCAAACTACACTTATCTAATTCCATCACACTTGTTGGTTTTAGTTTCTGAGAACCATGTTGATTATCAGGCTTATATAGACTGGATTAGAACAACTCTAGGACCGGAAAGCCTCCCGGTTCCTACCCAAGTTGTGCCTAGGACACCAAGTGAAGGGTCAAAGAGAAAAAGAAAAGAGCGTGAGGGTGTATCCAGTTCTATTGAGCCAAAGAAGAGAAAAGTGATGAAAAAGCAAAAGTTTGAGCTGAAATTAAGCAAGAAAGTATTTCAAAAGAAGAAGAAGGGAAGTTTGTCAAAGAAATTGAAAGAAAAAGCTCCTGTTGAACCTTCTTCACCTGCATCTTCTGAGGAGACAATGCCAATTTTTGGGTCTCCAAAACCAATTAGATCTCCACCACCGAAAACATCTTCAATTGAGATCATCTTCACCAAAAACACCATCACCTCAACATTCATCAACTTCATCTTCATCACCATCTTCACCAAAATCACCTCAATCACCTCAAATGCCTATTCATCAATCCTCACCACTTCCTGAATTCAATTCACCAATTCCACCAACCATGGAACCATCACAATATCAACCCATCGTATCACAAATTTCTTCATCTTCATCACTTCCATTATCATCGACACCAACCTATTTTCAAAATCGAAGAAAATCAATTCCTGTTAATATTCGTAAATTCAAGAGATCAAGATTTGAATATGATCATCTTTAGACTACTGAACAAGAAGATGCACATGACTCCAGTGACAATGAGTCTGATGATGAAAATGCAAATAAATTTGCTGACGATGTCATGGATATTCCGGAGAGACAAGGTGGAAATGAGGGAGGAGTTGAAAATACCAGAGAGGATGAGAGGTCCGGGCTAGGAGAAAGGCAAAAAGAAAACGTTGGCCTCTATTTAGTTCAAAACATCTATCAACGCCGGGTTCGCCCTAGGTTAGAAGTCGAGAGTTCCCAACTCTTGCAACGTCAAACCTCCGCACGCCATTCGGAAATCTCTCAACAGACTGACGTCTCATCATTGCACGAGCAAAATCCGCGTACTCCATTCCATTCTCCTTCAGAGTCTGTGAATGTTGAAACACAAGAGACACCTGTTGCCTCTCTTGGACTTCATTTCTGCACTCTCGTCTAGAACCCAACTTAGGACACATATTGCACATTTTGTGATCCCAAACGCACATCTAAGTGATGTTGCTGGAGCAAACATAGAGAGATCGGCTTTTGTGCCCTCTCGAGGATTGTTTGGAAGTCCTTCCATTGCTAACATCACGCCAGCTTTGAATGAAGACGCCTTAGTGGCTAGATTGGCTATACGACAGTATGAGTTCCTTCGAGCTCAATCTGTTGTATCTGCTCTTCATGCCTTAGGCATAACGGCAAGTCTAAGTGACACCGGAGTTATTTACCTTTCTTTCCCACAAGATTCAGGTTGTGAAGCCGAATCATCAACTGTTATTCATTCTCTTGAATCAACAGGAAATCCTGAGATAGTAATGATGTCTTCGGGTCACTTGGTAGACTCACTTAAGGCTACTGCAGTGCCAGATTATGATATTCCTCTTCCTCCTGAAACTCAAAGATTAGTATCCCAGTTTGTTGAAGGGATTGAGGAGGGTCAACGAAGTGAACTCCTCGTAGCAAGAAATGTAATAACCGGTAAACTTCCTGTCACTGAAACAAGATCACCACCGAGACTGCGTACTGGAGGTGCTTTAATCATTCGTGCTCCAGTAGCATCTTCATCACCACCTCGACCAATGCCAACAACAACACCCCCATCAATTCAAAGTACTCCACCATCTAGTCAACCAATAACAACAAGTCCAACAACAATACCAATTTCACCATCACCAATTCAAACAACATCCATAGTTTCAACCATACACCCAATAACTTCATCAACTCCACTCAATCAATCAATTCTCGATCCAAGTTCACCTCATCATTCTTCTCAAGTTCTTCCTCTTCTGAATCATCTGCATCCACTGAATACTTAAGTGATTGTTCACCAAACCGTCTTGCCACCAGTGGTCTCCCAACCGACACTTTAATTGTTTCTCTCATGAATAGGTTGAGTTCTGAAGAACCAAATCTCACATCTCACAAAAGAACAATCTTTCATTCACTTCAAGCTTATCTATCACATCAAGAAACTGAAAGAGCAAAGCAAGCTGAAGTTAAAGCTTTACAGAAAAGGGTTCGCGAGCTTAACCAACAATGCAGACTGGCCGATATCTCAAGAAGTCGGGATGATCAAGATCCTGATGATCAACCCGAGGGGGAGAATATTAGAGATATCGGAGAGGGTAATGAAACTCATGAACAAACTGGTCATGAACAAAATATTCAAGATGTGATGCAAGAGCAATCTATTCAAGATCAAACAAATCAAGAACAAGCTCAAGCTTCCACAATTCATGTTGATGAATCAGACTCAGATGAACTTCCAATTGATGATCTACCACTTCCACCGCTTATTCAAGATATTTCTCAGTATTACTCCACCACTTCTGATGAATTAAGTGATCATGATCCTTTTCAAGCTGAAGAAAGTGAGTCTGAATCATCTAATTCAAGTAATCCTGATGATGCTCCAGTTCAATCTCAATCTCAACAAGAAACATATGGTAAAGACATCTTTAAAGAGATTGTCTATCACTTGAGAAATCCAGAGAATCTTGAAACCCCGAATGAGCTTGCACATGGTGTTATACATCCAAGAATCCCAAGCAGAACAATATGGCAAATAAATGAAGGATACTTTGTGGAAAACTATGAGCAGATTCTGGATTTAAGTTCAAGACCTGATGAGATTGTGTGCAGAGCCAGATATCTTGAAGAAAGAGCTTTTCAGATCTTCTGCACTTCTGATGAAAAATTTAATATGACCTTGAACCGGTTGAGAGCCTTCTTTCTGTTTCATCGCAATGATCAAAGAGACAGATACATGGAGTTAATGAATGTTGTAAATGTGGTGAGACATAAATGGTGGTTTAAGCAATTTGATCTACCAATCATTGAAGTAAAACGGATGTTTGTTCCTGAGATAGCTCCTGGTATGAGGCTTGTTCACTTTGAAGTTCGCAGAGCTGATGGCTGTATGTATATGCTTCAAGAAGAATCATTTCAACATTTGAAGATCTCAGACATTCTATTCCTTTACAAGCAATATGCCTATCTGATAATCAAGAATCCTGATCAACTCCTAGCATATGAAGCATTGAAGAGTCATTTACAAGCCGTGATCAGATTCTATGAGTTTAATGACTTTCAAATTGGTTTAGAGAGAAGGACCAGCATAATCAATCTCACAAGACCAAATCAAAGGGCAGGAGGTTATGAGCTCGATTCTTATCAGATTGGAGATTCTATTGAAGAGTTGGATGGATTCGTTTTCATCAACCGTTTAAAGAGAAAAATCTTCATTCGTGCTTCAGATCTTCCCAAGTATTCAGATGGTACTTTGAATTACTGTCTATCCATTCTGAATGCATTAGATGAAGCTGCTGATGATGATGAAGATGTAAACATCAAGTTACAAAGGAAGAATCACATCAAACGTATCCTAGATGTTATTGAGATACGACAAAGAGTCAGAGATCTCATCGTTGAAAGAACTCCAAAGGCTCAAGAAGGAGTGAGGCATACTGAGACTGGCACATGGCTTATTTGGAATCCATGTCACAAACATGGTCCTCATAACATTCCTCCGGTCAATTTCCAAGATAATATTCGATTACCTGATGATCGTCCCGAAGGTGACAATTGGCACTTTATTCCTAAGAGGTTTTGGAAAGACACTTGGAGTTCTTACAAGAAAAGAGCTTTCTGGGGATCTAAGATTGACAAGCCATCAACTTCAACTGCTGTGCAAAGTTATCAAAAGAGAAAGAACAAGAACAGAAGATCAAGCAAGAGAAGGAGACAACAAAGGAAGAGATGATGGATAAACAAGATCACAACCAAGCACTAAGGGGGAGAATGTTAGAGATTTAAAAATAGTGCTTTGTTGTATTATTAGTTTATGAACTTTAATGTAACTTTAATAAGGTTGAGGGGGAGCTTTTGTAAGTTTTCCATGTAATATATAAACCCCTCAATCCTTATTACTTGTAACTTAGGAGAAACACTCAACAATTTTTTTTTCCCTGATTGAATCAAATCACCTTCTCTCACACACATATCTTTCTCTCTCAAGAACACACACTTACACACACTAACCATCATTGTTGAACACCTAACTTCCGCATCTAAACACGAATATTTCAGTAATTATCAAACCAATCCAAAGGATCGGTTACCCACTAAACGTTCCAACATGTACACCACAACATCACACAAGAACAAACGAGCAAGAACCAAGCATCAAGGGCTGCCCAGGACGATCTTGGGCTCTGGATCGTCCCAGAGAGATCGTTTTAGCTGCCAAACAGGCTGAAACTCGAACTTTAATCAACACACTAAGATCTAGATCGATTCCGGGACTTGTTACAGCATCAAACTAGTACATATATACATAATAACACTAACCAATAACACTTTTTAACCATTTTAAGACCATCTATAACATGAATAAGGTGTGGCACATCAAGAACAAGTTTTCCCTCATTTTCAAAAATGGGTTTTGTAGATTAAAGCATGTTATGACCCAAATTTGTTCATAAAACGGTTACTAGACACATTTAGACACAAACCCATTAGCTATTAACACGTTTTTCATTCAAAAATTGGACCAAATCATCAAGAACATAAACTTGAAAAAGTACACTTTTAATTTGATCAAAAACTCAAAAATTTGTTCTTGTTACCTGAGATTTGATTTCAGAAATGTGTTTTGATTATCACAAGGATGCTAGAAGTACAAATGATTTTGGTTTAACAATCCAAAATCAAAAGATGAATTTTGTGTGTGAAAATGGTGACTGCAAGTGTGTGTTTTTAGAGAGAGAGTGAAGAAAGATGGAGAAGATGGTGAATAGTTGTGTTTCTCTCACTAGGGTTCCATTTCCTCCTTTATATACCTTTCCCTTATTAATTGAACTCCATAAATACAAGGGCCATTTACAAACATTTTGAACTAGAACTTTTATTCACACAAACGCTTACGACTCGAATTCTAGTAATTTATCGTATTAAATTATAAACTTGTCATTTAAATCAGGGTTTAAGATCAATTTGACCTTCATGTAAACGCATATTTGAAACTAACATATATCATGAACTTAAATTAAATTGAATTGGCTAATCGTTCTATGGCGAAATATGATTCCAGAAACTTATTTAAAACATTTCTAAGGCGGTTGTTACATTCTCCCTCACTTAAAGGAATTGCGTCCCGAAATTCGAATTACACGTCATGCATCAAGTTTCAATTGCACACCCAATTTACAAGCATCAAGTTGCACGTTTAGTTCCACGTATGTAATCACACAATAAGTAACAAGTAGTATGCTTCACATTGAGTTTCAAGTATCATATTGCATAGTAAGTGTCAAGTCAGGTACTAAGTCTTTAAATTTCCCTACTAGTTTAAGGTATCAAGTTAAGTAAATAAGTGGGGATACTTAAGCTTCATTTGATCTTCTCGCTCCCAAGTAAACTTTGGGCCTCTACGGGAGTTCCAACGAACTTTCACAATAGTATACTTATGTCTCTTCAGCTTTTTGACTTCTCGTTCCAAAATTTCAACGGGTTCTTCTTTGAAACTTAAATTACTATCTACTCGTATCTCGTTCAAAGGGACATGTGTTGTTTCATCGGCTAGACACTTCTTGAGGTTCGATACATGGAAAACATCGTGCACGTTACTCAACTCTTGGGGAAGTTTCAAACAGTAAGCTACTGCACCAATGCGTTCTACAATCTCAAACGGTCCAACGTATCTTGGAGCTAGTTTTCCCCTCTTAATGAATCTGACTACACCCTTCCAAGGCGAAACTTTAAGCATCACTCGATCACCAACCTGAAACTCTAAAGGTTTCCTTCGGTTGTCTGCATATTTCTTCTGTCTATCTCTTGCCTTTAGGAGGTTCTCCTTGATTTGAGCAACTCTTTCTGTAGTTTCAAGAATAATCTCTGGGCCTATTAACTGCATGTCTCCGACTTCATGCCATGCAAGCGGAGATCGACATTTTCTTCCATACAGAACCACAAAAGGCGGACACCCAATACTTGCATGATAACTGTTGTTATATGAAAATTCTACTAGTGGGAGGTGAGTATCCCAACTTCCTCCAAAGTCTATGACACACGCTCTTAGCATGTCTTCTAGCGTCTGAATCGTTCGCTCACTCTGTCTGTCTGACTGCGGATGGTAGGCGGTGCTCATATCAATACGTGTTCCCAAGGCTCGTTGCAACGACTTCCGAAATCCTGAGGTAAATCGACTATCCCTATCACTAATGATCGATACTGGAACGCCGTGTTTGGCTACAATCTCCTTAAGATACAGACGCGCATACTGCTCCATTGAGTAATCTTCACGTTTGGGTATGAAATGCGCTGACTTGGTCAGTTGATCTACCACCACCCATATTGCATCCTTACCACTACTTTTTCTTGGTAACTTTGTAACAAAATCCATAGTAATCTTCTCCCACTTCCAACTGGGAAGCTCTGGTTATGTTAGTAGCCCTCCGGGCTTCTTGTGTTTTGCCTTGACCTTCAAGCACGTTAGGTACTTGCTTACATAGACCGCCACATCGCTCTTTATTCCTGGCCACCAAAATAGGTCTTGCAAGTCTTGGTACATCTTATCTATCCCTGGATGGATATAATATCTTGCTTGGTGCGCTTCGTCCATTATCAGCTTCCTTAGTCCTCCATACATCAGTGTCCACAATCGTTCACAAAAATACAGTCCTCCATCATCTCTTTGAGTGAACTGTTCTATCATACCTCCCAATCCTTCTCTGTCAATATTCTCCTTCTTGTTTGCTTCTATTTGTGCCCCAATCACTCTATCTTTCAGACTGTTGTGCACAGTAATGCTCTTGGCTCTAATTCGTCTTGGTCTAACTCTCTCTTTTCTACTCAAGGCGTCTGCTACTACATTTGCCTTTCCGGGATGATATCGAATCTCACAATCGTAGTCGCTAAACAACTCTAGCCATTGTCTCTGGCGCATATTAAGGTCTTTCTGAGTGAAGATACGCTGAAGGCTCTTATGATCCGTGTATATCACACTCTTCGTCCCGTATAGATAGTGTCTCCAACATTTGAGTGCGAAAACAATAGCTCCCAACTCCAAATCGTGTGTCATGTAATTCTTCTCATGAATCTTCAGTTGGCGAGAGGCATATGCAATAACCTTGCCTCGTTGCATCAGCACATATCCAAAGCCTTGACCCGACGCGTCGCAATAAACCATAAAATCTTCGGTTCCTTCTGGAAGACTTAAGACCGGCGCATTACATAGTCTCTCCTTCAAAATTCTGAAAGTTTCTTCCTGTTTCCCTCCCCAATCGAAACTTCTATCTTTGTGGGTCAACAGTGTAAGTGGTTGAGCTATCGTTGAGAAGTTCTCGATAAATCGTCGGTAGTAACCTGCCAATCCAAGAAATTGTCTGATCTCTGTCGGTGTCTCTGGCCTCCTCCAATTCTCTACTGCTGCTATCTTACTGGGATCAACCTTTATTCCATCCTTGTCAACTACATGACCCAAAAACTTCACCTCTTCTAACCAAAATTCACATTTCGAGAATTTTCCGTACAACTTTTCAGCTCTCAGAAGTTCTAAAGCTTCTCTCAGATGAACTTCATGCTCTTTCTTAGTCTTCGAGTAGATAAGGATATCGTCAATGAAAACTATGATGGACTGATCTAAGTAGGGCTTACATACGCGATTCATCAGGTCCATAAAAACAGCAGGCGCATTTGTTAATCCAAATGGCATCACTAGAAACTCAAAGTGTCCATATCTCGTGCTAAATGCTGTCTTTGGCACGTCTTCTTCACGAACTCTTAGTTGATGGTAGCCTGAACGAAGATCGATTTTCGAGAAATACTTTGCGCCTTGCAACTGATCGAATAGATCATAAATGCGCGGTAAGGGGTATCGATTCTTAACCGTTAACTTGTTTAGCTTACGATAGTCGATGCACATGCGAAAAGATCCGTCTTTCTTCTTAACAAACAATACCGGTGCACCCCAGGGTGAAGAACTTGGTCAAATGAAACCCTTGTCTTGTAGCTCTTGTAACTGTGTCGCGAGTTCTTGCATTTCAGAAGGAGCTAAACGGCATGGTGCCTTTGCTACTGGTGTTGCATTAGGTAAGAGGTCGATTCGGAATTCAACTTGTCGAGACGGAGGCAATCCGTGAACGTCATCAGGAAATACATCGGGAAAATCACGGACTATTGGGATGTCGGCTAGTTGGATTACTTCGGTTGTCGTGATTCGTTTGTGAGACTCGGGTCGTTCACCTTGGATTTCTAGTACGTCTCCCCCACTTAAGGGTATTCTAAGGATTTTTGCGCGACATACAATGGTAGCATCTACCAGGGATAACCAATCCATCCCCACTATTACATCAAAGCTACCCATTTCAAATGGGACTAAGTCTATATAGTATGAATGAGTATTGAGTGTTAGCACACATTTAGGCACAATTTGGTCAAGTTTAGAGATTCCACCACTAGCTACCTCTATTTCATAACATGCATGAGTACGAATGGGTTTCACGTTAATAGTGCACACAAAGTTAGTAGAGATAAAGCTGTAGTCGGCACTCGAATCGAATAACACAGTAGCTAGATGTGTGTTTAAGAGAAATGTACCCGTGACAACGTTCGGATCGTTAGCAGCTTCCACAGCATTCAAAGCAAAGACTCGGCCCCTGGCCTGCTGGGCTTGGTTAGCTCTTGGTGGATTTGGCGCTGCAATCTGTAGGGGATTCTGATTGGTTGTGGCTGGGGCGGGTCGCCTAACAATTCTTGGGCAAGCATTGCGGTAGTGCTCAGTGCTACCACACTCATAACAAGCTCTTGGATTAACTGGAGGATATCTAATGTTTCTTGGTGCGACATTTAGTGGTGCTGCTGGAACTCAGGCTGCTCTGCAATCTCTAGCCAAATGCCTAAACTTCTGGCAGTTCTGACAAAATCGACATGGCACTACTGTTGAATGATGATAAGTGCAAGTGGCACACTGAGGGAATTGGCCAACATACGCCTTTTGTCCCGGTTCGACTGCTGCAAACACTTTTCCAACTCTGACCCTCTTATCAGTTCTGAAATCCTTCCTCCTACTGGTTTCACCAAAGTCTCTTTTCTTCTCTGCAGACTTAGACAGTGTTCCAGCCCTAACCAAGTCGTCAGTCATAGCACTAGTCCTTCGTATGGCTTCTTCAATTGAGTAAGGAGGAATACCAGTCATAGTGTTACGGATCTGAGGAATAAGACCATAAATGTATCTGTCAATCAGCTTCGACTCAGAAGTCACCAAGTGAGGTACCAATCTAGCCAACTCTTGAAACTTGTTAGTATACTCTGCATGACCGGATCCCACCATGGTGTAGTGCCAAAATTCTTGCTCAATCTTTTGCATCTCATTCGGTGGACAAAAGCGGTTCTTCATTATCTCTTTAAACTGATCCCATGGTGTTTCCAAAGTAGCAGTTCTTCCACGGGCTCCAAGCAAAGTATTCCACCATGCCAGTGCATCATCTGTAAATGAACCTCCAGTGAATCTTACCCTCTGATGAGAAGGACATTCACTTATGTCCATGACTGCTTCCAATTTCTCCAACCACTTCATAAACATGCCTGCCCCTCCTCTTCCATTATAATCTGGTGGACCACACTTCTTAAACTCGGTGTAACTGCAACCTCTTCTCTCCACAGCATACTCATCATTCCTGGGAAACCTTCTGGGTCCAGGGCCAACATACACACCTTCCCCAGCAAACTCCACTTCAAGGTCAACATTTTCTGGTTCTTGATTCACTTGTTGCGGTGCAACTCTTACTGGTTCAGCTTCAACTTCAGGTACTCTTTGGTTCTGATTCGGAACAGCACCCATTGCGGGCACTTGTTCGATAATAGTAGGCATTGAAACCGCCAACTGTTCAACAATGATAGTGGCCAAATCAGGGTTTTCAACGTGACCCATGCCATCACCACCGCCACCACGACCTCTACCACGGCCTCTTCCTTGCTGACCTCCACGACCTCCTCTCGGGTTGCCACGACCACCTCCAGGATTACCACGACTAACGCCATTATCTTGAACTTCGACGGGTTTGCTCTTGTTCGCACCATTTTCCTATATTAGGAAAAGACGGGATCGGCGTTAGAATGAGGAAATAGTCGTTCGTGACGTCAATTACGCACTCTCAACACACTCGTGTTAGTTTTCTAGAATCCTATACATTTATACTTTCATTATCGCATGTAACTCAAGAAATCAAGTATTATATCTGAAGGTGAACATTATCATCATATCAATCATGCAGTACAAAGTAATATTACAATAAGATACTCAATTCATGAAGGATAGTTCGCAAGGTGAATAACATAACCATTTCAAAAATTTAATTTTTAAATCCAATTAGCTTTTGATAGCCAAAATGCGGTCCGGATCTAACACCTACATCCGTTGCACTAGCGGTGTATGTATACAGGGTGTACCAGCGGCTAACCCTCCACACCTCTAGTACATCTAATGCAAGGTCGGTTCACGGTACTGATATGCTCCCTAGGTATTGGCAAAGGTATGTATACAGGGTGTATCAGCGGCTAACCCTCCACCCGACCAACACCTATTGAACATGCCAGAGTTGCTACCACACTCTAACCATCTTAGGCACGATCCATATTGCCATCAAGTCCATAGAAAATATACCACACGCGAAAAGTTGATCAGGCTTTTCTGTGATGATATATCGCCATACTTTCTTGGTAACAACACATCATTTCGCTAACTTATTATCATTATTTAGATTTAATCACATCTCATAGTTCGAATACTAATAGCATGAGTACATGTGGCAAGGTAGCATGGTCCTAAAGTCTGCGCATGAATGAATACAATAGCGTGAATATCGCAGATATAGATAAGATCCAAGAGATTGAATGCATACACAATTCCTATCATGCATGCTACGTGCGGGTCCTAAGTTATAGTCTAGGCAAATCCACCTAATTCACTATAACCACGGCTTTGATTCCAATCTGTAACACCCCAACTAAGGCGGAAAACTCGGGATGTAAGATAAAGTACACGCGCACATGGATGTTACATAGGAATACTAAATGAGTGTATAGAATAGGCATAAATAGTCGTTTACATAGTCAAACAAGCATAAGTGAAGTCATCTCACACATGTTCAATCGAGCATTCAAATAAAGATAAGGTAAGTTCCCACGCAGGGGAAAAGGATAGGCATATTGCCAACAATCATAAACAAAAGCATGCAAACTCCAAAACCTAGACTGCAGTCTGCTAAGAATCCCATGCTACCTGACCTAGCCACGATTAGCTTGAATACCTGAAAGGAATACTTAAACGTGTCAACACAAAGGTTGGTGAGTTCGTAGGTTTAAGTTCATAAACAAGATGTATAAAAATGTTTTATGCCGTCAATAGAATTCGAGAGTAAAGTAGTATAGTGTGGTTAGAGACCAACTTGCACATAAGTAAGCGAGCACACACAATCCTCATAAGGACCGGCTAAAATGTATAAAGCGAGCACACACAATCCTCAACAGGACCGACTAATATATATAAGCGAGCATACGCAATCCTCAACAGGACCGGCTAGTATGTATAAGCGAGCACACACAATCCTCAACAGGACTGGCTAGTATGTCACAAGTAGTCAGTTAGCCATAGAGTAATAAAAGCAGTTACGGCATATATAAAAGCATATGTAGTATTCCTTTCACCCCAAAACATAAGTAAAGAAAAAGGGGCTACGAAGACTCACAGTGATCCGGTACAAGCGTAGTTTATAAGCACAGAGAACAAGCAGAGATATAAATGGGTTATATCTATTTGTATCCAAATATGTCCTGATGTCAACCTAATCACAAGTCATTGATCATAAATAAACATATGTATTAGT